>NC_041387.1:4091959-4093402 GCF_002162155.2 Triticum dicoccoides
TAAGCATGTAAGGTACAACAGCAGATACAAAAGCAGGCTATGCATCAGAATAGGAGCAAACAATTACAGTAGCAAAATCTAATGCAAGCACGAGAGAATGGAATGGGCGATATCGGGATGATCAAAAGGGGGGGCTTGCCTGGTTGCTCTGGCAAGGAGGGGTCGTCGTCGATGTAGTCGATCACAGGGGCGGCATCGGTCTCGGGGTCTACCGGAGAGAAGAGAGGGAAGAAACAGTAAATATAAAGCAGACATAGCATCACAAAGAGTAACATGGCAATATGTTGTGCTGAGTGTGACTTAACGTATGGCTACACGATATAGGCGAAGGGGGGATTCAACCGGGAATGTTTTCCCGGTTCCGGACCTGTGTCAGACAGATGACCGCAGGGGGAAAGTTCCATGTTCAGCATGCTAGGGGCATGTGACAGTTGAACGGACCGCGTATCCGGATTCGTTGGATTTTTCTGAGCAACTTTCATATAGAAAACATTTTCATCCGAGTTACGGTCTATTTTCTATGAATTTTCAAAGATTAAAGCAATTTCTGGAATTAATTAAATTAACAGAAAAGGAAAAATGACGTCATCATGGCGTCATTGTTGCATCAGCGGTCAACAGACTAGTTGACTAGTCAACAGGGCCCAGGGGGGACCCACTGGCAGTGACTGGGCAATGCCCAGTCAGCCATTGACTAGGTCAACAGGGCTAGACGGGCCACTAGGGCCACGGGGCAGTGACCTGGCGCGGTGGACCCAGACGTCCACGTCGGCGCCGGCGTTGGGGAGCTCCGGTGAGCGTTCCCGCGGCGGAGGGGCGCCGGACCTCGCCGAAATTCGCCGTCCGGCGGCCAAAATGGCCGCGGGTGGGTGCGTTCGAATGGGTAGAAGATGCCGCGTCGAACTGGGGTGGTTACGAGGCCGGAGCTGGACGGAGGTGACGGCGGCGAACACTGCAGCGGACGCCGGACTTCGGGCGTCGTCGGATACGGTGCTGCATGGCACGGGAAGGCGCGCTAGGGGTGTCGTCTACGAGCTCGGACGCGAGCTCGGGCTACGGTGGTCACGGCGGCGAGCTCGTCTACGGCGACGAGTACGGCCATGACGTGGTCGGCGGCTACAAGCGCGGGGATGAGCAGGGAGTGAGGGGAGAAGGAGAGGAGCTCACAGCGCTCCTGCAGATGTGCAAAGCGGGCTCGGGGGAGAGCTCGCCGGACCGAATCGACGGCGTGGTCGTGCGGTGGCCGTAGATGAGGAAGATGAAGAAAGCGACGACGATGGCGCTCCCGGTCTCGATCCAGTGTAGAGGAAGAAGAGGCGGACCACGACGGAGCTCCCGGACTTGTCGGAGCAGCGGACGGGCGACGGTGGCCGTGGAATCGACGCGACGACGGCGGCCGGCACGCTCGGGTTAGAAAGAGAGGGGAGTGCTCGAGGGGGATCT
>NC_041387.1:4099606-4106961 GCF_002162155.2 Triticum dicoccoides
ACCTACAGGCAGTCGGCTCTGATACCAACTTGTCACGCCCTCGATTCAATCGTACACTAATCATACACGCAAATGTGTACGATCAAGATCAAGGACTCACGGGAAGATATCACAACACAACTCTAGACACAAATTAAAATAATACAAGCTTTATATTACAAGCCAGGGGCCTCGAGGGCTCGAATACATAAGCTTGAAAAACACAAGAGTCAGCGGAAGCAACAATATCTGAGTACAGACATAAGTTAGACAAGTTTGCCTTAGGAAGGCTAGCACAAAAGCAACATCGATCGAAAAGGCAAGGCCTCCTGCCTGGGAGCCTCCTAACTACTCCTGGTCATCGGCGGCCTTCACGTAGTAGTAGGCACCCTCATGGTAGTAGCAGTCATCGTCAAAGGTGGCGTCTGGATCCTGGGCTCCGACATCTGGTTGCATTAACCGGAAAGAAGAAGAAAGGGGGAAAAGGGGGAGCAAAGCAACCGTGAGTACTCATCCAAAGTACTCGCAAGCAAGGATCTACACTACATATGCAACGTTATCAAAGGAAGGCTATATATGTGGACTGGGCTGCAGAAATGCCAGAATAGAGAGAAGGCCTAGTCCTATCGAAGACTAGCATCTTCTCGAACCCACCATCTTGCAGCAACAGGAGGAAGTAGAGTAGCATAAAGTAAAGTAGCAGTGGTGTTATCAACCTCGGCCGGAGATCCTTTCTCGACTCCCTGCGAGAAAGCAATCCCAGAGCCATACTATCCAGTTATCATCACAATCAAATCCTCATCACCATCCAGTTCTCATCACAAGTATCCAGTTCTAGTTGTATCGATCGGGATACAACTCCAAGTGTCCGTTACCGTAGGACAGGCTATCGATAGATGTTTTCTTCCCTGCAGGGGTGCACCAACTTACCCACCACGCTCGATTAACTCCGGCCGGACACACTTTCCTGGGTCATGCCCGGCCTCGGCCAAAAAATACGCCGCAACCCGACCTAGGCTTAATAGAGAGGCCAGCACGCCGGACTAAACCTATGCCCCCAGGGGTCATGGGCCATCTCCCCGGGAACTCCTGCACGTTGCGTGGGCGGCCGGTGAGCAGACCTAGCTACCTCCTTCAACAAGGTAGGTGCTTGCGCAGTCCAACCCGGCGCGCGCCGCTCCGTTGCTGACGTCTAATAAGCTTCGGCTGATGTACATGACGCAGAACGCCCATACTATGCCCACGTGATGGTTAGTGCTATCAGGCCAGAGGCCCCTCGGATCAAATATCCAAATCGTAGTGGATTAGGAGCAAGCGGTAACAAGCAGAGACTCACGAAAGATGTGACCCCGTTGCCCCGTCTCGAGGACTTGCGGCAAGGGCTAAGAATGCCCGGCCACACCTCGTAATTATCCCTCGGGCACCTTCCAGGTCAACCCGACTCCACGTCACTCGCAATTATGCTCGCGCGGGTACCCCTCAGGGCGGACCCGTCTTTAGTAACATGGTTCAGTGTAAAGTCAGAGTAATCATAGTAACTGTGTGTCTAAACATCAAGGGTAAAACCCGAGGAATCACCCTCGGTGAACTCCACTCAATGTAATCATCAAGGTGAACGTGAGAGGAATCACCCTCGAAGTTCACACTTGAGGGGGTTGCACGACAGAGTCGTATCGGAAGTGGTTAAGGAGGAAATCACCCTCGATGACCACGACTGAATGACTACACTACAGGGTTAACATCAGAAGTGCTGAAGAGGTTCACCCTCGGTACTCGATAGTAACCCAGTAGTGTTGAGCAACTAAGGGGAAGTGATGTGCGGTGTCGGGGCCTGGTCTTCGATCACGTAGATCGAGTCGCCGATGATGAAGCAGGGGCAACAAGGACAAGTGGGGGGGGGTCACTGATGGATCACTAACCAACCTATACTAAGCAGTTTAGGATAAGCATGTAAGGTACAACAGCAGATACAAAAGCAGGCTATGCATCAGAATAGGAGCAAACAATTACAGTAGCAAAATCTAATGCAAGCACGAGAGAATGGAATGGGCAATATCGGGATGATCAAAAGGGGGGGGGCTTGCCTGGTTGCTCTGGCAAGGAGGGGTCATCGTCGATGTAGTCGATCACAGGGGCGGCATCGGTCTCGGGGTCTACCGGAGAGAAGAGAGGGAAGAAACAGTAAATATAAAGCAGACATAGCATCACAAAGCGTAACATGGCAATATGTTGTGCTGAGTGTGACTTAACGTATGGCTACACGATATAGGCGAAGGGGGGATTCAACCGGGAATGTTTTCCCGGTTCCGGACCTGTGTCAGACAGATGACCGCAGGGGGAAAGTTCCATGTTCAGCATGCTAGGGGCATGTGACAGTTGAACGGACCGCGTATCCGGATTCGTTGGATTTTTCTGAGCAACTTTCATATAGAAAACATTTTCATCCGAGTTACGGTCTATTTTCTATGAATTTTCAAAGATTAAAGCAATTTTTGGAATTAATTAAATTAACAGAAAAGGAAAAATGACGTCATCATGGCGTCATTGTTGCATCAGCGGTCAACAGACTAGTTGACTAGTCAACAGGGCCCAGGGGGGACCCACTGGCAGTGACTGGGCAATGCCCAGTCAGCCATTGACTAGGTTAACAGGGCTAGCCGGGCCACTAGGGCCACGGGGCAGTGACCTGGCGCGGTGGACCCGGACGTCCACGTCGGCGCCGGCGTTGGGGAGCTCCGGTGAGCGTTCCCGCGGCGGAGGGGCGCCGGACCTCGCCGAAATTCGCCGTCCGGCGGCCAAAATGGCCGCGGGCGGGTGCGTTCGAATGGGTAGAAGATGCCGCGTCGAACTGGGGTGGTTACGAGGCCGGAGCTGGACGGAGGTGACGGCGGCGAACACTGCAGCGGACGCCGGACTTCGGGCGTCGTCGGATACGGCGCTGCATGGCACGGGAAGGCGCGCTAGGGGTCTCGTTGGACTCGCATGAGCTCCAGGAGCTCGTCTACGAGCTCGGACGCGAGCTCGGGCTACGGTGGTCACGGCGGCGAGCTCGTCTACGGCGACGAGTACGGCCATGACGTGGTCGGCGGCTACAAGCGCGGGGATGAGCAGGGAGTGAGGGGAGAAGGAGAGGAGCTCACAGCGCTCCTGCAGATGTGCAAAGCGGGCTCGGGGGAGAGCTCGCCGGACCGAATCGACGGCGTGGTCGTGCGGTGGCCGTAGATGAGGAAGATGAAGAAAGCGACGACGATGGCGCTCCCGGTCTCGATCCAGTGTAGAGGAAGAAGAGGCGGACCACGACGGAGCTCCCGGACTTGTCGGAGCAGCGGACGGGCGACGGTGGCCGTGGAATCGACGCGACGACGGCGGCCGGCACGCTCGGGTTAGAAAGAGAGGGGAGTGCTCGAGGGGGATCTAAAGGGAAGTGGGAGAGGCGGAGGTGAGTGGGGGTAGCTGGGGAGGAGGCCGAGGCGTCGAGGTGGGGGGCGCGGAGGCCTTATCCTCTCGCGGAGGCATCGACGGCGAGGTGGTTCGGCGGCGACGGGCGCGCTCTGCCTCGCCCGGTCGGAGGAACAGGAGGGAGGCACGCTTCGGGGAGCTGGGCCGGCCAGGCTGGGTGAGGTGGGCCGGCCTGCTAGGATGGGCCGAAGCCCAAGGGGAGGCCAGGGGCTCTCCCACCCCTTCTTCTTTCCTTTTCTTATTTTTCTGTTTTTCTTTTTCCAGCAGCTTTTGCCTTTTCTTTTTAGCCAATAATGACTTTGCAAAATTATTCCACTGGCCACAACAATTTCAAAGAAGTATATTGCACTGCCACAAAAACATTGTGAGACTTTAAAAAAAAGATTGCCAATTTTATAAATTAAAAAGGTATTTAATTTATTGCCTAGGTCACTGTTTTAAGTAGTTTAGGCCACTCAAACACTTTGCAAAAATGTTGGTTCACCACCAATATTACTTGTGGATTATTTGGCACATGATGAACATTTTAGTTTTCATGTTTGACCAATTTTGAATTTCACTCAGAATTTGAATTTGAGTTCAACTGGAATTTGAAAAGGATAAGAACAATGATGAACAAACACTTGTTTAGCAAAAGGATTATATTAACCCCAGGGATTACTGTAGCATCATTACATCGGGGCGTTACAACTCTCCTCCTCTAAAAGAAATTCTCGTCCCGAGAATTAAGAGGTAGAAGGGAAAAGATCGGGGTATTCAGCTCGGAGGTTATCCTCGCGTTCCCAAGTGGCTTCATCTTTGGTATGATTTGACCATTGCACCTTGAGGAACTTGGTAACCTTCTGGCGGGTTCGACGTTCAGCTTCTTCAAGAATGCGGATAGGATGCTCTTTGTAAGTGAGATCATCTTGAACTTCAATCAATTCCGGATCCACTTCACGTTCAGGGTCCTTGAAGCATCGACGAAGTTGCGACATGTGGAAGACGTCATGGACGTGAGAGAACTGAGGTGGCAACTCCAATTGATAAGCCACCAGTCCACGACGGGCGAGAATGCGGAAGGGACCAATGTAGCGCGGAGCTAGCTTGCCCTTGACACCGAATCGATGAGTGCCTCTCAAAGGAGTGACACGCAGATAAGCTTGTTCACCAGGTTGATAAGTTGAACCCCAGTGTTTCTGGTCATAGTTGCTCTTCTGGCGGGACTGGGCCGCCTTGAGATTATCCCGGACAATGCGAACCTACTCTTCAGCTTGTTGAATAATGTCTGGACCAATGAGTGCTCGTTCCCCAGTTTCTGACCAATTCAGAGGGGTTCGGCACTTACGTCCATAAAGCACTTCAAAGGGTGCCATCTTCAAGCTGGCTTGATAGCTGTTGTTATAAGAGAACTCCGCATAAGGGAGAGATTCTTCCCATTTCTTGCCGAAAGAAATAACACAAGCTCGAAGCATGTCTTCAAGAATTTGATTGACTCGCTCGACTTGGCCTTGGGATTGGGGATGATAAGCAGTGCTCCAGGTAATATGAGTTCCCATTGCCTCTTGGAAACTATCCCAGAACTTCGAAGTGAATATACTACCGCGGTCTGAACTGATCTCCTTCGGAATGCCGTGGAGTGACACAATTCGGGAGATATACAAGTTTGCTAATTGACTAGCAGTGATAGTCTCCTTGACTGGCAGAAAGTGAGCAACCTTCGAGAATTGGTCGATGACGACAAAGATAGCATCGTTACCTTTCTGAGACTTGGGAAGGCCAGTGACGAAGTCCATCTGAATCTTATCCCACTTCCATTCAGGAATAGGAAGCGGTTGCAGAAGTCCAGCCGGTTTCTGATGTTCTACTTTGACGCGACAACAAATGTCACATTCTTCAATATACCGAGCAATGTCTTGCTTCATATTAGACCACCAGTACTTCTGACGGATGTCTAGATACATCTTGGTACTTCCCGGATGAATAGAGAGAGGGGTGTCATGCGCTTCTTTCATCACCTTCTCTGTCATAAGCTCGAACCGGGGTACTACAATGCGATCTCTGAAGTATAAGGTTCCATCTTCACCAAGTGAGAAATCTCTGGATTTCTCTAAGGCAAGATCCTTTTTCATCAGATCAACATAAGCATCTTTGGCTTGAGCAGACTTGATTGCTTTCAGAAGAGTTGGTTCCAAAACAAGGTTATTCAGAGAACCCTGTGGAACTAGTTGAAGGTTCAGCTTGCATAGCTCTTCATAAAGGCGGGGTTGAGCTTTGTAGACCTGGTGATTATTGCAATAAGACTTACGGCTCAGGGCATCGGCCATTACATTAGCCTTGCCAGGGGTATAAGATATACCGCAGTTGTAGTCAGCAATAGCTTCCATCCACCGCTGCTAACGGAGGTTCAGATCTGGCTGAGTAAACAGGTACTTCAGACTCTGATGATCGGTGAAGATCTCACAACGATTACCGAGAAGATACTGTCGCCATAGCTTCAGTGCAAAGATAACCGCTGCAAGCTCGATGTCATGAACTGGGTAGTTCTCTTCATGAGGACGCACTTGACGGGAGGCATAAGCAATCACTCTGCGCTCTTGCATTAGGACACAACCTAATCCTTGACGTGAAGCGTCGCAATAGATGACAAAGTCCTTGCGAGAATCAGGGGGAGCAAGCACTGGGGCAGAAGTCAGTTTGTCTTTGAGTGTCTGGAAACTTTCCTGACATTTGTCTGTCCAATCGAACTTAACGCCTTTGTGGAGCAGATTAGTCAGTGGCTTGGCGATCTTGGAGAAGTTCTCGACAAAGCGGCGACAATAGCTGGCTAGGCCGAGAAAGCTTCTGACTTGCTTGACAGTCTTCGGAGGGGTCCAGTCAAGAATAGCCTGAACTCGCTCTGGGTTGACGGCAATACCATCCTTGGAGATGACATGACCAAGGTAGGTGACTTCGGGTAACCAGAATTCGCACTTGGAATACTTGGCATAAAGTTGATGCTCTCGAAGCTTCTCTAGAACAAGACGAAGATGTTCAGCATGTTCTTCTTTGTTCTTTGAATAAACCAGGATATCATCCAGATAGACTACGACGAACTTGTCGAGGTAATCCATGAATATGTAGTTCATCAGACGAGAGAATGTAGCTGGGGCATTGGTTAAGCCGAAAGACAGTGTACTCGTAAGAACCATAACGAGTCACGAATGCGGTCTTTGGAATATCCTCTTCACGAACACGGATCTGGTGGTAACCCAACCTCAAGTCGAGTTTAGAGAATATCGATGAACCAGCAAGTTGATCATACAGATCATTGATCCGAGGAAGGGGATATTTGTTCTGAATTGTAGCTTGGTTGATAGGACGGTAGTCTTGGACCAAACAGTTTGTTCCGTCCTTCTTCTTCACAAAGAGAGAAGGTGCTCCCCAAGCAGAGGAACTTGGACGAATGAAACCCTTGCGAAGAGATTTGTCGATTTCCTCCTTCAGTTCAAGGAGTTCATGAGGTGGCATCTTGTAGGGTCGTTTGGCAATAGGAACGGTGCCTGGTTTCAAGTCGATGACGAACTCGACGGCCCGGGCAGGGGGTATTCCTGGAAGTTCTTCTGGAAATACGTCTTGGAAGTTGCGAACGACTGGAATCTTTTCAATTCCCTCAAGAGGTGCTGCGTTCAACGCATTCAAAGCATAAAGTCGTGCTTCAGCGTTTTGAACAAGCTGAGCATGGTAGGTTATAATCTCATCTGAAGGATGTAGGAGGTGAACGACCTTGGTAGCACAAACGATAGAGGCAATATGCGCTTTCAACCATTCCATTCCCAGAATGAGGTCAATATTGGAAGACTCCAGAATAATGGGAGAAACATGAAATTCCAACCCTTCAATTTCAACGGGGACGTCGCGACCAATCATGGTAGTTCGACACTGACCCGCAGGGGTGC
>NC_041387.1:4106971-4107629 GCF_002162155.2 Triticum dicoccoides
GACCATAAGGTCTGGCATTGTTGTTATGGGGTTGATTGTTACGACCAGTTGAAGGCAGAGCCAGCTGATCCTGATTCTGAGGGCATTTCCTGGAGCGGTGACCTGGAAGGCCACACTTGAAGCATAGACCATCATTGGGATTGGGAGCAGAAGCTTGGGGGGGTACAGCCCGAAGGGGCTTCCTCTGCGGTGGGGGAGGCAGACGAGGTGCAGCATAGGACTGTCTTGGTGTGGGTGCAGTTGGACGATACATGCTGTGGGGAATCCATATCCGACGCTTCTGCGCTGACGGGCCCGAAGATGAGCCAGCGTCGCGACTACGCCTAAGGGATCCCTGGTGTTCCTGAAGACCAGTCTCAACCTGAATAGCCTTGTTCACCAAGGTGGCGAAGTCGGCAAAGTCATGAACGAGCAATGCTAGCTTGATATCAGGGTGAAGTCCATCACGAAACTTCTCTTGCTTACGAGCATCAGTTGCAATGTCTTCTTCAGCATAACGTGACAAGTCCAGAAATTCCCATTGATAAGCATCTACAGTTTTGTTGCCTTGGGTGAGGTTGCGGAACTCTCGCTTCTTCCTGTCCATGGTTCCCTGAGGAATGAAACGGGCACGGAAGGCAGCTTGGAAATCCGGCCAAGTAATGACCGTTCCAGCAGG
>NC_041387.1:4109172-4119343 GCF_002162155.2 Triticum dicoccoides
TCGTCAAAGGTGGCGTCTGGATCCTGGGCTCCGACATCTGGTTGCATTAACCGGAAAGAAGAAGAAAGGGGGAAAAGGGGGAGCAAAGCAACCGTGAGTACTCATCCAAAGTACTCGCAAGCAAGGATCTACACTACATATGCAACGTTATCAAAGGAAGGCTATATATGTGGACTGGGCTGCAGAAATGCCAGAATAGAGAGAAGGCCTAGTCCTATCGAAGACTAGCATCTTCTCGAACCCACCATCTTGCAGCAACAGGAGGAAGTAGAGTAGCATAAAGTAAAGTAGCAGTGGTGTTATCAACCTCGGCCGGAGATCCTTTCTCGACTCCCTGCGAGAAAGCAATCCCAGAGCCATACTATCCAGTTATCATCACAATCAAATCCTCATCACCATCCAGTTCTCATCACAAGTATCCAGTTCTAGTTGTATCGATCGGGATACAACTCCAAGTGTCCGTTACCGTAGGACAGGCTATCGATAGATGTTTTCTTCCCTGCAGGGGTGCACCAACTTACCCACCACGCTCGATTAACTCCGGCCGGACACACTTTCCTGGGTCATGCCCGGCCTCGGCCAAAAAATACGCCGCAACCCGACCTAGGCTTAATAGAGAGGCTAGCACGCCGGACTAAACCTATGCCCCCAGGGGTCATGGGCCATCTCCCCGGGAACTCCTGCACGTTGCGTGGGCGGCCGGTGAGCAGACCTAGCTACCTCCTTCAACAAGGTAGGTGCTTGCGCAGTCCAACCCGGCGCGCGCCGCTCCGTTGCTGACGTCTAATAAGCTTCGGCTGATGTACATGACGCAGAACGCCCATACTATGCCCACGTGATGGTTAGTGCTATCAGGCCAGAGGCCCCTCGGATCAAATATCCAAATCGTAGTGGATTAGGAGCAAGCGGTAACAAGCAGAGACTCACGAAAGATGCGACCCCGTTGCCCCGTCTCGAGGACTTGCGGCAAGGGCTAAGAATGCCCGGCTACGCCTCGTAATTATCCCTCGGGCACCTTCCAGGTCAACCCGACTCCACGTCACTCGCAATTATGCTTGCGCGGGTACCCCTCAGGGCGGACCCGTCTTTAGTAACATGGTTCAGTGTAAAGTCAGGGTAATCATAGTAACTGTGTGTCTAAACATCAAGGGTAAAACCCGAGGAATCACCCTCGGTGAACTCCACTCAATGTAATCATCAAGGTGAACGTGAGAGGAATCACCCTCGAAGTTCACACTGGAGGGGGTTGCACGACAGAGTCGTATCGGAAGTGGTTAAGGAGGAAATCACCCTCGATGACCACGACCGAATGACTACACTACAGGGTTAACATCAGAAGTGCTGAAGAGGTTCACCCTCGGTACTCGATAGTAACCCAGTAGTGTTGAGCAACTAAGGGGAAGTGATGTGCGGTGTCGGGGCCTGGTCTTCGATCACGTAGATCGAGTCGTCGATGATGAAGCAGGGGCAACAAGGACAAGTGGGGGGGGGGTCACTGATGGATCACTAACCAACCTATACTAAGCAGTTTAGGATAAGCATGTAAGGTACAACAGCAGATACAAAAGCAGGCTATGCATCAGAATAGGAGCAAACAATTACAGTAGCAAAATCTAATGCAAGCACGAGAGAATGGAATGGGTGATATCGGGATGATCAAAAGGGGGGGGCTTGCCTGGTTGCTCTGGCAAGGAGGGGTCATCGTCGATGTAGTCGATCACAGGGGCGGCATCGGTCTCGGGGTCTACCGGAGAGAAGAGAGGGAAGAAACAGTAAATATAAAGCAGACATAGCATCACAAAGCGTAACATGGCAATATATTGTGCTGAGTGTGACTTAACGTATGGCTACACGATATAGGCAAAGGGGGGATTCAACCGGGAATGTTTTCCCGGTTCCGGACCTGTGTCAGACAGATGACTGCAGGGGGAAAGTTCCATGTTCAGCATGCTAGGGGCATGTGACAGTTGAACGGACTGCGTATCCGGATTCGTTGGATTTTTCTGAGCAACTTTCATATAGAAAACATTTTCATCCGAGTTACGGTCTATTTTCTATGAATTTTCAAAGATTAAAGCAATTTTTGGAATTAATTAAATTAACAGAAAAGGAAAAATGACGTCCTCATGGCGTCATTGTTGCATCAGCGGTCAACAGACTAGTTGACTAGTCAACAGGGCCCAGGGGGGACCCACTGGCAGTGACTGGGCAATGCCCAGTCAGCCATTGACTAGGTTAACAGGGCTAGCCGGGCCACTAGGGCCACGGGGCAGTGACCTGGCGCGGTGGACCCGGACGTCCACGTCGGCGCCGGCGTTGGGGAGCTCCGGTGAGCGTTCCCGCGGCGGAGGGGCGCCGGACCTCGCCGAAATTCGCCGTCCGGCGGCCAAAATGGCCGCGGGCGGGTGCGTTCGAATGGGTAGAAGATGCCGCGTCGAACTGGGGTGGTTACGAGGCCGGAGCTGGACGGAGGTGACGGCGACGAACACTGCAGCGGACGCCGGACTTCGGGCGTCGTCGGATACGGCGCTGCATGGCACGGGAAGGCGCGCTAGGGGTCTCGTTGGACTCGCATGAGCTCCAGGAGCTCGTCTACGAGCTCGGACGCGAGCTCGGGCTACGGTGGTCACAGCGGCGAGCTCGTCTACGGCGACGAGTACGGCCATGACGTGGTCGGCGGCTACAAGCGCGGGGATGAGCAGGGAGTGAGGGGAGAAGGAGAGGAGCTCACAGCGCTCCTGCAGATGTGCAAAGCGGGCTCGGGGGAGAGCTCGCCGGACCGAATCGACGGCGTGGTCGTGCGGTGGCCGTAGATGAGGAAGATGAAGAAAGCGACGACGATGGCGCTCCCGGTCTCGATCCAGTGTAGAGGAAGAAGAGGCGGACCACGACGGAGCTCCCGGACTTGTCGGAGCAGCGGACGGGCGACGGTGGCCGTGGAATCGACGCGACGACGGCGGCCGGTGCGCTCGGGTTAGAAAGAGAGGGGAGTGCTCGAGGGGGATCTAAAGGGAAGTGGGAGAGGCGGAGGTGAGTGGGGGTAGCTGGGGAGGAGGCCGAGGCGTCGAGGTGGGGGGCGCGGAGGCCTTATCCTCTCGCGGAGGCATCGACGGCGAGGTGGTTCGGCGGCGACGGGCGCGCTCTGCCTCGCCCGGTCGGAGGAACAGGAGGGAGGCACGCTTCGGGGAGCTGGGCCGGCCAGGCTGGGTGAGGTGGGCCGGCCTGCTAGGATGGGCCGAAGCCCAAGGGGAGGCCAGGGGCTCTCCCACCCCTTCTTCTTTCCTTTTCTTATTTTTCTGTTTTTCTTTTCCCAGCAACTTTTGCCTTTTCTTTTTAGCCAATAATGACTTTGCAAAATTATTCCACTGGCCACAACAATTTCAAAGAAGTATATTGCACTGCCACAAAAACATTGTGAGACTTTAAAAAAAAAGATTGCCAATTTTATAAATTAAAAAGGCATTTAATTTATTGCCTAGGTCACTGTTTTAAGTAGTTTAGGCCACTCAAACACTTTGCAAAAATGTTGGTTCACCACCAATATTACTTGTGGATTATTTGGCACATGATGAACATTTTAGTTTTCATGTTTGACCAATTTTGAATTTCACTCAGAATTTGAATTTGAGTTCAACTGGAATTTGAAAAGGATAAGAACAATGATGAACAAACACTTGTTTAGCAAAAGGATTATATTAACCCCAGGGATTACTGTAGCATCATTACACCGGGGCGTTACATAGAATATGATAAGGTTTTGCATTGGTTTATACTAACCTATCTCATGAGTTCTTGTTGAGTTTGTTGTGAATGAAGCTTTTGATAAATAGAAGAGAAACCATGATATGAGAGGAATTAAGGAGACACAAAAGTTCAAGATTGGGGATGCCCAAGGCACCCCAAGATAGTATTTCAAGAAGTCTCAAGCATCTAAGCTTGGGGATGCCCCGGTAGGCATCCCACCTTTCTTCTTCAACAACTATCGGTTAGTATTGGTTGAGCCTAAGTTTTTGCTTCTTCACATGAGTTGTGCTATCCTTGCATTGTAGTTTCCTTTAGCTTTGCTTGCTGTTTGAATAAGTATCAAGATCTGAAATTCTTTAATGAGAGAGAGCCTTACACAAATTGGAATTTGCTAGAATACTCTATGTGCTTCACTTATATCTTTTGAGCTTGATAGTTTTGCTCATAGTGCTTCACTTATATCTTTTGAGCGTGATAATTTTTGCTCTTGTGCTTCACTTAGATCTTTTAGAGCACGGTGGTGGATTTGTTTTAAAGAAACTATTGAACTCTCATACTTCACTTAGATTATTTTGAGAGTATTAAATAGCATGGTAATTTGCTTAATGTTAATATACTTGGTATTCAAGATATGTGAAACTTTCTTTTGAGTGAACTGAATACTAAGATAAGTTTGATGCTTGATAATTGTTTTGAGATATGAAGATGGTGATATTAGAGTCATGCTAGTTGAGTAGTTGTGAATTTGAGAAATACTTGTGTTAAAGTTTGTGATTCCCGTATCATGCACGTATGGTGAACCGTTATGTGATGAACTCGGAGCATGATTTAATTATTGATTGTCTTCCTTATGAGTGGCGGTCGGGGACGAGAGATGGTCTTTTCCTACCAATCTATCCCCTAGGAGCATGCGCGTAATACTTTGCTTTGATAACTTCTAGATTTTTGCAATAAGTATATGAGTTCTTTATGACTAATGTTGAGTCCATGGATTATACGCACTTTTTCCCATCCTTCCACCATTGCTAGCCTCTTAATACCGCGCAATTTTCGCCGGTATCGTACACCCACCATAAACCTTCCTCAAAACAGCCACCATACCTACCTATCATGGCATTTCCATAGCCATTCCGAGATATATTGCCATGCAACTTTCCACCGTTCCATTTATTATGACACGCTCCATCATTTTCATATTGCTAGCATGATCATGTAGTTGACATCGTATTTGTGGCAAAGCCACCATTCATAATTCTTTCATACATGTCACTCATGATTCATTGCATATCCCGGTACCCCGCCGGAGGCATTCATATAGAGTCATACTTTGTTCTAAGTATCGAGTTGTAATTGTTGAGTTGTAAGAAAAATAAAAGTGTGATGATCATCATTATTAGAGCATTGTCCCAAGTGAGGAAAGGATGATGGAGACTTTGATTCCCCCACAAGTCGGGATGAGACTCCGGACGAAAAAATAAAATAAAAGAGGCCATAGAAGCCCAAATAAAAAAAAGAGGCCATAAAAAAGAGAAAGGCCCAAATAAAAAAATAAAAAAATAAAAAAATAAAAAAATGAGAGAAAAAGAGAGAAGGGACAATGCTACTATCCTTTTACCACACTTGTGCTTCAAAGTAGCACCATGATCTTCATGATAGAGAGTCTCTCATTTCGTCACTTTCATATACTAGTGGGAATTTTTCATTATAGAACTTGGCTTGTATATTCCAATGATGGGCTTCCTCAAAATGCCTTAGGTCTTCGTGAGCAAGCGAGTTGGATGCACACCCACTTAGTTTCTTTTGTTGAGCTTTCATATACTTATAGCTCTAGTGCATCCGTTGCATGGCAATCCCTACTCACTCACATTGATATCTATTGATGGGCATCTCCATAGCCCGTTGATACGCCTAGTTGATGTGAGACTATCTTCCCTCTTTTTGTCTTCTCCACAACCACCGTTCTATTCCACCTATAGTGCTATGTCCATGGCTCACGCTCATGTATTGCGTGAAGATTGAAAAAGTTTTGAAAATGTTAAAGTATGAAACAATTGCTTGGCTTGTCATCGGGGTTGTGCATGATTTAAATATTTTGTGTGGGGAAGATGGAGCATAGCCAGACTGTATGATTTTGTAGGGATAACTTTCTTTGGCCATGTTATTTTGAGAATACATGATTGCTTTGATTAGTATGCTTGAAGTATTATTATTTTTATGTCAATATGAACTTTTGTCTTGAATCTTTCGGATCTGAATATTCATATCACAATTAAGAAGACTTACATTGAAATTATGCCAAAGTATCACTCCGCATCAAAAATTCTTTTTTATCATTTACCTACTCGAGGACGAGCAGAAATTAAGCTTGGGGATGCTTGATACGTCTCCAACATATTTACAATTTTTGATTGCTCCATGCTACTTTATCTACTATTTTAGGAAATATTGGGCTTTATTGTCCACTTTTATATTATTTTTGGGACTAACCTATTAACCGGAGGCCCAACCCAGATTTGTTGTTTTATGCCTATTTCAGTGTTTCGAGGAAAAGGAATATCAGACGGAGTCAAAACGGAACGAAATCAACTGGAGAAGTTATTTTTGGAAGGAAACCCACCTGATGGACTTGGACCCCACGTCAGAAGATACGGGAGGTGCTCACGAGGGTGGGGGGCGCGCCCTCCCCCCTAGGCGCCCCCTGCCTCGTGGGACCCCCGTAGTTCCACCGACGTTCTCCCTGCACCCATATATACCTACGTACCCTAAAACTTCCAGAACAGAAGATAGATCGAGAGTTCCGCCGCCGCAAGCCTCTGTAGCCACCAAAAACCAATCGGGACCCTGTTCCGGCACCCTGCTGGAGGGGGATCCCATCACCGGAGGCCATGTTCATAATCCTGGCGCTATCCATGATGAGGAGGGAGTAGTTCACCCTCGGGGCTGAGGGTATGTACCAGTAGCTATGTGTTTGATCTCTCTCTCTCTCTCGTGTTCCATCTATGGCACGATCTTGATGTACGAGCTTTGCTATTATAATTGGATCTTATGATGTTTCTCCCCCTCTACTCTCTTGTGATGAATTGAGTTTCCCCTTTGAAGTTTTCTTATCGGATTGAATCTTTATGAGAACACTTGATGTATGTCTTGCCGTGATTATCTGTGGTGACAATGGGATTTCATGTGCCACTTGATGTATGTTTTGGTGATCAACTTGCGGGTTTCGTGACACTTGGGAACCTATGCATAGGGGTTGGCACACGTTCTTGACTCTCCGATAGAAACTTTGGGGCACTCTTTGAAGTACTTTTATGTTGGTTGGATGAATCTGAGATTGTGTGATGCATATCATATAATCATGCCCATAGATACTTGAGGTGACAATGGAGTATCTAGGTGACATTAGGGTTTTGGTTGATTTGTATCTTAAGGTGTTATTCTAGTATGAACTCTTTTATAGATTGATCCGAAAGAATAACGTTGTGGTGGTTTCGTACCCGACCATAATCTCTATGTTTGTTCTCCGCTATTAGTGGCTTTGGAGTGACTCTTTGTTGCATGTTGAGGGCTTGTCATATGTTCTACCTATGTTATTATTGTTGAGAGAACTTACACTAGTGAAAGTATGAACCCTAGGCCTTGTTTCCTATCATTGCAATACCGTTTACGCTCACTTTTACCGCTCGTTATCTTGCTGTTTTTATTATTTCAGATTACAAAAACCTATATCTACTATCTATTTTGCACTTGTATCGCCATCTCTTCGCCGAACTAGTGCACCTATACAATTTGCCATTGTATTGGGTGTGTTGGGGACACAAAAGACTTTTTGTTATTTGCTTGCAGGGTTGTTTGAGAGAGACCATCTTCATCCTACGCCTCCTACGGATTGATAGACGTTAGGTCATCCACTTGAGGGAAATTTACTACTGTCCTACAAACCTGTACACTTGCAGGCCCAACAACGTCTACAAGAAGAAGGTTGTGTAGTAGACATCAGATACCTGGTGCTTTCATTCTTCGCCCCTGGTGCTCTGCAGTTTATTTCTTCGATGATCCTCCCTGCAGCTTTTCTTCTGTTTCTCGGTTGTCCAGGGAAGGTGACAGTGTAGCAGATGTGTGTGTGTCTACAGTGTGGCAAGGACCGCAATCTTGCTTGCTCTGGTGTGTCGGTCGGCGCCTGTTCTAGCTCTCGAGTGAGTGCCCAACGATCCGATGGTGCGGCGCCTTCGAGCCTAGGCGAGAGGATAGGGTTCTTCTTTGGCGTTGGAAGACAGGTGATCGTTTGTCCGAAGCTCCATGGTCAGGCGGCTCTCGGTGCTTTCATGCTAATGACTGATCCTCGATGCTACTTTGTTTTCCTGTCTTTTGTCTCGGGGTGCAGCAGGCTTTGACATTACTTGCAGGATTTTCTTCTGTATTTTCTTGGTGTGCAGTAGTGTGCGTTGCGTTGTAAGCTCCTCAGTCAGCTCCCATGTATCTTTCGGTCGCTCATGCTTGGTGGCCTTTGTGTAATCCTGGCCGGTTGATGGCTTTGTTAATTCAAAGCCGGGCTCCCCTTGAGCCTCCGTTCTAAAAAGAAGGAAATATAAGAAATCAACAAACATATATTAATAGTTTTACACATAGTTGTTCCATTACTCGAAATATTGAGAACATAGAAACATCGTTATCAATATCTTACATCAACCATAGACTTCACGTATCTTCTAATACAATTTAATAGAATTTATATACATGAATGAAAGGTCAACAAAAACAGTGGTGCAACATGTGAAAACACACAAGTTCATCAACTAAATATTCACAACGCAAGACACCACTTTCTATAATGTTTTGCTGCAACATAAGCTGCAAGCTGCTCTTCAAGTTAACCCTGCAGTGGACATGATTGAACTTGTAAAATGTACCAAGTTCAATAGTTTGCTTAAAAGGCACTACGAAGAAACATGAACAATATCTATAAGATATAATCAGCATAATCTATTCGGCATCTCAATTTCTCATATTAACATTGGCATATATACCCAACTTGGTTTTCTCATAGCAAAGTTACCCAATTTAACAGCTATATAGACAAAATAATGGAGTGATTTATTCTAGCATCATATGTCCGATTTTAAGAAATATTTGTTAATTTATGCAATTTTACTCGACCATACGGTTAGTAATACGTACCTTTGATCCATATTAGTTGTCACTCAAAAGGTATCTAGCACTAAAATACATCTAGCTACATCTGTTTGAGTGATAAGTAATATGGATCAGATTACTGCATATATTTATTTACAAATAGGCAAAACACACTAAAACCACCAAAATAGTCAAAAACACATGATCTCAAATGTGTGGTTAGAAATATGTACTATTGTAAATACGTAAAACCTAGAGACAAGGTAACCTCTTCATGCTGAAGAAAAATAAATACAATTTTTCATGAAGTCAGAGCGGTGCAAAGTTTAACTAATTTTGTATGAAAAGTTATCAAACTAAAATGCTAAATAACATAAAATATATATTTAATTGTGTAGTTAGTGGTACTAATTTAGTACTTGTATCGGTTTGAATGTAAATGAGGAAGTATCATCTTGGAGTCTAAAGAACTTGCTTTAAACAGGCATGATGTGTATGGGGTGTTGATGAAAAGAGCATGGTAATCTTGAGGACCACCCAATAAATCATCAATTGGGAGATTAATGAATGCAAGAATCAGTTGGGAGAATATGAGTCACAAGTCACAACTACTATTTATGGCCAGCAGCGGCATTAATGATGTACAGTCCGATGTGAAGAAGACGGGGAGAGTTTAGAAAGAAGGCAATTTTTCTAACCTATAGGTGTAAAAAAGCATATTCTTGATCTTGCATTCTTCATTCTTTATCTTTGGTTCGAGAGAAGTAGACGTTGCTTCCACTCTAGTTGAACATGCAACCGCATCATTGTTTTCTATTCTACTAAGGAGTGCGTCAACATCTATTAACTTTCTTTCTATCAATAAATCAATGTATTGGCCTTCCCAAAACCAAAATGAGCATCCATCTTCCTACACAAAAGAATGACCATGTTCAGAATGAGGATCCGCAATTGAACCAAAGAATGATCTATCAAAACGAGCTACCGCAAGTGCACATACCCGTCCTTTTCGCATTTGAAGAACACCCATCCGGGGTGCTTCGGCGTGGCCGAAGTAAGCCGCAACACTGTCTGTGTGTAGTCGTCGCACTGTATGAGTAGCAACGGCGAGCCACGGAGCCGCCGCGCGAGCGCCGAGCCCGGTGGATGGCCGGACGAATCCATGGCCGCAAATCGTCGGCGGCGCCGGGAGGACGAACCCGTCCCTGCATGCGGTGATGCGCCCTTGTCGGGGCTGCGGGAGATGCTCCCGGACCACTCCATCGCTTGGTGCAGCCACCAGCGGCCGGCAAAGCCA
>NC_041387.1:4119464-4127989 GCF_002162155.2 Triticum dicoccoides
TTCAGCGAGCTCATGTCGGCTGCTTTCGACGGAATCTTGGGCGGCGGGGTGGAGGCGGCGCGAGGGGGAGAGGGGAAAGCGCGGGCTGAAATGTCCCCCCACCAACCACTTCCGCTTATATGCAGGGCACCGCATCGGCGAGGGGGAAACCCGCGAATACGCGGGTTGAGGCCGAGATTTTGCCGCGCCCCCCAAATTTTTTTCGGGCCGGGGCGGGATGCGCGGTCTGATCAGGCAGGTTTTTCCGCCACGACCCGCATTTTGGCAGTTATTTTCCAGGTCGGAGCGGGATGCGGGGTCTTCTAGAGTTGCTCTAAGCAACCCCACAGGATGATCTGTAGGAGACTAGTATAGGATCTCGCATTAGGTGAGATAAAATTAGACTTTTTCTAAAAAAAATACAAAACATGTTCAAACATTCTCAAAAAATTTGTAGACACACATCAATGTTTGATATACAATCTTAAAAAGTTTCAGCTCCTAATCCGACATACACAAATAGAAACAAAAAAGATGAAATCGGATGTGAATAGTGTCAAAATACTATTCACTAAAAGCGGCTACTATTTATATTTGAATTTGTCTTTTTTGAATCTCCATCTGTACATTGAGTTTTGAGCTGATTTTTTTGAGTTGTAGACACACCTTGTAGATATTTGTCAAATAATTTCAATTTTTCAAAATGTCTAAATATAAATTTATGTAGTTGATCTCATTAATCTCACCTAATGTGAGATCCTATACTAGTCTCCCCCAATATGATCCGGCCGAACGATTTGGTTCGGTCATTTTGTCGAAGAATATTTGGTGCGGGACCATTGCACTAGTAGAAAAAAGCCTAGTAGCCGCGTTTTAAAAACGTCGTTACCGACACGGAGGCCAGACGACAGTAGTATGACGCTTGTGGTAAGCTGATACTCCTACTATCGGCGTCCGTCCTAAATGTCACTTGTATATGTGTCATCTGTGGCATTGGGGGGCAACGCCACTGAAATACTAATAATCAGTAGCGCACCCTGGTGAGCAGACACTGGTAGTACTAGTCACGTTATGGTACATCCTCCCCGCTCCCGATTCGCTCCCGCGGGTGACTCTGGAAGCCAACCCTAGCGCCGCCGCTTCCCAGCCCCCTCCCCGGCCTCCCTTCCCTCGCCGCCGCCGGTGGCGTCGCCGGCCAAAGGCCGCGCGGCGTAGGCGGCGACGGGGCGTCTTCTTCCCGCGCGTTGGAGGCGTGCGTTGCGGGGCGCGGCCTTCTGCGTTGGTGGCGACGGTCGTCGGCCCGTCCACGGGCTCTGCTTCCTCCCCCCGGCATGTGGCGTCCCGGTGGTCCTGCCCCCTCCCCTTCCTTTGCGGTGGATCTTGGGGCTCCGAGGGCGGGGGCCTTGCTGGCGGCGGATCTGGGTGCTCCTACCCAGATCCGGGTGGCGGCGGCGGCGGACGTGTGGGTGGCGGCGGCGACCTGGCTAAGGTGGTGGCGGGGCGGCCGGTGGTCAGGCTGCGCCTTTCGGGGTGGAGGGGCGCCGGGCGTCCATGGCCGAGAGGCGGGCTGGGTCTTCGGCGGCATGCCGCAGCTGCTGCAAGGTGGCTCGGGGATGCTCCTCGGGGTCTCGGCTTGGATGTGGGCTGCCACGGCGTGGTGGTAACTCATGGTGATGGTCTAGTTCGTTTCACGGCTGCGGCCAGTCCCCTCTGGCGTTGGCCGTCTGTGAGCAGCCTGCCTCGACCTTCGATTCCTCCCCTCGTCGTCTGGGCTCTACCCTCGTCATAGGGCTGGTCCGCTCCCAGTTGCGGTCCATTGCTCGTCTCGCGCCCGTGGCTGCGAGACCGAGCCCGTCTTGTGCCCGGCAGCAGGACCGAGCCCGTCTCGCGCCCGGCCGCAGGACCAAGCCCGTCTCGCGCCCGGTGCAGCAGGACGGGTGATGGAGGCCTTTTTTGGCCGGCCCTTTGGGTCTCGGCGCGGGGGGCCGCCCACGGGTGTGAAAAGGAGCGGCCTTTCCACTCGTCTCTTTGGTTGGGGTAGCGACGGGTCTCGGGTGAGGTGGGGTCAAGGTCTTGGATGTCGGGGCGGCGGCCCTGGTGGTGGTAGCGCGGTGCTCATGGGCAGAGCCCGTGGCTTGGTGCTGCCCGGTGACCATGGTCGTGTGGGCGGCATGGTGGCAGGGGTGTGGCGTTCGGTGCCGGTGAGTGTTTGCTGGGGTGAAAACATGTTCTATCTTCGGACGGACCGGCGGCGGTGTAGCACGTTACCTTCTTGAAGGCGTCGTCGCGGCTCTCACCGGTCATCGTGTCGCTCCAGGGGAAACTCTGACCCTCGGGTCGGGCGGTGGCGGCGCGTTGGCGTCGTAACCTTCTTGGAGGCGCCGCCTTGGAGCTCACGGTTCGTCATATGCGGCTTCATCTCTTCGTGGTGGCGTGTTCACGGTGGAGGTCCCCGATTGCTCTTGTGGTGTTAGGGGTGGTGTTGCTGCGCTCAGCGCCTATGTATCCCGCCTTGGGTGTGTGCGTGTGTTTGTCGTGGAATGCGTTTGTACTTGGGCTGTGGTTGATCTTTGCTTTATATATAAAGCGGGGCGAAAGCCTTTTTTGTATGGTAGTACTAGTCACGTTTCATTTTGCTGGGACTGGCTTTGAGCTGCGGATCCCTATCATCAGTAAACCCCTAGCGTGTTACACTAATCTAGTGAAAACATTAATTAAACTAAACCTTAGTTACACTAGTGATAAACTAGTTGGCATCCATATATACATAGATTTGAACAACACTGGCATCCATATATTACACGGAGTTGAACAACACTGGCATCCATATATTATGTAGATTTGAACAGTTCAAATCACAAAATAACATCTCAATACAACTAATTCGCGCGCCCGATTCCTCGCCGCCGGGCTGCCTACGTGTCGTCATCCGAGATGTCGATGACATCCTTGTGGTCGTAGCCGCAGCCGACACCTTCCACGATGTCAGATGGAGGAGCCGGAGCGGGAGGTGGTTGGCTCAGCTCCTGCAAGATCTCCTCCCGCTCGCCGGGAGGAAGCATCCTAAATATGTCGCGAACCTTAAGGAGCACATCCGCCATCCACAACTCCTCCATGGATGGAGTAGCAGCCGGACCCGGACCCGAAGGAGGCTCCATCTCCTGCCGACGCATATCCTCCCTCTTCTCCTCGTCGTCCCAGAAGGACTTGAAGGAGCGGTCGATGGCGAGCTACTCCTGCGCGAAGTCCTAGTCTGCGCCAATTTGCGCCATGAGGCCCTCGTCGGCGCGGTGCACGTTGATTTGCGCCTCTGCGGTAGATGCTTTCGCCACGCCACCTCGCCCTCCATGTCGATGTCCCATGGTGGCGGTGATGCAGCCAGAGAAGGGATTGATGATGGATCCGGCGAGTCGCCAATGGGGAAGCCGATGGCGCGAGAGGGAGCGAGGGTTTGAGATAGTGAGGGTTTGTGCGGAGAGGGGGGAGTGGATAAGATCAATGCACTCCAGTATGGATGAGTTGCCCTCTTTATTTGGACTGAGCCACGTTAGCGTTATTGGACCGCCACGCATCGTCACCAACAACTGATCTACAATGCCGGTGATTTCTAGCCCAATGTTGGTATTATGGTTGACACAAAAACATTTTCTAGTGTGTACATTTTCAAATACGTTAATGAAGTATGTGAAACTTGAATCTTTTAGTACTCGCATGACCTTCCTAAGATAATTGAGGTTACAATTTGATTTTGTTACACACAAGTTTTCACATACATTACACTTAATATTTCGGCTAGTTGTCCGAACATACGACGATGTTCAAATTATTGTGTGCTTTTGTAGTTTTTAACATTATCTACTCCACATGGTATGGTAGTCAAAAAGACATATATGCAAAATAGGTAACACCACTTGTAACTTGGACATGATCGAATTTAAGGTTTTTGTGCAAACAAACTTATTTACCTGTACTAGACTGGTAGTAGCATCTACGGCCTGTTCAAAATACGCAGGCGGCTAGGTCGGCGCCACTAGTAGCGTCTGCTGTTGGCGTTTCTTCATCGTCAACGTCGGTACTAATGATGTTTCTCTTTCATTGCATGCATGCATTCAGTGTGACAAGATGTTTGATGCTTCACATCCTCCAATGATGCGCAGTATAATGCTAAACATACAAAGAATTACACATTGATTAGGATTCTTTCTTTCTAACTAACTACTCCCCTGATTTTCAAAGGGGTGGGTAACTTCTTCTCCTTTAATCTCCAATCAAAACCCACCTGTTTATAAAACCCGTGTAAACCTATGTATGTGTAGCATTACTCTGCGTGCTACAGCAGCCGGATATTAATGCCGCGCCGCCACATGCTCAAGAAAACCCCCGTTCACAGTTCTCCTCCGCCAGCATCAACCGGCAGCCTCACCGCTGCTTCTCTTGCGATTCGATCACCGTCCGCCGGTAGCCTCCGCACGCGCTAGCTAGCCATGCCGCCCTGTGGCCGCGGCGGCAAATACCCCAGCCATGGGTACACATAGTTCGAGGCGTGTCGCGCTATGAACAACGGTGACGATGACAAGCCATGACCAACTGTGCTCAAACGGACGCCGCGCGCAACGGGCTGCTGCCTTACGAGCTGCCGCAACGTGCGCATTGTCGACGCCAGGGCACGACCCTCTTCCGCCGCCCCGTGCAGTCCACCGTTGATCTCGGCGACCAAGCGCCGTCGGGCGTCACGCTTGCCATTGCCGCTACGTCCTATGTGCGCATCGACCTAGGGCCACCGGCGCTGCGGTCTCGGCGGCCGGTGCATCGGATGTGCGGCGCGAGCTTGCGTCGCTGGGCGCCGTGCTATTCGTGGTCCGTGCGTTGGATGTTCGGTGCAAGCTAGCGCCGCCGGGACAGGCCGTGCTTGCCAAGGCCGTTGCGTCCGAAATGCGTCGCGATGTGTAGCCGAACCCTATGACGCCGGAGTTCGACTTCAACACCTACCCTCAAGACCAGTACGAAGAATTTTGGACGGTGATCGAAGGCGAGGCTGCCATGGAGACTGGCCACAGTGCCAAGTATCTATGGCCTTAGCCTGGCGCCAGCATGCTGGTGACCGTGTTCGGTCTGTTCTTCTGTTTTTTTTTTTTTGAGTGGTGTCTGTTCTTCTTGTTTATTTGATGGTTTGGCCCCACTGGGTTATGTAGGTGTCTGATTTAACAAACCATTGAAATTCTATATCCCTGTCATGCATAACGATTTAATAATTAATGAATATTAATAAAACACATTAACATTTTAGAAAAAATGGCAATAACTTTAAATTCAAGAAACGTCCTTAAAATTACCGAACATTTTTCAATTAAAGATTTTTTATTTTCAACAGTTTTAAAATTCGTCAACATTTCAAAAATGTATTTAGAAAGTCTATAATTTACAAAGAAGGTTTCAAATAACTTTTTTAGGATTTGGAAAAGTTTTCTACAATTCACAAACATTTTATATATTTATGATTATTTTCAAATTTTGGAACATTATTTAAATTAGCAAACATTTTTTGAATTCATGATCATTATTCCTATAAGGGGTTTTCAACTAGTGTTGCATCCACATCATGGGTGCCCATATCACTGCCAGAAACTGGAATTTTTCTTTGTGCCAAAAATAGACAGGAAAATATAGGGTATCGGCAGGAATAGTATTTCTTATCGGTCAATTATTTGGGTTAGCCGTCAGGCATAGCTTGGTAGGGAAAATGAAGAATGCATGTTAGCTGGCCGATAGGAAATTTATTCCTGCGGGTTTCCTTGTTTCTCTGACGTTTGGTCCCACAGGGTTATGTAGGTGTTAGGTTTAATAAACATTTGAAATTGTATATCCCTGCCATACATAAACGTCGGGGAAAACAAGAAACTAATGAACAGAAAAATTAATAGTTTTACACATAGTTGTTTCATTGCTCAGAATATTCAGAACATAGAAACATCGATATCTATATCTTACATCAACCATAGACTTCACGTATCTTCTGATACAATTTAATAGAATTTACATACATGAATGAAAGGTCAATAAAAACAGAGGTGCAACATGTGAAAACACACAGGTGCAATAACTAAATATTCACAATGCGAGACACCACTTTCTATAATGTTTTCTTGCAACATAAGCTGCAATCTTCAAGGTAATCCTGCAGTGGACACAATTGAATTTGTAAAATGTACAAGTTCAATAGTTTGCTTAAGAGGTACTACCAAGAAACAGGAACAATATCTGTAAAATATAATCATCATAATCTATTCGGCATCTCAATTTCTCATATTAACATTGGCATATACACCCTATTTGTTTTTGTTAGAGCAAAATTACCCAATTTAACAACTTCACAGACAAAATAATGGAGTCATTTCTTATAGTATCATATCTTGGATTTTAAGAAATATTTGTTAATTTATGAAATTTTACTTGACCGTGTGGTTAGTAATACGTACGTACCTTTGATCCACATTAGTTTTCACTCAAAAGGATATATGTAGCACCAAAATACGTCTAGCTACATCTCTTTGAGTGACTAGTAATATGGATTATTATATATTTTTTACAAATAGAGAAAACACATTAGAACCACCAAAATAGTCAAAACACACATGATCTAAAACATGTGGTTAGAAATATGTACTATTATAAATATGTAAAAACCAAGAAACAAGGTAATATCTTCATGCTGATGATTTTTTTTATATAAAATTTGCTGAAGTCAGAACGGTGCAAAGTTTAACTAATTATGTAGGATAAGTTATCAACAACTAAAATGCTAAATAACAGGAAAATATATTTAATTGTGTACTTAGTGGTGCTAATTTAGTACTGTGCTGGTTTGAACGTAAAGGAGGAAGTATTATCTTGGAGTCTAAACCACTTGCTTTAAACAGGTATGATGTGCATGGGGGGTTAATGATGAAAATAGCTTGCTTGAATATCAGTCACAAATCACAGCTACTATTTATGGCCGACAACCACATTAATGATGTACTACACTATGGGAAAAAGACGGGGAAAGTTTGGAAAGAAGCACAAATTTCTCACCTATGGTGTAAGCAACCCCACATAATGATCCGACCGAACATTTTGGTTCGGCCATTCTATAGAAGAACATTTAGTGCAAGAATATTGTATTCACATCATGGGGTGCACATATCACTACCAAAAAATGGAATTTTTCAGTGTGACCAAACCGATGGGAAAATAGGGTATACCGACAGGAATATTATTCCTGCCGGTCAACCGTCTAGGTTAGTCGTTGAGCATATCTTCACAGGAAAATGAAATATGCGTGTAAGCTGGCCAGCAGGAAATTTATTCTTGTTGGGTTTCCTTGTTTATTTGATGGTTTGGCCCCACAGGGTTCTGTAGGTGGCAGTTTAACAAACCATTGAAATTCTATATCCCTATAATACATAACCGTCAAGAAAACTAAGAAACCAATGAACAAAAAATATTTTTAATAGTTTTGTAAATAGTTGTTTCCTTGCTCAGAATATTCAGAACATAGAAACATCGATATCAATATCTTACATCAACCATAGACTTCACGTATCTTCTGATACAATTTAATAGAATTTACATACATGAATGAAAGGTCAACAAAAACAGGGGTGCAACAAGTGAAAACACACAAGTGCATCAGATAAATATTCAGAACGTGAGACACCACTTTCTATAATATTTTGCTCCAACATAAGCTGCAAGCTGCTCTTAAGGTAATCCTGTAGTGGACATAATTGAACTTGTAAAATGGGCACGTTCAATAGTTTGCTTAAAAGGTACTACCCAGAAACAGGAATGATATCGGTAAGATATAATAAGCCTTCAACGTATATATATTTTAATGTTATAAAACCTAAAAAATTAAAACCTAAAACCAAAAATGTTCAGAATTTCATAAAGCATTTTTAAAATATAAAATTGTTCACAAATTTGAAAAGGTTTCTCGGGTTTTAAAACCTGTTAAATAATTCGAAAAAACAAAATTGTTCCCATATATAAAAAAATGTTCACAGATTAAATATTCCCAATTTTCCAAAACTGTTCATGAATTCTTAAATCATGTTCACGGTTCTGATAAAAATGTAAATCAATTTTTAAACATGCTGTTGGATAAACAAGTGTTCACAAATGTGAAAATTGGAGCTCAAGAAATTTCAAGAAATTTGAAAAATATTCGCTATTTCAAAAAATATTCCAGGTTTTGATAATTGTTTGTGCGTTTGCAAAAAAGTTCCAACTTTCAGAAAATTATACATTTTAGGAATGTGTTGACCATTTAGTAAAATGTTCTAAATTTCAAAAATTTGCAAACTATACCCAGATCTCATTAAATGCTTATTAATTTGAAATACATAAGAAGAGAAGAAATAAAAAATAAACATTAATGAAAGCATTGAAAAACCGATAATTAAAACAGTGTAGAAAAACGAAAATAAAAGAAAGAAAAATATGAAACCAAGAACCTTCACAAAACTGCAAAATGGAGCCTAGTTGGGCTACCATTAGTATGCATT
>NC_041387.1:4128132-4130074 GCF_002162155.2 Triticum dicoccoides
CTCCTAGTCGTAACCAACCCGACACCTTCACTAGGTGTGATAACATACATGTTTTTCATCCATTTCTTCATTCCTCTTTTTCCCTTTTTCTTTTGTCCTTTTCTTCTTTCTTTTTCCAATTTCGTAATTATTTTCTTCAAATAGATGAAATTCTTTTTAAAATCCATGAACTGATTTTTTTGAAAATCATGAACTTTTTTTTTCAAATTGACGAACCTTCTTCAAAATCCTTGAAGTTATTTTTCAAAATTTTGAACTTTTTCTCAAAATCGATGAACTTTTTTTAAATCGATGAACTTAAACAAAAACCAATGAACCTTTTTCAATTTAGATGAACTTTTTTTGAAATTCGATGAACTTTTTTGAAATTTGATGACCTATTTTCATTGTTCGATGAACTTTTTTGGAAAATCCATGAGCTTATTTTGTATTCGTGATTTTTTTAATTCATGAACGTTTTTTATTTGATTTACTGTTTGTTGAATATGCGAACTTTTTTTGCATGTTCATGAACTTCATTTGTATTATGTGAACATGTCTTCAAATAAACCGAAAATCTTAACGCTATAGTGTAATGAACAATAAATAGTGCGCCCATGTTTCTATTCTTCAAACTGTTCGCACTGTGAAGAGTCACGAGCTGTTAGTTGGTCGTGTGGTTAGCCTTGCTGTGTGGCAGCGCGAGGGCGTGAGATCTAATACCGGCCGATAGCTACTTTTGGCGGTCTTTTTCCGTGCTGCCCAATCGTGGGCCGGCCCATCCAGCTGTTGCTGTGGGTACCACTTGCGTTGCGCGGCGCTGGAGGCACGCAATACGAGGACCCTGCGTCGAATTGGGCTGGCCCTCCGACCTGGCTTCGCGGCTGGCCCAATCGTCCCCGTGATCGTTTTTTTCTATATTTTGTTTCCTTGGATTTTAGTCAGTTTTCAGAAAAAAACAGGTTGTTGTTTTTAGCAGCTACGCCCTCGTAAACAAATATCAGAGTCTTTAAAAAACACGCTGTTGTTTTCAGATCAGTAAAGTAGTGATCGAAACACTCTTATATTAATTTACAGAGGAAGTGATTTCTTAAATATTTTTTAAACAAATAAATTATTTTATAAAATATATCAATTTTTTTAGTGTGTACTAACAAAAATGTTCATCATATAAGAAAAAGTTTCACACATACTTATGAAATGTTAAACGTTCATAATGAGAAGTTTCATCGTATATATAAAAATTTCCAGTGTTTAATTTTCCAAAACGTTCACGAGATACGAAAAATATCAACCTGTATTTGGAAAAAATATACATCATATCTTAAAAAATGATAAATATCAATAAAATAGAAAAAGGACAAAAGGATAATAAATATAAAACCTAATACAAAAATTAAAAAGGAAAAAGCGAAGCCAGAAAACAATGCATGCCCGTCGAATGGGCATGCATTGGCCATTACAAACGTAATATAAATATATCTTGCTCCTCGCTTCAGTGAAGCTGCGCCAATATGACCCAGGTCACATAGGATTGGCCATTTTTCTTCATTTGTTTCGTTTTTTTTCATTTTCCCTTTTAACGAAATGAAAAAAAATATTTGCAGATATGAAAAAAAATTGTGAGTATTTGTTTTCTTGAATTTGGAAAAAAACATGAATTCGAAGAAATGTTTGTGATTTTAAAAAAATGTTCACGTTTTTATTTTTCCTTTTGAATTTGACAAAATGTCCGTGAATAAAAAAATATTCATAATTTTGGAAAAATTTCATGAATTAAAAACTGTTGGTGATTCTTAAAAAATGTTCATGATTTGAAAAATGTCTATGAACTTGAAATACATGGTTGCCAATTTAAAATGTTCTTGAATTAGAAAAATTAATGTAAAAATTAATATGAATGGTGGTGTGGTGGCTGATCTATTCTTCTCCTTGTCGTCGCCGCGTCCCCCTGGTGAAGGGT
>NC_041387.1:4130210-4131255 GCF_002162155.2 Triticum dicoccoides
AATAGGATTTCTACGATTGTGTGATGATAGTTGGACCACAGAGCTTTCACAAAGTTTGTTGCTGACATCAGGGATCCAACATCATGCGGTACGAGAGCTGGTAAGAGCACTTGCGGCCATACCAGGCGTCGTCTTCTCTGGTTGATTGGTCTCCATTCCCTAGCTCCGTATCTTTCATATTTGACTTCATTTATCTCCTAAGATGGCCCATTACTGGAAGGAACAAAATAAACAAATGAATTTGTGATCTTTCACTTTTATTAGTCATTAGTAATCATATGAAGTGATTATCTTAGGAAATATGAGATTATCTGGTTTAAACAAGTATAGAAATGAGTGAAAAATACAGTTATCACACGTCACTAGATCATTGTCCAACCCATCATGAAGAATTTTTTTTACCTCTCGAGCATATCACCGAACACCTGGTGGCATGGACCTCGACTGTGACGGCCGAACGTGTCGGGTGAGGGGGGTGATGAGGTGTTCGGAGAAGGGATGTGAGGAACCAAACGGGAAGCAGGCATCAGCATGGATGCCTTCTTTCTTTCCTTCGCCGCCGCCTCTTTGAGGGCCTTTTCGGCCGCCGTTGGCTTCCTTGCCGGCTTGCTATCGACCGGAGCAAGCGGAGGGCGACCGAGATTCTTCAAGGCCGGTATGTCCTTGCTACCGGTCTTTATTGAGATCATGGCGGACCAGGCTCTTCATCCCGAGATGCTTCCTTGGCCTGAGAGGCGCCACGTGGGGCTCCTGTAGCGTAGCGCTAGCGGGAGTGGTCGGCACAGCTGAGGAGGCAGCCTTCGGTTCCATTTCCATGAAAATCAGGACCAGCGGTGGTGGGATGACATTCGACGGGAGAGGCGAGGTGGTGCCGAGTGCAGGAGTTGGGAGGGGAATAGTTTTTCCTAAGAAATGTGTGTGCCGCTTAATAATAAGAGAGGGGGCAAGGTTTTGAGAGTTAACTCACAATTTTGAGGAGTTAACGGGATAGGGGATGGGCTAGGTGTGTTAATTCCTCTTTTTTTTTGAGGAGTTAACCATTTAT
>NC_041387.1:4131737-4153657 GCF_002162155.2 Triticum dicoccoides
TTATATAGACATGTTCGTTTTATTTATGTACACAAGTTTTATTTCTTTGCATAAATGTATTGCTCGAGATAATCAGCTAATGTTCAACATATATCACAATAGGACTAGTTTTTTTTATCAAGGAACAAAATAGCATGCTATAGTAAAATATCATCGGCCTTATAATACGCTATTAGCGAGCCATTGTATATTTTTTAGGAAAGCCATCGAGATGGTTTATATTTCATGCGCAAATAAGGATACATAGTTTGATAAAACGTCCACAAGGAAACCTGGAGGCTCCGACTTCCAAACAATAGTTCGAGAGGTCTCCGAGTTTCTTGCCAACACATTTGCCGTCACATTGATTTATTTAGCGAGACAATTCTGATGACTATAGCGACGCTATAACACACTATTTTTTCCAGTGGTTTTTACATGACGATTTATTTACCCTGATTGTCCTTAATTAGTACCAGAAGCCCACAACACCATTTATTTACATTGGTGGATCTACTTCGGCATGACAGCCCCTAGCATTCCACGGCAGGCGGTGCTCGACCGGATCAAGCACCGCCGGCGCGACGGCCGGGTCTCTCACCATGGCCTGGAGATCCCCATCTTCGGGCCCCAACGCGGCGTTCAGGAACGCCACCATGACGCCGGCGACGCACCGCCTCATCGCGTCCCTGGGCCCGTCGCCGCTCTCGCAGACGAGCCCGGTGATGAGCGCGGGTGCGTCGTCGTCCAGCAGGTCCAGGTGCCCGTAGTCCCTGGCCACGACGTGGTAGCACGGCGGCCGGCACTCGCGGTAGAACTCGGCGTGGCCCACCTCCGCGGGCGCGCACGGCGGGAGGACCCCGCCCTTCCCTTCCTCGCCGAGCCCGGTGCCGACGACCAGCACGGGCGTCTCCGCCGTCAACGTGTCGGAGGATGGCTCGTAGGTGAGGATCTCGGGCGGGAGCTGGGCGGACCTCCCAGCGCCGGCGACGGGGTCGAGGCCGATGAGCGCCGAGATGTTGACCAGCCGGGTCTCGGCGTGCCCGAGGGCAAGGGCGAAGGCCGTGTGGCCGCCCCGGCTGTGTCCGGCCAGAGCGAGCCCTGATAGCTCCGGCTCCACGCCGTCCGGGAGCACGGAGGGGAGGCCGCAGGGGAGCCAGTCCGCGACCCTGGCCGCTGCCGCGATGTCCTCGTCGTCGCCCAACGGCGGCACCAGGCTGTTGCTGACGCTAAACTGGGGCGCGACCGTGATGTAGCCGTGGGAGGTGACGTGCCGGAGGAGGTGCCGGTAGTACCGTAGTAGTGATTGCGGAGCAGGAAGCCGTGCAGGAACATGACGACCGGGTACGTCCCGGCGTCCTTGGGCGCGACGATCAGCACCGGGACCGGCGGTGCTGGTGCCGGTGCCGTGTCGTCGGCGTCCACCTCGATCGCCTCCACCGCGTGCTTCCCCGGCTCGAACACCGAGGCGCCGAACTTGCTCGCCGTCACCATCTCTGCTGATGATGCCACTCAAGCTCCTCGTTGCACCAGCTAGCAGCTAGGTCTCACTCTGTATCTTGACGATGAGAAGAGAGGGAGAATAATAGGTGGCAGATTTATAGGTGGATCGGCAAACTTGAAGGTAACTTCTTACTACTTGATTTGGCAGTGATCTACTTGAGTTCAGCTTGATCGCTTGCATGGAAATGAGAAGAACGTGTTGGGTTTGTAGGAGGATTGGCAAAGTTGAAGAAGGTAACTACTTAATTTGGCAGTGGTCGATATATCTAGTTCAGCTTAATCGCGCTTGCAAGGAAATGAGAAGAGCGTGTTGGAGAGATGCAGGTTTTTGATGCACATGCATGAATGAGACTGGTCATACATATGCACACCTAGCTAAGCAGGTGGGGTCGATCAGGTTGCATGCCTTGTTAGTGTTGTCCGCCTCGTTTCAACCGCTTGGGAAACAAGAAGAGCGTGTTGGAGAGATATGGTTTCTAATGCACATTGGTGTTCATTGCTGAAAAGAGATGGCAAGTATATGAGCATCATAAAAAAAGTATTAGGCATTAATTATGCTTGCAATTGTCGGATTAAAGACATGCTCAATTATTTTTCTAATTCGTTGTTTCACTATACACAATGTTTTTTTATTGATGAACCTTTTTAAAATTATACTATAGACTAATAAGCAGCAGTGTTGTTTAGAATATCATCCTATGACACAAGAATGTATGCTTATTAATTCCCTAATCAAAACGTCATGTCGGTTGAATTAACTTGAATTTAAAAAATGACCATTGAGAACATTGGTTCAAATGATAGCCAATATTGACCGTCAGCATGAGGCGGCGATGGGGACGCACATGACAGGAAGGCCCAAATCCTTTATGTAAGTCCCCAATCTCCTTTAGGTTTTCAGTAGTAATTCTGGCCAAAGGCCAGGGAACCCATATACGCTAGCAGGTTAGCAAGTATATATGCTCCTCTTCGAAGGAGGAAAATAACCATGGAGATAACTGATTTATTCACGACCAAATTACTTATGGACCCGTCAGTGCAGAGTTGTTTTGCAGCAGTGAATTATCTCTTCGTACAATATTGAAAGCAAACCAAAGCGGTTTATAATGATACCAGAGTACATGTTTGCTAGTTCCATATACACCATCAGATGTTACATTTCTTATCAGTTACAGCTAGGTAGGTAGTAGAGAAGAAACCACATGATACGATTTCATCCTCATAGCCATAGGCACTACAGCACAGGAAAAGTGATGCCAGCCTGCAAAAAATCAACCTGATCTTCACCACTTTTAATTGTAGATAGCTCGTCGCTCGCGCGTCGTGCCGTTGGCCTGTGCGATGGATTCGGCTCTAGGCATTGAACTGCAATGCTAAGAATGCGGTATATTTCTCTAGCAGTCTCAACATCTGGAATCACAAGCCTGGGGTCCAGTAGATCTAGCAGGCACACGACATTGTTCTTGGTGGCCAATGAGAGGGATGAGAGGAAATCGCCTGGATGAGATCCCATAAATAGCTCCAAAACAAGCACTCCGAAGCTGTATACATCACATTTCTCCGTCACGTTTTCTGTATATGCTAGCTCTGCAATTCATACAAAAATAATTAGTGCATATGTTGCAACTATACGATTCAAAGTTCAACATAATTATTAGACATCAAAGTTTACATCTACTTACATATGCATTGCAAAAACAGGAAAAATTAATAGTTAAGGTTTTATTTTTGTTTACCTGGGGCAAGATAGCCTTTCGTTCCAGCAAGCCTTGTGAAATTCGGGCCACAAATATCGAGAATTTTGGCCGTACCAAAGTCTGAGATGCAAGCTCTAAATTCTAAATCAAGCAAAATGTTGTTGCTTGTTATATCTCTATGGACTATCGGTGACGAACAATCATGATGCATGTATGCCAAAGCATGAACCACATCCAACACAATATGTATCCGCCTTCTCCAGTCCAATTCAATTGCCCTTTCATTGTCCTTCAGTGTTTTTGCCAAGTCTCCTCTCTCCATGTATTCGTAGATAAGGAACTTTCCTTGGCTAGAGGAACAATACCCAAATAGTTTTACGATGTTCCGATGACGAATCTGCAGCAATGCGCTGATTTCACGGTTGAACACTAGCTCGTTCACACAACACTCATTTTCTATCATGTGTATCTTCTTCACTGCAAATATTTCACAAGTTGCAAGTCTAGCTTTGTAGACGGATCCATATCCCCCAGTCCCTATGCAATGCATCTCGCTAAAATCGTTGGTTGCTTCAACGATTTGCTTGAACACATTTCCCCCATCAAAACTCCAAATAGAGAAGGCAGCTACTTGTGTTACTTTATCGGTGTTAGTGTCCTTTATTTTCTTCCTTTCATGCCAAAACATCAAAATCATGGCAACAAGAACAAGAGCCATCATAGCAGGAACGATGGCTAGTACAAGTATTTTGTACCCTTTCTTTTTCTCTCTCCTCCTAGTTGCACTACTACAAGGGGGCAATCCTTTCACCACGCCACATAGTATCTTATTATGCATGAACCACTGGATTGGAGCTCCTTGGAAGAGCTTACTCTCCGGGACTGGCCCTTCCAGTTCATTGTAAGATACATCAATGGATGTCAAACTTTCCATCATCCGAAATGATGACGGGATGGAGCCATTAAGTTCATTGTGTGAAAGATTCATAATATCTAGCATCAACATACCACTAAGTTGGCTTGGTATTGCCCCAGTAAAAGAATTATCGCTTAAATCCAATAGGCCATGTAAGTTGTGCAATAACCCTAGCTCGATAGGGATGTTTCCTCTGAAGTTATTGTGATTCAACTTTAAAAGGTGAAGCTTCAAACAATGCTCAACTGAATCTTGTACTGAACCATTCAGGTTATTTGATGAGAAATCCAACAACTCTAGATTGGATAGAGCTCCAATTTGTTGTGGAATGCTTCCATGGAGCAAATTGTCAGCGAGGCTTAGGTTGAACAAATTTTTTAAATTTCCTAGTGCACTTGGAATCTCTCCTTGAAGCTTGTTCGATGAAAGATCAAGTAGCTCTAGTTGTGATAGTCGCCCTATACTTGCGGGTATTTCTCCCGTAAGGTTGTTGTTTGAGAAGCGTAGTTTTGTAAGATTATGACATTCACCCCACTTATAAGATAATTGACCAAAAAAATTATTTGAGCTCATATCCATGTATACCAGATTTGGGTAAACTCCCATATCAGAAATATCTCCTTCGATTTTATTCCTTTCAAGGCGAACTCGGACTAGGCTTTTGCAGTTTACCAAACTTGATGGCAGAGGTCCATTGAGATTGTTGTCAGATGCAGTTAATCTCTCGAGCATACCACTAGCACACAAGTTAGCTGGCAAGGGACCAGAGAGATGGTTAACATCAAACTCTAAATCTCTGAGTCCAGTTAAGCTGCCAATTTCCCGTGGAACATGTCCGGAGAATTGATTGCCATCGAGGTGTAAGGTAGTGAGCTTAGTTAAATTTCCGAAGGTATTAGGGATGGATCCCATGAGTTTGTTTTCATTAAGTTCCAAGTCTTCCAGATTCACAAGGGAACCTAGATCTCGTGGAACATGTCCGGAGAGTTGGTTATCATGTAGGTACAAGGTAGTGAGCTTGGTCAAATTTCCAAAGGTATTGGGGATGGAACCCATGAGTTTGTTTTCACTAAGTTCCAAGTCTTCTAGATTCACCAGCAAGCCTAGTTCTCGAGGAACATGTCCGGTGAGTTGGTTATCATGTAGGTACAAGGTAGTGAGCTTCGTCAAATTTCCAAAGGTGTTGGGGATGGAACCTATGAGTTTGTTTTCTCTAAGTTCCAAGTCTTCCAGATTCACAAGTGAATCTAGTTCTCGTGGAACATGTCCGGAAAAATGATTAGTATCAAGGTATAAGGTAGTGAGCTTGGTCAAATTTCCAAAGGCATTGGGGATGGATCCCATGAGCTTGTTTTCGCTAAGTTCCAAATCTTCTAGGTTCACCAAGGAACCTAGTTCTTGAGGAACTTGTCCGGATAGTTGGTTATCATATAGGTATAAGGTAGTGAGTTTGGTCAAATTTCCGAAGGTATTAGGGATGGAACCCATGAGTTTGTTTTCGTTAATAGTCAACTCTTGTAAATTCACCATGTAACCTAGTTCTCGAGGAATATGGCCAGAAAGTTGGTTACCCCACAGATACAAGCCAATGAGGTTATTCAAACTCCCAAAGGTATCGGGGATGAAACCTATGAGTTTGTTGTTGTTAAGAGCCAAGCGTCTCAGATTCACTAGGTAACCTAGTTCTCGAGGAAGATATCCGGATAACTGATTAGTTTGAAGGTACAGGAAAGTGAGTTTGGTCACATTCCATAGATTTCTCGGAACGAGGCCTAAGAGGTTGTTGTTGGAAAAATCTAACATTTTCAGCTTCTTTAAGTACCCTAGTTCAGTGGGGATGGGACCAGACAAGTGGTTGTTTGATAAGTTCAGCGCAACGAGACTCTCTAGTTGTTCTATTTGCCTCGGTATTTCACCAGAGATTTCATTCTCCTGGAGCAGTAGGTGCCGCAGATTCGGCAAAGACGATGCTAAAGCTGGTGGAAAGGAGCCCCTTATCTGGTTGTAGGAGAGTCGGATACTCGTAAGAGTACTCAAAGCCGTGAAGTTGAGGGCCTCCAGCTCCGCTCTCAGCCACAACCCCTGCAGAGAGATCTTGGTGATGCTTGCTTGATGCTCGCCACACTTGATGCCGTACCAGCCACATGGCTGGGTTGTTGTGTTTCCCCAGGATTGGAGCTGGGCTGGGGGGTTGTGTATGGTGGTTTTCCAGGCGAGGAGGGCTCCTGCCTGTTCTTCCAAGAGGGATGGGGGTGGCGCTGCCATGGCCTGGGGAAAGGGGAAGGAGGCTAGTAGGAGAGCGAGCGAGACAAGCTTTAGGTGAGGGGAGGTCTCCATGGCGGCTAGTCGCATGGCAGCTAGAGCAGGTTATTGGTTTTGTGCCTGTGGAACTGATCCGTGGAGTGTTCTTATGTAGGTGCACCTCTCATCATGGGGCCGGAGGGGAGCGACTAGCACCAAGAATGCTATACGCTGACTGCTCTATGCCGTGAAGGGCTGGGCTCTCGTACCGTCCATGCATTATATTGACATATATATATACGTGGAAATTCTGTTACTCTCAACTACTGAAGTATCAAAAAAACTGTGTCCACGCAAAATGGATTCTGGAATTTTTCTCTGTGAGCCGCGGCGTAGATTTTTTGGGCTGGTACTAATCCCCGATGGAGACGGACCTATTTTTTGGGCTTGCCTGCTCCCTTTCCATGCTCCCATCTGTGCTCCCCCTTCATCCAACGGTTGTCCTTTTCCCTTTTTCTTTTTTAATCTAATCATCTCCCCCCCTGATTTTCAGGGGGTGGGGCCGGGTCTTATTTTCTTCCAATCAAATCAAGCCACGTACGCGGGAGCACGGATGGGAGCATGAGAAGGGAGCAGGCAAGTCTCGTCCGTGGAGATCGGAAAAATTCACTGTCTGATTCCCTGCTGAAAAATAGACTGCCGATTTATTGGACTAGTGAGTCATACATATGTTGGACTCTGACTCGAGGCTAGAATGCCGACATGCCGACATGCTTCTGGATCGATTTTATTACCAAATAATGCATACGGATATATTGTACTACTACCATTCCCGTATACTATCTGTGTTCTTGAAGACTGTTATTATTACAAGAAAAATATACAATCATACTCCCTCTGTTTCTAAATATAAGACCTTTTAAATATTTCAATATAAACTGCATACGGATGTATATTGCGTATTTTAGAGTGTAGATTCACATTGTATGTAGTCTGAATTGAAATCTCTAAAAAGACTTATATCTAGGACCGGAGGGAGTACTACGGACGTTTCGAAGGGTGCCCGTATCTAGGCTTGCTTTAATTATGTGCTTGAAGCTTTGCTACGTGACAATTAGTTGACCCACACTTTTATCCACTATTTTTTCCTCTAGAGATCAAAATTTGATCTGCAATAATAATGTGATACAAAACACTCGAGTACAATCATTTCTCTCTGTCTGGAGTATTCCAGGAAAGGGAAACCTTGAGTTCCAGACCACCTGCTTTGGTGTGGTCAAATCACTATGTTCCAGCTTGTTCCAATACATTCGGTAGAAGTTTGTTTATTTAGGTTTTTTGCCACAACCCTCGGGGTGATGTGGTCACATCAATCACGTTGTTCTTAAACTGACATAAAAGGTGGCGTCAAGCAGCATGACAGTAAAGATTTTATTTCTCCAATGATGTTGTGTGCGCGGTCGGTGCTATTTTTTTCAAAAAGGGAATATATTAATATCACGAAGATACCAATTACATCCGGTCTCTATACCAACAAGACATCCAAAGACATCAAAGATACACACAACCAAAAAAGAAAATAAAAAGAACAGAAAAAAACCCCGCCAGGTGAACAATCACTAGCAGCAGTAACACTCCTGACTCCAACCACCACCAAAGACAACACTCGGAATACAAAAGAGGTTCTCCAAAGCAACACCTCCGAAGAGGAAACAATGAACAAGCGTGTCGTTGCCTGATCGAAGATCTTGGGCTTTCACCCTGGAGAAAGTGCGAGTTCACACAAAACAATGCCTTCAACAAGGCCATTGCCATGTACAACCAATAATGGCCATACATTAGGTTTTCACCCTGGGAATCGAGACTCGGTACTCGAGGAGCACCAGAAAAAAATGTAGTCCTCCAGTGCTGCCGCCCCCACTTGGCGAGTCCGCTGAAATAAGTCACCATACACCTGACACACAATTCATCGTATCCAATATGCCCTTCCACCGAAGCTTCAAGACCTCTAATCCAGCGGCCATGACTTTCTCCACCTCTATCAATGCCTTGAAAATCTTGCCTTAGACATGTCCCATGACCCCGATAAGAGAACGAAGGTTCGCACCACGCCCTCTTAAGGCCATGTTGGCTGATAATAAGAGCGCGCGCGACTGGAGCTTTTCCGATCTAGATAACCAGGAGTGACATATGCCAATCCATATTATCTCCGACAGGAAGACCGGAACTCGTCAGCTGTCAGATCCAAGAGGTCAACAGTCGGCAGAAAGATGACTTGGCGGAAGAAGGATGTTAGGGCCAAGACTGGCGGAACCAAATCGGGGCAAGCCATCACCATGGACCGGAGATCCACCACGACCTAGCCCACCGCCAGCGGGCCCTCGCCTGAGTTGCGTGCGTCGGCGAGAGCAGGCCAGGCCGCCGGCGAGCAGGAGCCCCACCATCCGGCGCGCCTCGCATGCCTGCCATGGCCCAGATCCGGTGAAGTCGGCTGGAGCCAGATGCGGCTGCCACCACCCGGCGTCGACCTCCGTGGCCTGTCATGCTGCCGACCCACTTCTGATGTGCAACCACGCCGGAGTTCATGAAATTCAAAAAATGAGAATTTTGAAAAATTTCGCGGAGCCAAAAAATGTCCCTGAATTCAAATAATGTTAACAAATTTCAAAAAATGTTCATGAATTTGGATATTGATGAACAATTTTTATCAGCTCAACAACTTTTGAATTCGATGAATGTTTTTTCTGTACTTGATGGACAAATTCGCACTTCAACAACATTTAAAAAATATTGGATGAACTTTTTAGAAAATGAGTAAACATTTTTCGAATTTGATGAACAATTTTTAAAATGATGGTGAATGTTTTTAGTATGATGAACTTTTTTGAGTTAGATGAACATTATGTTTGGAAAAAAGGATGAACAAATATTGAATTTGATGAACACTTTTTAAAATGATGGTGAATATTTTTAATAATATGAACCTTTTTGAGTTAGATGAACATTATGTTTGGAAAAAAGGATGAACAAATATTGAATTCGATGAACACTTTTTAAAATGATGGTGAATATTTTTAATAATATGAACTTTTTTGAGTTAGATGAACATTATGTTTGAAAAAAAGGATGAACAAACATTGAATTTGATGAATTTGTTTTGGATTTGATGAACAATTTAACAAACCTATGAACACATTTCGAATTTGATGAACAATTGTTTAGTCCAATAATTTTTTTTGAGTTTGATAACATTTTTTTTAAATCCCGATGAACAAAAAATAAGTTCAATGGACATTTTTATTTTACATTGATGAACATTTTTTTTGAATAGGACGAACAAAAAAATATTTGCGAATTTGAAAAGAAAATTCGAAAATGTGAAAATTTTAAAGAAACAGAAAAAATAAAAAAATACAAATGAAAATATAAAACCGAAAAAAGAAAATACAGAAAAAATGAATGGGAGAAAAACGCAAATGGGCCGGCCCACACACCATCCAGCTTGCGAGATTCCTCGGCGGCGCCCGACGCGCGGAATAGGAAGCCCTCTCTCCTCTCACCATGATTCTCCCCGCACCGGCGGCATCAGAGGAGAGAATGGCTGTTCGCCAGAAACCATGGCAGCGTGGCTGGCCTGTTCGCCGGCGTGCGTCGATGGGACGGTGCGCACGACTCCGTCAAACTCGGCCGACCACGTCGCGGCCATGGCACGCACTGCCTGGGAGCATGAGGGAGAGACGGGGCCTGAGCATGAGGAGCTGATGGTGGCACGCATAACAAGAAGGCCCGACGCCGTCAGGTAAGTTCCCAATCCTCTCTTTCTTTAGGTTTTCAGTAGTAATTCTGGCCAAAGGGCAGGGAACACATATATGCTAGCAGGTTAGCAGGTATATATGCTCCTCTCCGAAGGAGGAAAATAACCATGGAGATAACTGATTTATTCACGACCAAATTACTTATGGACCCGTCAGTGCAGAGTTGTTTTGCAGCAGTGAATTATCTCTTCGTACAATGTTCAAAGCAAACCAAAGCGGTTTATAATGATACTAGAGTACATGTTTACTAGTTCCATATACACCATCAGATGTTACATTTCTTATCAGTTACAGCTAGGTAGGTAGTAGAGACGAAACCACATGATACGATTTCATCCTCATAGCCATAGGCACTACAACGCAGGAAAGGTGATGCCAGCCGGCAAAAAATCAACCCGAACTTCACCACCTTTAATCGTAGATAGCTCGTCGCTCACGCGTCGTGCAGTTGGCCTATGTGATGGATTCGGCTCCAAGCACCGAACTACAACGCTGAGCATGCGGTATATTTCTCTAGCAGTCTCAGCATCTGGAATCACAAGCCTGGGGTCCAGCAGATCTTGCAGGCACACATCATTGGTCTTGGCGGGCAACGAGAGGGATGCGAGCAAATCGCCTGGATGAGATCCCATAAATAGCTCCAAAACAGGCACTCCAAAGCTGTATACATCACATTTCTCCGTCACGTTTTCTGTATATGCTAGCTCTGCAAGTGATACAAATTAATTAGCATATACTTTCTCCATCCCAAAATATTTGCTTACATATGAACTGTCAAAACTGCAAAACTAGTAATTGAGGTTATATTTTTGTTTACCCGGTGCAAGATAGCCTTTCGTTCCAGCAAGCCTTGTGAGATTCTGGCCATAAATATCGAGAATTTTGGCTGTACCAAAGTCAGAGATGCAAGCTCTAATTCTAGATCAAGCAAAAGTTGTTGCTTGTTATATCCCTATGGACTATCGGTGACGAACAATCATGATGCATATATGCCAAAGCATGAACCACATCCAGCATAATATGCATCCGCCTTCTCCAATCCAATTCAATTGCCCTCTCATTGTCCTTCAGTGATTTGGCCAAGTCTCCTCTCTCCATATATTCATAGATAAGGAACCTCCCTTTGCCAGAAGAACAATACCCAAAAAGTTTTACAATGTTTCGATGACGAATCTGCACCAATGCCTCAATTTCACGATTGAACATGTGTTCGTTCAATAAACACTCCTCTTCTATCATGTGTAGCTTCTTCACTGCATATATTTCGCATGTTCCAAGTCTAGCTTTGTAGACAGATCCATATCCCCCGGTTCCTATGCAATGCATCTCGCTAAAATCGTTGGTTGCTTCAACGATTTGTTGGAACACATTTACCCCATCAAAACTCCAAATAGAAAAGGCAGCTACTTGAGTTACTTTGACGTTGTTAGTTGCCTTGGTTTTCTTCCTTTCAAGCCAGAACATCAGTATCACCGCAATAAGAACGAGGGATACCAGAGTAGGAACAATGATTAGTATAAGTATTTTGTAATCTTTCCTTTTGCCTCTGCTCTGAGTTGCACTACTACAAGGGGGCAGTCCTTTCACCACACCACATAGCATCTTATTATGCATGAACCATTGTATTGGAGCTTCTTGGAAGGGCTTACTCTCCGGGACTGGGCCTTCCAATTCATTGTAAGATACATCAATGGTTGTCAAGCTTTCCAAAATTTTAAATGATGACGGGATGGAGCCATTAAGTTCATTATGTGAAATATTCAGAGTATTTAGCAATAGCAGTCCACTAAGTTTGCTTGGTATTGCCCCAGTAAATGAATTATCACTTAAATCCAATATTTCATGTAAGTTGCGCAACAATCCTAGCTTGGCAGGGATGTTTCCGTTGAAGTCATTGCGATTCAACTTCAAAAGGCGAAGCTTCAAACAATGCTCGATTGAGTCTTTTATCGAACCATTTAGGTTATTTGAGGACAAATCCAACAACTCCAGGCTGGACAGGTCTCCAATTTCTTGTGGAATGCTTCCATGGAGCAAATTGTCTGCGAGGCTCAAATTGAACATATTTTTTAGACTGCCTAGGGCACTTGGAAGCCCTCCTTCAAGACTATTTGATGAAAGATCAAGTATCCCTAATTGAGATAGTTTCCCCATACTGGCGGGTATTTCCCCTGTAAGGTAGTTGTTTGAAATTCTCAGCATCGTAAGATTATGACATTCTCCCCAATACTGAGATAATTGACCAAAAAATTTATTTGAGCTCATATCCATGTAGACCAAATTTGGATAAACTCCCATCTCTGAAATATCTCCTTCTATTTGATTACTTTCAAGGCGAACTCTAACTAGGCTTTTACAGTTTAGTAAACTTAATGGTAGAGGTCCCTTGAGATTGTTGCCAAATGCGATTAGTTTCTTGAGCATGCTCCAGCACACAACTCAGGTGGCAAGGGACCAGAGAGATTGTTACCACTAAATTGTAGATATTTGAGAGCCATTAAGGTGCCAATTTCTTCTGGAACATGTCCAGTGAATTGATTATTGTCGAGGTATAAGGTACTAAGCTTGACCAAATTTCCAAAGGTATAGGGGATGAGACCCATGAGTGTGTTGCTGCTAAGATCCAACACTTCCAGATTTACCAGGGAACCTAGTTCTCGAGGAACATGTCCGGAGAGTTGGTTACCATATAGGTAGAAGGTAGCGAGCTTGGTTAAATTTCCAAAGGTATTGGGGATGGGCCCCATGAACGTGTTTCCATTGAGTCCCAAGTCTTCTAGACTCACGAGGGAACCTAGTTCTCGAGGAACATGTCCGGAGAGTTGGTTATCATGTAGGTACAAGGTAGTGAGCTTTGTCAAATTTCCGAAGGTATTGGGGATGGGGCCCATGAATTTGTTTCCACTAAGTTCCATTTCTTCTAGACTCACGAGGGAACCTAGTTCTCGAGGAACATGTCCGGAGAGTTGGTTATCCCATAGGTGCAAGGTAGTGAGCTTGGTCAAATTTTTAAAGGTATTGGGGATGGGGCCCATGGGTTTGTTTCCATTAAGTCCCAAGTTTTTTAGACTCACGAGGGAACCTAGTTCTCGAGGAATATGTCCAGTGAGTTGGTTATCCCATAGATACAATCCAGTGAGCTTAATTAAACTTCCAAAGGTATTGGGGATGGAGCCCATGAGTTTGTTTCCGCCAAGACCCAAACCTTTGAGATTCACCAGGTTACCTATTTCTCGAGGAAGATATCCGGATAACTGATTACCATGAAGGTACAAGATAGTGAGTTTGGTGCAATTCCCTAGATCTCTTGGAATGGGTCCTATGAGGTTGTTGCTGGAAAAATCTAGCCTGGTCAGCTTCTTTAGGTTGCCTACTTCAATGGGGATGTGACCAAACAAGTGGTTTTCTGAGAAGACCAAGCCCACTAGATTCTCGAGTTGTTTTATTTGCCATGGTATTTCACCGGAGATTTGATTCCCCTGGAGCATTAGGTGCCGCAGGTTTGGCAAGGATGATGCTAAAGCGGGTGGAAAGGGGCCGCTTATCTGATTGTAGGGAAGTCGGATACTCGTGAGAGTATGCAACGCCGTGAGGTTGAGGGCCTCCAGCCTCGCCCTCAGCCGCAACCCCCGAAGAGTGATCTCGGTGATCACCACCTCCTGGTGCCTCGCTTGACGCTTGCCGCACTGGATGCCATACCAGCTGCATGGTCGTGTTGTGGTGTTTCCCCAGGACTGGAGCTGGGCTGGAGGGCTGTGCATGGTGGCTTTCCAGGTGAGGAGTGCTCCTGCCTGTTCTTTCAGGAGGGAGGGAGGTGGTGCTGGCATGGCATGGGGAAACGAGGCTAGTAGGAGGGCGAGCGATACGAGCATTAGGTGTGGGGAGGTCGCCATGGCTAGTAGCATGGCAGCTGGAGTAGGTTCTTGGTTTTGTGCCCGTGGAACTCCATGGAGAGTCTCTTCTTATAGGTGATCTGTATTGGCGTATCTCTCACCATGGGCCCCATGAGGCGAGAGACAGGTCCACGTACGGCCGGAGACTAGCACTTTCATGGAGTCGTCGGAGGAAGAAGACGAAGACGACGAGATTCCATCCGTGTGTCCGACGCTGCGTCGATCGTGGTATGCTGCGTGGAATGGTATACGCGGACTGGTGTATGCCGTGAAGGGCTGGGCTCTGGTGACGTCCACGCATAAATACGTGAGAAATTCTAACATAAACTGTGTCCACGTATAAATATAGATTTTTGGACTGGTAAACCTCGATTGAAAATTCGGCCGGGCAGATAGGCCTGTCGCTCTCCTGCTGAAAAATACACTGCAGTGCCGGACTAGTGAATGGTTGAACTCAGACTCGAGACTAGTACTGTAGATGTTGTGCTTCCGGTATTTTATTGCTTAACACAACATGCTAACATGTTTCCGGAGTATGCGAGCACGTTTCCGTCCGCCTCTGGCTCTTCTATCTTGGTTCCTAATAATCTTTGGAACATAACAACTGCTACATTAGTACTGTCACAAAATTGCAGGTATATATTTTTTTCTTGATGAATTTTCAAACTATTCATCTTCAATCATGGCAGTACAAAGAACAACAGAGGTAATAAAAATTACAACCATGTTTGTGGACCACCTAGCGACGATTACAAGCATTGAAGTGAGCCGAAGGTGCGCCGCCGTCATCGCCCCTCTGTCACTGCAGCCGGGCAAACCTTGTTGTGGTAGACAGTCGAGAAGTCGTCGTGCTAACGCCCCATAGGATCAGCGCACCAGAGTAGCAACCATCGCTGACGAAGAAAGTCGTAGATCAGAAGGATCAAACCTGTAAACACCTAAATGAAGACGAACGAAGCCTAGATCCAAATAGATCCACTGAAGACCAGCACCGACCGAATCCCACAAGATCCGACGGAGACAAACCTCCACACGCCCTCTGACGATGCTAGACGCACCATCATGACGGGGAATAAAATGTGGGATACATTATTCCTACTAAGGGACATCGCCGCCGCGACACAGCCCCAACCAAGATGCTGACTTTAACAAGAACAAGAACGCGGTCCCTCCTGCTGGCAGGGGGCCGAAATCCTTCACACCTCCATGGCCTAGAGGTCATCGGATATGGGATGGACCGGAGGCGCCGCCAACGAGAGGAGAAGAGCTTTTCTTGTGGAGGAGGAAAGCGATCTGATTTTTCTAATATTGCAAGAATATTTTGTAGGACAAAATAATTTGTTTTGAAAATTGGTCATGATTTATCAACATTATTTTGGGCAATATGTAGCAGTGTTCTACATTATGAAACATTGAGATAAGTGCATTGTCAAAAAAGTCAAAATAGCCCAACAATATAGGTCATGCATAGCGGTGGGGAATTAAAAAATACATCACCGCCGGAACACACCAAAATATACGACCCCGAACCATGATGAAAATATTTCAAGCGGATGCTCAGAAAATTGACGTATCATAATTTCCAAAATTATTGTCCAGATTAACACCATTTTAGGACGTTAATATGATACTAAAATGCAGATCATCGATATCAAATGACACCAATGTTGATAACACATTATCCAAAAACATAAAACATTACTAGTCACAGAATTTTGGTCATTTTCTTTCTAGTGCATCAAGAATTAGCATAGTAAAACCTTTGAAAGCAGGAAAAACTAATTAGGATAGAGGCAATGTAGTGCATCAAAATATTTTCATCATAGTAAAAATTTTGGTCATTTTCTTTCTAGTGCATCACAATAGCAAAACACTATAAATAGAGGCAATGTAGTGAAATAGAAAAGGCCCAAATTTTCATTCTGGTCCAAAAGCAGGATTCGGCCATGAGCCCATGAGGAAAAAAGAACCCGGCGAGCCTACCGAAGCCTAGCCCATTCCCTCTCAGCTGTGGCGTGGGAGGCGACGACGGCTAGCCGGGAACCATGGCGGCGTGGTTGGCCTGTTCGCCGGCACGCGCGTGCATCCATGCGCTCGGCTCCGTCGAACTCGCCCAACCGCGTCGCAACCATGGTCCCGAGTTTGGTTGGGAGGACTCGCCGGTGCTGGCTTCGTACAGACTATAGGGAATCGACGGCGCTGCGCCCGGCTAGCCCGAGGCCACGGGCGCCAGGGCACCGGTTGGGAGCGTGAGGAGGCGACGACGGTGCGCATGCAAGGTGGCCAGGCAACGCCTTCGGGTCAGTCCCCAATCCTCTTCCTCTGAATTTTCAGTTTGGGAAATGGTGTAGGGTTTCAGAGATTGGAGATTCGTAAAATGTGGGGAAAATTCATTATTCAGTGTGAGCCCCATCCGAACGTAATTACCTGCATGCTGTCATGATTCATGAACCGAGCCATGGAAACTTGATTAGGATTTTACATTGATTGCGAACGAAACGCAATGTAAGTATATACAAGGCCATTCGCACTAACTGGAAGGCGAGCGCCATTTGAAAGAAACACAATATAAGGATATACAACCATACAAGGCCATTCACATCTTAATACCAAATCAACCAACCGAAAGAATTAAGGCTTATCAATTAGTTAGATGACATACATTAGGCCTAATAGGGTTCGATCCGTCCGAGGCTAGGTTGGCTCTGACACGAATGTTAGCTTCTACTTTAGGAGTAACACTAATATTGCATCCTAATCATGGCCTAGGACATCTAAAAGATACGCCTGAAGACACCATATTTGTATGTTATTCCTGTCGGTGGATGGATGAAATTCCTGATAGATCAATTTAGGCATGTAGAGTTCAGTGATTCAGCCATGATATGGACCATGGATGGATGAATATGCCAAACATCTGAAGGATTTAGATAAGGCTTAGTTTGGCAGCATAGTTTTTGAAAAAACGAAGTATTCTAAACCACAATAATCTTATGTGTGGGCAACAAATACTTTGGTTTTAAAAAACCGTTTTCCTCAGTTTCGTCAAGTCCCCCGAAGCGTTTGGCTGGTGTTGTTTTGCTGCAGTTTTTACTGATCACTACATGGCCGAATAGCATGTACTAGAAAGCAACATGGCCACCTGCAGCTACATGGCCACGAGGTCAGCCTCCCGTGCACGACTGTGCTACAACAACCAATCCATTTAACAAGCTAGCTTGGTTCGAGATGTGAACAAATTAAGGGGGTATTTGGTTTCAGGGACTTTTTTGTGTTGGGACTAGAAAAAGTCCCTAGCAAACCAAACAGGGTGGGACTTTTTTAGTACTTTTTGCTAAAAGTCCTTAGAAGCACCTCCTTCAGAGTCTTTTTAAAAAAGTCCTAGGGACTAGAAAAAGTCCTAGGACTAGAGAACCAAACACCACCTAAGCGGCACCGAATGCATTTAAAATATAGCAGATAGAGGATTTGTCGAATCCAGTGATTGGATTTTCTGATCTGTACGTAGATTGCGACGTCAACAGGCTGAGCACTCTCCCCATGGATTTTCTCTTGGTTCAGTTTTAAAACTGCAGAAAAACTACATTATGAGACATATCACAGTTTCTTAGAGTACATTGATTTTTTGAGCCAAACGCTTCAAAGAATTTAATACCAAGGTTTTCCCAGAAACCACAGTTTCCCCAAAACCTTCAAAAATACTTTGCTCCCAAACGCACGCTGAAGCTCATCACAATTGCTTGACCTTTGTATGCATTTAGAGTATCATGCATGCGCCTGGTTAATTTCTCCTTTAATTAACCAGACTCGATCTCTTACCAGAAAATTTATCATATGTTTCGACGTCATGGTTGTTAATTTGTGGCTGGCTAGCTGTTTTAGTAGCTAGTTATTTCCACTTTTCGTGTTCTTAGTTACCACAAAAAGTCAAAAATAGAGGGAGGGCTGGCTAGCTGCATTGGCAATTAGTTCCCGCTTCTTTCCCTTGTCGCGCCTTTGCCGACTTGCGCTCCTTGTTAGCGGTGAAGACCTTGGCCGCAAACTCGGTGAAGGCGGCCTCGTCCATCCCGATCCGCCGGTTCTTGTAGCAGCTGAAGATATCCGGGTTACCATCCAGGCAAGGGTCGCCGGCGGGGTCCCACCACGAGCCCTCGTGCCGCATCCCGGCGCGGCTCGCCATCCACCGGAACACAAACTGCCCGCCCGCCGCCCGCTGCCTCCACCCCATCGGGTAGAACTCCATGATGCTGCTGTTCCGGTCCATGAACAGCAAGTTCGTCATCTGCGCTCCGTGCGCCGAGATGAACACGTCCGTCCTGCTCAGCAACCTCGCCTTTGTTTTCACCATACCAAATTAACAAGAGATCAGAAAACCATGCACGCGGTTCTATATGTGATGTTTTGAATCAGTAAAATTAGGTACCTGATCGCAGAAGGTCAGGTTGTCGGAATGCGCGACGGTGAGCACGCAGCTTGGCCCGGCCACGCGCGTGCACTCCTTGTGGAACACCCGCTCGACAGCCGCCTCGTCCTTGAATGACCGGCCGCCCGTGCGGAAGAGAATGGTGACGCGTAGGTTTGTAGTCTCATTGCCGGCACCGGACGTGTGGACGACGCCACACTTGGCCCTGGCCTTGCACCGGATGAAGTCGAACGCCTCCAGGAGCCTCTCCGTGCTCAAACCGGCCAGGTTTCTCCTGAAGACGACGGCCTCCTCGAAGCACACCGGGACAGTTCCAAACTCCTCCATAGCCACCGGCGCACCGGTAGCCGCCTCGGCCAGTGACATCAGCCACCCACTCATCCCGGACCTGACCTCGCCATGGTGGAAGAAGGCCCACTTCGCGGGGGCGGGACCGCACCCGCGCCTTGCGTGCCACCACACCAACGGCACCAGCGACGTGAGCCCGTGCCACAGATTGGAGTGGTCGTAGAAGGTCTCAGACAGGAGAGCAAGGCCCGGCCGGAACTCCGCGCCGCGGGGTAGCGCGCCCGGCCACGCCAGCGTATAGGCGTTCTTGGTGCCGTCGCGGAGCGAGGGGGCCGCGCGCTAGGCAGAGGAGGCGGCCCGCGGAGGCAGCGGACGGAAACTGAAGGTTCCTCGCCTCGCCCGGAGGCTCGGAGGTGTCGTTCAGGGTGCTGATGAACCACGTGTCGGCGCCCTCGCGGGTGTCCTTGAGCGGGAGGAAGGTGGCCGACGCACGGAGGCGGTCGTCAACGCCATGGCCGAGCCTGCTGGCGCATTGTACGGTGAAGAAGAGGGTGAGGGTCTCCAGGTGGAGGTAGAAGAAGAGAGTGAGCAGGATGGGAGGGGTGAGGTAGAGCACCTTCCTCGTGAGATGGCTTGGGCTAGTGTTGGACTTCATGGTGGATTGGTGCTTGTGTGTGAGATACCCCATTAGTGATGCCTTGCTAGCTTCATTAGCGAGCGGAGTGCCCATGCATGCGACTATGCGAGCAATGGGCATGCCTTTATGATGGGGGGCTGTACTGGGGAAATCACACATTGACCTCAGGATAGTTCTATCCTGTATGTATATTCTACTGAAAGTGAAATTTTGATGTTGCCACAAGCCAAAGGTACTTCTAGCTTCACATTTCCTCTTTTAAATACTGCCTAATTGATTTTGGCATATTATACTGTAAAAGGTGGTCATAATCTGAAGAAAAAATGTATATATCAAAAATCAGATAGGCTGGACACACCTTGTCAAGTTAAAGATCTTTCCAGTTTTTTCTCTGAAAAATGAGTTAAAGGGGTGTTCATCGAATAAGAAATGGTTGGTTGACAAGTTAACAAGTACACCGCACATAACTATGCTGTCACTGGAAATATCAGTGGCCATGCAAGTACTCAATTCAGTGGATATACAATGGAACAAATTAATGAACCTGGCAGTAACAAATTCTTTTACGTCTAGATTCGCCTTTCTTTGACGTGTTAAGATTTGATCGTCAATTTAACGGAGCTAATAATTTATGACCGATATTGCATAGAAGTGGCACTTATTTGGAAACACTTTCAAACTGTCTCACTCTTCTATCTTACAACTTCCAATTTGTTGCTTCAATTACTGTTTGCGGGACAGCCCCCTCGCCCGACCCCCTCGGGCGGCCAGGGGGACCAACTCCTCGTGCCGCCAGCCCTCCCGCGAGGCAGATATCTGCCTCCGCTGCCACCGACACTGGTCGCGGTGGTGGCGGCGCCCGACGCCTAAAGGGATAGGGAAGGAGGGAAGCGACGGATCTCCCATCAGGCGGCTGGGGCGCCTCGTGCGGGGTGTCTTCATGCGGCAGCCATGGCGGCGTCCTGGTTGTGCGGCGGCAGCCGGCAAACCCAGGGCTGGCGAGGTCCTCCGGTGGGATTCTCCGCTATGCGATGGGCGGCGGCGGTGGCCGTGGATCTGGTGTCCCGGCCAGATCCGTCGTGGTTCGGCTATGGCCGGCCGGTGGCGCGTGATGGGGCCGGGGTGGGGCGGCCGGAGGTCCTCAACCGGCTTTCCGACGGAACCATACGTCTACATGGCGAGGGTGTGCGCGGATCCAGTCAGCGGCAAGATCGTGGTGGCGCTACTTCCGGTGAAAATCGCGCCGACTTCGGTCATGGCGGACAATGACAGCGTCTCTGACGCCCCCTGTGAGGCATCGTCGTTGCAAACTGCGTCTAACATGATCGGGATGTTATGGGGGAAACCCTAGATCTGGGTCTACCAGATCGGACGATGACGGCGCCTTCGGTGTCGTACTCCCTCCCGAGGGCATCGTTTTGGAGCAGGAGCTGGCTGGAGGGGACGAGGAGGAGCGGTGTTTCATCTACCACAAGGCCGACAACGGATCCCGGCGGCATGGCGCTATGGAGTTTCGGCGACGGGCGCGTGTGGATGGATACGTGCAGAATGGTGGCGTTGGCTGGCGCCGTGGTGGCATCGACGTCAGGCCTGGCAGGGTCAGTGCGTCAGTACCCGCTCTGAAGATGGATCGCTGAAAGACGGTGACGGCAGCCTCGCTGAGTGCGCCGGACCGGGTGTGACCCGTCCAGGTATGTGGCCGGGATGGGGCATCCGGCACTAGATGTTAGGAATTGATGCGATGTCTGTTTGGTATTAGGCTCGGACATTCGGTACCACTACATCAAGGGGATAGGAGTTGCGACAGGTGTTGCCTAGAGGGTGGCCTCAGTTCAGGCTTACTGACGTACTTCCTCATAAGATCTTTTGTGAATAATTAATAAAGTGACCGCATGCATCGTTGAGATGCAGAGGCCGGGGTGCATCCTCCTTTTCTAAAAAAAGAAGAAGAAAATTACCGAGCTAGCTAGATAAGTACAGAATCAACCTACACCAACAAAATAAAGCTACTTGAACCTAAAAACATCAAGGCCAGCTGGGCAGGGCGTGTGACTGGTAAAAAGGATGAACCCCCCAAGAGTAGCAGCAAAGCGAAATAGAGAGACTTGGTCAGACCTAGCAGCTACGGATGGCGTCGCAATTGGCCTATTCGCCGGCACGCGCGTGCAGCGATGCGCGCGGCTCCGTCTAACTCGCCCGACCGCGTTGCGACCAAGGTACCGGGGGTGGAAGGGGATGATGAGCCGGTGCCGGCTTCGTACAGAGGATCGGCGGCGCCGCACCCGGCGACCCCAAGGCCACAGACGACAGGGTACAGGCGGTGTCTGCACGCACGACAAGGAGGCCACACGACGTATGTCCCCAATCCTCTTGCTTTGGCTCTCAATTCGGGAAATGATTTAGGGCTCCGGAGATTGGGGATTAGCTGTGATTCGTCAAAAATGGGGGATTCACTTCGAGCCCCCATTAAAAAAAATTAATGATGTTTGGGCATTACCAGAGTGGTCCCCCTCCCCCTCCCCCTCCTG
>NC_041387.1:4153971-4221898 GCF_002162155.2 Triticum dicoccoides
GGGCCCTCTCGCTCGTGTGTGGCTGGGTTGGGCCAGACGCCACGGCGGGGGTGGCGGCGCCTCGGCGACTTCGCTCCCCCGCGGCAGAAGGCCTCGCGATCTGGTGCGTCGCGGTCGTCAGGGACGGCGGCGACGTGACCGGATCGGTTCGAGGCGGCGCGACCGGATCTATGCCCAAGCATGGGCCTTGATCGCTGGACTGCCGTCGGCACGGTGGCGGGTGTGACTCGTCGGCAACTGGGCAGATCCGCCGGGATTCTATCCTTGTCTGGTCCTTGACAGCGCGGGCAACTCCGGGGGAAACCCTAGATCTCCTTGGGATCGAGCGATGGTGGCGCTTTTGCGTCGTAGTCCCACTTTAGGGCATCGTTTCGGAGTTTACTCCGGTTGAAGGGACCAGCGACGTCGGCGGCGCACGTCTGGTGGAGCAACTGCCAATGAAAATCGCGCCGGCTACGTTGGCGGACGATGGCGGCGTCTTAGATGTCGTTCCCTTGTCGAGGCATCGTCGTTGCAGTCTGCGTCATCAGGCTCGGGATGCTCCGGGGGAAACCCTAGATCTGGGTCTTTCGGATCGGATGATGATAGTGTTTTATCGCTTTCCCTCCTGGGGGCATCGTTTTGGAGCAAGTGATGGCTGGGGGGATGGTGGAGCGGTGCTTCATCTCACACATTGATGGCGGCGGTTATCGGCGGCATGGCGCTGTGAAGGCTCGGCGTCCGATGCGCGAAGATGGACTTGCGCAGGAGGAGGTAGTCGTCTGGCGTCATGATGACGTCGATGGCAGAGCCTGTAGAAGATGGTGGCGACGACACACGAGTTCATCTGACCGGGTTGTGCCCCAGACCCGGTATGTGGCTCGGCTGGGGCTTCCGGCTTTTGATGTTAGGCTTAGGTGAGTGGTCTGGGTAGTGGCCAGTTGGTACCCCTTCATCATATGGATAGGAGTAGATGCAGATGTTGCCAAGATGATGGATTCAGGCATATTGTTGTAATACTTTGTAAGGTCTTCAAGAATAATCAATAAAGTGGCCGTATGCATCTCGCCGGGGGTCATCCTCTTTTTCTAAAAAAGAAAAAGGCATTACCAGAAAAGGTTACGACTTCGATCAGCACACAACAAGGGATAACGAGGTGATTTGTGCTAACCGAATGGTAAATATAAAGAACCGAATTATCATGATCGACATCTTAACCTGTCGGTGGATGCATGGACATCTTCATGTAGCAATTCAGGCATGTAGATAGATTCAGTGATTCAGTCCAAATATGAACCATCGATGGATGAATATGAGAATGAAGGTCATCACAATTGCCTGAGCTTTTTATGCATTTGGAGTATCATGCATGCGCCTGGTTAATTTCTCCTTTGAACCATACTTGATCTCTTACCAGCAAATTCATCATATGTTTTGACGTCATGGCTGTTAATTTGTGGCTGGCTAGCTGTTAATCTGTGCACATTTATTTTATTTTATTTAGAACGAAGGCTCGCGAAGAGCCCGGCTTTGAATTAACAAAGCCATCAACCCAACTTACAATGGTCAGAACGATACAACGGAAAACACTGGAAAGCCTACTCACTACAACCTCCACTACAAGAAAATTGAGATATTGTGACGAAAATCCTCGTGACGGTGGTGGACAACGTCACACAAATACCTGATGTGTGACGTTTTATAGGTGGAGTCACTGATCTCTGTTAATCAGTGACAGTCAACGTCACAAAATCGCCTCCACAGTTGAGTGCCACCTGTCTGCCAATTTCTATGACGACTTGGTAATTTTGATGACGAACCTATTGGAGTCATCGAATATTAAGAATGTGTGATGCTAATTTTTTTGTCATGTAACATCTAGCAACGGGACCAACCGCAACTGCTTCACAACTTATCGAATGGTAGGACCCACACATCAATGTTCATAGTGGGACCCACCATTGTTTCTTCACATGCCATCGAGTGATAATTATTTTATAATATCTAAGATAAATAGCCAGTGGCAGAAAAAGGATATTGCAGGCATTCGTTTGGTGATGCATATGGCGTTGTAGTTGCTTGGTTCTATCTCAAAATAAGAATGGTAGGTAGTGGCCGGCAAAAAAAAGATGTGTATCGTGGATACTTAGAGGAACAGTAGGTCCAATTTTAAGTGAATTGATTAGTGTGTTGGGTAAAGTGATCGAACGACCTGATGTTTATTTGCACATGCCACCGCCAATGAGAGTTGTGATCAAAAAGCAGTTTTATACATATAAAAAAGGTTTTATACATCCTACGTTAAAAGAGTTAAAGCAAATCTTCTCTCATTTGTATTTTTTCTTCAAATCACATACTCGTAGTTAAGATCCCTGGTGTACAACCTTCCACATATTTATTTACAGTTTTCCAAAAAAAATACATGAAAAATACCACATCATAGTGTGTATGTAAGATTTACATTTTTTAATAATTATTTTCTATTTATTTCGAATTAAAGTGGAAATGAAATTCTGAAAATAAACCATCCCCAACGAAAAAACTCTCTCCCTCCGCCCAAGTATTCTTTTCCCTCCACCTCTAAATTTTCCCGCATCGACCCCGTGTCCCCACCTGTCAGAGGCACAACCAATTTTCCTCCCTTCTATTTCACCAGCGAAGAGCCACCGCCTCCCCGCATTTATCTTCTCCCCCGATTTAACCGGCTCTCTCTTCTCCCCACGACTACAGCCCCGATTACAGCGATTGGTGACGGCGGATCGGGGGAGGCCGCCCCACCGGCTGAGCTCGTATCTACCCCAACATCCTGCCCCGCGAGGACCCGGCCCTCTTCTCCCCCCAATTGCAGCGACCGGCTACGGAAGATTGGAGGAGGCCGCCCCACCGCGGCACCGCCGAACATAGATCCACCGCATCAACCCGCCCTACGAGCACCCGGCTCTCTTCTCTTTGTGACTTCATCATCCCGCCACCCCTTGATTTTCAATGGTTAGGGTTCATGCATACTACTCATCATCCCGTCCTTCTCTGTAATTAGGATTTCCCACAGCCTGCTATGGTAAAAAGTCTGAGCCTCCTACTAGATAACTTTACTTTATATCCTATTGATAGATTTGTTCAAAACTGCAGTAGTGAACCTGGTTTTGCGTTTGCTGCAGCTGCTATGGTAAAAAAAGGCCTGAATCTGAAGATATGCTACTGCAGTCAGTTAGCCATTACGCAAAATGTAGTTAACTATCAGATGCACGACCTTAGTTTAGGGATTTCTTTACGGCTTGTCTAGTTCATTCTACAAAACAAATCAACAAGCTTTAATTTCGCCCCATAGGGATTTGAACTAGGCTCCAAGGAGTCGCTAGTGCTCCCAGTAACCAGTGGGCTATTGCCCAGTCCTGATACAAAGGGGCATGATAGAGCCCCTGATCAACTGTGTCTAAGGAGAATGACGTGCCTGAATTCTATTGCAGTAAATCGGCGAATTATCAGTTGTGTAATTAAGATTAATGAAATTGAAATTTTGCTTAACTGGAGTTCTTTTCGTACTCACATTCTTTGCCGTCGTTACCTTTTGTAATCGGTGGTTTGACAATGTCGTCTTTTATGCATTTTTATCAGGTTCCACTATATCCTGCTTCACACTTACAGAATGAAAGCCGATGGGGAAGGCATGAGCTTTGTTTTCTATTTTAGACTTTCAGAAGGTTACTCCAAAGCGCTTCCAACCTTATTCATAGAGAATAGCAGAGTAAGATTTTTGATGGTTCTCATATCTTTCACAGCTTATTAACTATTTACATTATGTGTATATAAATTAAATATATGTAACGATGATGGCAGTTTGGATGCCGTATTACAGATGCTGTTTGTTTGGTATGTGCTTGTATGGATACTCTTGCATATAGAAAATTATATGTTAGTGTGAAGTTGATGTTCATGGGCTTTCCAGGATTAGAATTTTGGTATTGGTATATTTGAGTCGGCACAGGTACTGTGAAGATTTGAATTTTTGCCAGACACCACAGCATGTTATATAGGATGGTCGATGTACATTTCATAGGGTCTTATGATCCATTATCATTGATTACACTTGCATGATTTCCAGTGCAGAGCCGCAGGAATTAGTCAGTACCGACATACCTCTCCGTAGACAATATTTGCATGACTGCCAATGGTTACTGTAAATTTTATTTGTTCTTTGTGGGTTGTTCTGTTCCTCACATGTCGACACTTCAAGCTGGTACGAGTTTTCCTTTATTTTTCCCTTGAGGAATCATGGTCTCTTGGTGAAAAATGATTCACTGGTAGTTATATTCATGGAAATTGGGAGATACCTTGCAAGTTCCGAAAAAATAAGCTTTGACCAACACTCAATTTTCCTTTAGATGCATAATCTTAAACTTCAGTTTGTGACTGTATCCTGACATACTAAACTGGTAAAATCAAAGTTGATTGTTAACTTGCTACATAAAGGTCTAGCTATAAGTGGAGTGTCCACTCCTTGATAAGCTGCTCCTACTTTAGAAACATAGAGCATCATCCATCGAGCCTTAGTTTTGAAACAGTATATTAAACTCTTTGGTTTTTGAACTATGCCAGAACCTACCGTAATGTTATTTGAAGGAAAGCAGGGCATATCTTGCGGAACGGAAAATAAAGGCTGAGGCGTATTTGAAGGAAAGGGGAGGAAGGGAAAGGAGATGAAGAGGAAGCCGCTCTTCCTATGTCCAAAGCAATGGTAATATATCGTGTGAACATACATCTTCAATAATATGCACTTCAATGTGGATTAAGCGGCTTTAATTCTGCATTGCCCGTACCATGTGTATGTCACTGTGCACTATAAGTATCACAAATAACTGACTAAAGATTGATTCACAGTTTCTGTTCCTCCACTCTTTTACTCTCCTACCAATTAATCTAGATTATGTTTTTTCTGTTCACTACATTCCTATTTGAACTACTGTTGACATTGCATAAGTGAATGTTGATTCGCTGCCTTGCTTTACCTGACGTGTTTGACCCAGGCACCTGAAGGTTCTACCATGCCAAAAAAGATAAAAGTTTGCCAGATCCACGAATAGTGCAGCTCCTACCTCAAGAATAACAAGATCTAGAGCTACCGCAATAATTGAGTCAGTTGAAGGTACAAACCATCAAGAATAGTATAGACCAAGTCCAACAAATACATCACCTCACCACACTAATATTCATTTTCTTCATATAGGTAATATGTCAACTGAACAAGGAAAACCAAGAAGATGTCAGGCATCACCAAAAGACTGGATCTAGGTCTTATGTTGCCCATTTCAGTAAAATTTTAAGAATTCCAAATTCCTTACTTCTAGTCCTATGTCTACCGCATTATATATGGAGTAGTAATGTTAGGATTTCATATATCGTGTAGAAAAAAGACAAGTACAATAATCATGACTCAAGTCCCATTGAGTTTTCCAAAGACACCCATGCAAACAACAAGACTTGCTTGCATGTCATTTAATAATGTTAGGATTTCATATATGTAGTAGTAATGTTTTTTGAACCGTCATGAGTTATTCTTGCTTGCCTGTCATTTAATAATGAACTCAGATTCATAATTTGATGGCTTGTAAGATTCTTAGTGGTACTATTAGACCTTGTTATCTTTTCATCTCATTAAGATGAAACATGTTGTGTTTCGTCAATTTATAGGCACAATGAGGAGTTACCCGTGAGACTTAAAGCATAAGACAGAACATTTGAAGAGATGTAGATGAAGCATCAAGAAGAATTGGAAGTTGTGAAGAAGAGCCAACAAGAGAAGAATGAAGCCTGGGAAAAGAAGCAACATGAGACGGATAAACTGATTGGTATTCTCTCAAGGGCTCAAGCAAATCAGTCGAAACTTGATGGTGCATGAAGGCCATCCTTTTGTGATAGAAAGATAGTTGCTCAATCATACATTGCAATAATTAGGACAACACATGTGATCTTTTAGTTATCAAAATATTACTTTTTATCTTGTCTATTGTCGTATCAAACTTGAGTCAGTGTTATTTTTATTATCATTTCTACTTAGTGGATGATATGGTTGAGACGATTGGATGTATAATATAATTTGTTTTTCATTTCAATATAGTAGATGTTATAATCCATTGTAAATTATTTGAAATAAAATAAATATATTTTGATGATATCCTTTTCATCAATAATGAAAGCAGTGATGCTAGTAGTGGGTGTTGGCGTGGCATGAAGTCAGTGACGTTGCTCCATCACTGAATATAGTACAATATGGCATCTTTGCTCCTACATGTGACATTAATCGACTGTCACAGGAATAGCAAGTTGTTGACGTTCTAGAAAACGTCACCGAAGGTCCCAATTTCAGTGACACTTTTTGTGCATGGCGTCACTATGAGTAATCTGTGACGGGGATTCCGTGACGATGCTTGTGACGCCCATAAAACGTCACTCAAGGGTAATTTGTGACGTTATTAGCTAATCGATGACATATTTTGGCACGTCACAGTAGGCTTGATCTCTTGTAGTGCTCCACAAGCCGCAAATGAATTGCAGCTAGCAAAGGCCGAGCACTCCACACTAGGATCATATGTAGCAGAGACGGAGCAGCACAACAGGACATAGCCAACCTTCGAGGATGGACCGTGCTCCAGGAACACCTAGAGAAGAAAGGAACCAACATCTTCCCTCTCAATCACCGAAGAGGGACCCTTCCCCCTCGCCATGGCTCGTAGGCACTGCACCGTCGGGATCTCGAGAAGCTCACCCTAGAGCTGGAAGATTGTCGCCCTCGCATCGCAAGGTGGACATAGGGTGACCACATCAATTTGGGATATATCTCTCCGGCTGCTCCGCCACGGACCATGCCCAACTAGCTGGAGACAAGCTTCAAGGAATCGGACGAAGCAGATGGGGTAGCTCAATCCCTCACCTGCATAACCTCCCGACCGAGCCCCGCACCGTTGACGACGCCTCCAGCAAGGTCACGACGCGCAAGGCGCCGCCGCGCCCAAATCCGCCGAGGATAAAGGTTTTCACCCGGGCAGGGGGATCGGGGTGGAGAGCAGGGGACCTCGGCTGCGCCCCAATGGAGGAAAGCAGCGCCCTTGGGCGTTGCCACCGCCGGGCCGGCCGGACTGGCCAAGGTTTCCCCCGGTCCCTAGCTGACCACCAACACGCACCAACGCCGGAGCCAGAATAGGCTAGCCCACACCTGAGGCGAGAGCGAGGCAGCAGGGAATAGGGATTTTGCACCTCCAGATCTGACGAAGAAAGCTTCTCGCCACAACCGGATTCCACCAGCCACCCGCCGCCCGCGCGGCCGGGCACGCTGGCCAGCACCTTCTGCGAACGCCTCCCACCGCCCGGCGACGTCGCCTCTCCGGCAAGGGCCGCCGCCCCAGGAACCACGGGCCTCCAAGAGGGGGAGGAGCGCCGAGATCCCCGCCACCACCTTCACCGGCGTCCGCGCGGGCTTCCCGGCGGCCGTCTCTGGTAGCGGCGAGGGGGGTGAAGGGGGTGGAGGGGGTGGCGTGGCGGAACCCTAGTCGCCCCCAAGTCGCCCAAGGGGACGACGCGAGGGCCGGGAGGGGGGTCTATCGTGCACATTTAGTTATTTCCACTTGTTCTTAGTTGCCACAAAAATAGAGGGCTGGCTAGCTGCATTGGCAATTAGTTCCCGGTTCTTGCCCTTGTCGCGCCTCTATTGACTTGCGCTCCTTGTAAGCGGTGAATACTTTGGCCGCAAACTCGGTGAAGGTGCGTCCTCGCCCATCCCAATCCGCTGGTTCTTGTAGCAGCTAAAGATGTCTGGGTTACCGTCGGGGCAAGGGTCGCCGACAGGGTCCCACCACGAGCCCTCGTGCCGCATCCCCGCACGGCTCGCCATCCACCGGAACACGAAACTGCCTGCCCGCCTCCCGCTTCCTCCACCCCCATCCGGTATAACTCCATGATGATGTTGTTCCGGTCCATGAACATCAAGTTCTTCATCTGCGCACCATGTGCCAAGATGAACACGTGAGTCCTGCTCAGCAACCTCACCTTCTCACCATACCAAATTAAGAAGAGATCAGGAAAATATACAAGCGTAGCACTATGCGGTTATATATGTAATGTTTGAACCAGTAAAATTAGGCACCTGATCACACAAGGTATCCGGTGAATTGATTATCATGAAGGTATAAGTTACTTAGCTTGATCAAATTTCCAAAGGTATCGGGGATGGGACCCAGGAGTGTGTTTTGGCTAAGATCCAACCTTTCCAGATTTACCAGGGAACCTAGTTCTCGAGGAATAGGCCCTGAGAGTTGGTTATCAGATAGGTACACGATAGTGAGTTTGGTCAAATTTCCAAAGGTATTGGGTATGGAACCAATGAGTTTGTTTATGGAAAGTATCAAGTCTTTCAGATTCATGAGGGAACCTAGTTCTCGAGGAATAGGCCCTGAGAGTTGGTTACCCCATAGGTGCAAGGTAGTGAGCTTGGTCAAATTTCCAAAGGTATTGGGTATGGAACCAATGAGTTTGTTTTTGTGTAGTGCAAAGTTTTCTAGATTCACCAGGGAACCTAGTTCTTGAGGAATAGGCCCAGAGAGTTGGTTACCCCATAGGTACAAGGTAGTGAGCTTGGTCAAATTTCCAAAGGTATTGGGTACCGAACCAATGAGTTTGTTATTTTCTAGTGCAATGTTTTCTAGATTCACCAGGGAACCTAGTTCTCGAGGAATAGGCCCTGAGAGTTGGTTACCCCATAGGTACAAAGTAGTGAGCTTTGTCAAATTTCCAAAGGTATTGGGGATGGAACCCTTGAGTTTGCTTTTGCCAAGTTCCAAGTCTTCTAGATTCACCAAGGAACCTAGTTCTCGAGGAAGATTTCCAGACAACTGATTTGCACCAAGGCGCAAGATAGTGAGTTTAGTCACATTGCCTAGATTTCTTGGAACAGGGCCCGAGAGGTTGTTATACAAAAAATCTAACCTTATTAACTTCTTTAAGTAGCCTACTTCTGCGGGGATGGGACCAGACAAGTAGTTGTGTGACAAGTTCAGCCCCACGAGACTCTCTAGGTATTTTATTTGGTTTGGTATTTCACCGGAGAGTTCATTTCCCTGGAGACTTAGGTGTCGCAAGTTTGGCAAGGATGATGCTAAAGCGGGTGGAAACGGGCCGCTTATCTGATTATAGGGGAGTCGGATACTCGTGAGAGTATGCAACGTTGTGAAGTTCAGAGTGCCTAGCCTCGCTCGCAGCCGCAACCCCCGGAGAAAGATCTCGGTGATTACCACCTCTTGGTGCCTCGCTCGATGTTCGCCACACCTGATGCCGTACCAGCCGCATGGCCATGTCGTGGTGTTGCCCCAGGACTGGAGCTGGGTTGGGGGGCTTTGTATGGTGGCTTTCCAGGCGAGGAGGGCTCCTGCCTGTTCTTCCAGGAGGGTTGGACGTGGTGCCGCCATGGCCTGTGAAAACGAGGCCAGCAGGAGGGCGATCCAGACGAGCTTTAGGTGAGGGGAGGTCTCCATGACTAGCAGGAGTAGCTTCGTGGCTTTGTGTCCGTGAAACTCCATGGAGCCTCTTCTTATAGGTGCACTTCCATAGGTGTTCCTCTCACCATGGGGCCGGAGGCGAGGGACAGCTCCGCGTGCACGACGAGCTTCAATGGAGTCGTCGGAGGAAGAAGAGGGCGAGATTCCATCCGTGCGTCCGACGCTGCATGGTATGCCCTGGAGGCGGGGTTTCCCTGCCCTCAAGGGCTGGGCTCTCGTACCGTCCATGCATATTTACGTGGAGATTGTATTACTCTGAATCGCTGATGTATCAAAAACATGCGGGAGAAGATTTTTTGCACTGGTGAATCCCGATCGAGACAAGTCCATGCCGAGACTGGCTACTTGTTTCCTACTAGAAAATTCACTCGGACAAGCTACTCGTTTCCTACTAGAAAAATATACTGCCGACACTGGCTACTTGTTGAAAAAATATACTCCCTCTGTTACTAAATATAAGTCTTTTTAGAGATTTTAAATGGACTACCACATACAGATGTATATAGACATATTTTAAAGTGTAGATTCATTCATTTTGTTCTGTATATAATCACTTGTTAAAATCTATAGAAAGACATATATTTAGAAACGGAGGAAGTATGACCGTTGGACTCTGCCGAGCCGAGCTAGCAGACATGAAAAATAATAATATGGTTCTGCTTCCCGTATTGTATGTATTATGAAATACAACATGCCGACATGTGTTAGAATATATTGTATAGAGATAGGAGAGTAGTTTAAACTCTTGTAATCTTATTCTCTCTTATCTCTTCTTCTGTTAAACCTCCTGTAACCGAACCTGGATCGATCTCTCTTTCTCTCGATCGATCCCTTCCTTGTAAGCCACGGCATGCTCTCGATATAATACAATGCGGCCCAGACGAAGGGTTCTACGCTTCCCAAATCATCTCACATGGTAACAGAGCCTCTTCCTCATAGATCAGGAATAGATCGCATTTAGCTACCGCAGCAACCGAGCAGCATGTCCACCACCACCGCCGCCATGACGGCCAGCACCATGGGCACGCTCACCACATCATCATCATCCGCTTTTGCCTCCTCCTCCTCCAACTCCACCAACACCTCCCTGCTCGGATCGCCACCGCAAGAGAAGCTCACGAGGGGAAATTTCCTGCTCTGGAAAGCCATTGTGCTGCCCCAGATTAAGGGGGCCCAGATGGAACACCACCTCAACGCGCAGAGCCCGCCACCACCGGCCACGCTCACCATCACCAAGGAAGGCAAGGACGAGCAGGTCGTCAACTTTGCACGCTCCCTCTGGTATGCACAGCAGCAGCAGCTCCAAGGATTCTTGATGGGATCCCTATCCCGCGAGATCCTCGCACAGGTCGCCACAGTCTCGACGCCGGCCGAAGTATGGAGTGCGATCCACGCCATGTTTGCTGCTCAAAGCCAAGCTCAAGCCATCAACACGCGCATTGAGCTTACGAATCTTCAAAAAGGTAATATGTCTATGGCAGAATACCTTGGAAAAATTAAAAGTCTTACCGATGAAGTCGCCTGCACCGCCACCGCGCTCTCCGATCCGGAGATCGTGTCCAAGATCCTCGCCGGCCTCGACATGGACTACAACCCTGTGGTCTCCGCCCTCGCCGCTCGGGTGGAGCCGATCACCGTACAGGAGTTGTATAGTCAGCTCCTGAGTTTCGACGCCCGCCTCAGCCTTCTTCACGGCGCCAACATCCGGCAGTCCTCCGCCAACTCCGTCTCTCGTGGCCGCGGCCGTGGGCGCGGTCACCAGGGGCAGCGCAGCGGCGGCCATGGGCGCAGCAACACCGACTAATCCAACCACGGCAACGCTAGCTACACCAACACCGGCGGCAGCGGCGGCAGCAACTACAACAACAGGGCTAGGGGTGGCGGCTTCCACAACAACAACGGCCGTCGCCCTTCTCCTTCTTCCCGAGCACGTCCTCGCTGCCAACTCTGCAAGAAGCCGGGCCATGAAGTCATGGACTGTTAGCATCGCTACGATGAGAACTTTGTTCCTGATGCCAAACATGTTGCCACGGCCATGCGCGAACAAGGAGGAGACGGGGTGTGGTACGTGGACTCTGGTGCCACGGATCATGTCACAAGCGAGCTAGAACAGCTTGCTCTTCGTGAACAGTACCATGGCGGCGATCAAATTCACACCGCAAGCGATGGAGGTATGGATATTCAACACATTGGTCAAGCCCTTATTAATTCCCCTACACTTAAACGTGATCTAGTCCTCAAAGATCTTCTTCATGTACCTCAAGCTGATAAAAATCTTGCATCCATGTCTCGTTTAGCTCATGACAATAATGTCTTCTTTGAAACTCACCCTCGTTACATTTTTATCAAGGATCGGGCAACGAGGGAACTCCTTCATCACGGTAGATGCATTGGAGGTCTCTACCCCATCACATCCGGAGCATTTAGTCGCAAGCGTCGTCAAGTGTTTTCTGTCATCAAGCCCTCTTTGGCAAGGTGGCATCAAAGATTAGGACATCCATCTTCGATCATTGTTAAACAAGTAGTCAATAAAGGTAACCTCTCGTTGTCACATAGTTCAAGTAGTGAGTCTGTTTGTGAAGCTTGTCAATATTCCAAGAGTCACAAACTACCCTATCCCAAGTCGAATAGTATATCTCATGCTCCTTTAGAACTTATTTTCAGTGATGTTTGGGGACATGCAAGAGATTCCTTTGGTAGAAAGAAATACTATGTCAGTTTCATCGATGATTATAGCAAGTTTACATGGATTTATTTGCTTAAGTATAAGTCTGAGGTTTTCTTTGTGTTTCAAGAGTTTCAAAAACTTGTTGAACGACACTTTGATCGAAAATTTTTGACAGTCCAAAGTGACTGGGGAGGGGAGTATGAAAAGCTCAACTCTTTTTTCCGTAGCATAGGCATTGAACATCACGTTTCTTGTCCTCATGCTCATCAACAGAACGGTTCCGCTGAACGGAAACACCGTCACAATGTTGAAGTTGGTTTATCCCTTCTTGCTCATGCATCTATGCCTCTCAAATATTGGGACAAAGCTTTTATCACTGCCACATATCTTATAAACCGTCTTCCTAGCAAAGTCATTGGCAATGTCACTCCATTAGAGCGTCTCTATCATCAAACACCTGACTACATTTTTCTCGAAATATTTGGGTGTGCTTGCTATCCCAACCTGCGTCCATACAATCGTCATAAACTTGAGTTTCGTTCTACTCAATGTGTCTTTATTGGCTATAGTAATCTTCACAAAGGTTATAAATGCCTAGAAGTTGCTACTGGACGAATCTATATTTCCCGGGATGTTGTGTTTGATGAAACGCCTTTTCCGTTTGCTAAACTTCATCCCAACGCCGGAGCTCTTCTTCGTGCTGAGATAGCCCTCCTTTCCGATCACGGGGTGAATTATATAAGGCTGACAATGTGCAAAATTCCACTCAAAACGGTGGTTCTGATGATGTTAGTCCATGCACAGGACGTGATTTCATGTGTGCAGGCCAGGACAAAAGTGGCGCAGGACACGAGGACGATCTCCTTGACAGCAGCGGCGCATGATCCAGCGCTGATCCGCGCGTCAGGGCTGCGTCAGTCCCTCGCCCCGAGCCGGATTCCCATGCAGCCAATCCGGAGGCTCCCAGCTCTCCCGCAGCGGATGTGGCCGACCGGCTGCGCCTGGTGGACCCCGCCAGCCCACGCGCCTGCGCCCGCGCGGGGAAAACCGCGTCGCCACATGGCGCACCAATCGACGGGAGCCCGCGCTTCGAACCAGACGACGACAGCGACGCGCCTGTGCGGGCCAGATCCTCCTTGGATCACATGCCGGATGCGCCAGGATTCGCTGCAGCTCCTGCGCGGATATCTGTCTTGGATCAGGAGTCGGATCATGAGCCGGGATCTTCTGCGCCTGACTCTACGTCACCGTCCGCCACAGGATCCCCTACGCCAGCTCCTGAACCGGGATTCTCTGCGCATGCGCCCACGTCATCAACACTTCCGCGCCGGCACACTAGATCACAGACAGGTATTATCAAGAAAAAGGAATATATTGATGGTACGATCAGGTATGACAAAGTCAAGCGTGCTTTTCTCAGTCATGTTGGAGAACCAACCTGTTTGCATGATGCTCTTGCACATAAAGATTGGAAAGACGCTATGGATCATGAATATGATGCACTCATGAAAAATAAAACATGGCATTTAGTACCACCAAGGCAGGGTCATAATATCATAGACTGTAAATGGGTATATAAGATTAAGAGAAAATCTGATGGAAGCATAGACAGGTACAAGGCTAGACTAGTGGCTAAAGGTTTCAAACAGAGGTTTGGTATTGATTATGAAGATACTTTTAGTCCTGTTATTAAGTCAGCTACTATTCGACTTGTACTGTCCATTGTTGTTTCCAGAGGTTGGAGTCTACGTCAACTAGATGTTCAGAACGTGTTTCTTCATGGTGTTCTTGAGGAAGAAGTGTTCATGCGGCAACCACCAGGATATGAGGATCAAAGTGCACCACATTATGTCTGTAAGTTGGATAAGGCTTTATATGGCTTGAAACAGGCCCCAAGAGCTTGGTATTCCAGGTTAAACATGCAATTACAACAACTTGGGTTTATACCATCTAAGGCAGATACTTCATTGTTCTTTTATCATAAAGACAAGATTACTATATTTGTGCTTGTTTATGTTGATGATATAATTGTTGCTAGTTCAAGTGCACATGCCACCACTTGTTTGCTTAAGGATCTGAAGTTGGAATTTGCTCTCAAAGACTTAGGTGATCTTCATTATTTTCTTGGTATAGAAGTTAAACAGATAAAGGATGGAATACTTCTTACACAGGAAAAATACACCACTGATATACTCAAGAGAGTAGGATTGGAACATTGCAAACCTGTGAGTACACCAATTTCAACCTCAGAAAAAACTTACAATTGACAGTGGAGAAGCACTTGGCGCAGATGATGCAACAAAGTACAGAAGTGTTGTTGGTGCTTTACAGTATTTGCATGCACCTAGAACAACACACTGGACTGCAGTAAAAAGGATCTTAAGGTATCTCAAATACTCAACAGGTCTTGGGCTTCAGATTATCAAGTCAATGTCTTTGCTTGTTACTGCCTATTCTGATGTAGAGTGGGCATGCTGATGACAGAAGGTCCACAGGTGGTTTTGCTGTGTTTCTGGGAACTAATCTTGTGTCATGGAGTGCAAGAAAACAGGCCACTGTTTCTAGGTCCAGTACAGAAGCTGAGTATAAGGCTTTGGCTAATGCTACAGCTGAGGTAATATGGATACAGGCTCCGTTATATGAACTTGGGATCAAGGCTCCACAAGCTGCCAGGTTATGGTGTGATAATATTAGTGCAACCTACCTCTCAGCTAATCCTGTTTTCCATGCACGAACTAAACATATTGAAATTGATTTTCACTTTGTCAGAGAAAGAGTAGCTCGCAAGCTACTTGATATTCGGTTTATCCCAACTGGTGACCAACTCGCTGATGGCTTCACAAAACCTCTTACTACAGGGAGATTGAATGAATTCAAGAACAATCTTAATCTTGGTAAAGGTCACTCGGTTCAGATTGAGGGGGAATGTTAGAATATATTGTATAGAGATAGGAGAGTAGTTTAAACTCTTGTAATCTTATTCTCTCTTATCTCTTCTTCTGTTAAACCTCCTGTAACCGAACCTGGATCGATCTCTCTTTCTCTTTCTCGAATGTACTACCAATTGGTGTACGCCGGCAAGTTTGCATTCATCTCTAACACTTTCTTGTTGGAGCCATTGGGCATTTCACTGGGTGAGGCGTCTTGGAGCTTCATATCCAGAAAATTAGAAAATCATAATTTAAAACTTAAAATTTTCTGAAAACAAACCCACAAGTACATAAGTTGGTATTCGACATCATGTAAAATTTTATGTTGAAATACTTTAGTACGTGAGCTATACCCAAAAAAGCATAGATTTTAATGGTGAATAATGCATGTATGCAAAAAATCTATGAAATTGTTCTTTTTTGCATAGCTTACATCTTAGATTATCTCAGCATGAAATGTTACACATGTAGATCAATACATCAATGTGTACACGAAGAAGTTTTTTCCGAATTTTTGATACTCTTTTTTAAGTTTCAACTCTGGCTCCAAGATGTCATGTTTCTCAAAGAGCATCTACAGCCGGACCAAGCTAATCCGGCCACGTAAACGTCTGCGAACGCATCTGGGCGTGTCAGCAGACAGTGATCGGTCACCCCTCAAATATTCGCTTCCACAACCGGATACCTCATTAGCAAAACCTGAAATCCATAGAAATACATGCAATGTAAACTTAAACTCATGTACTACATCTTGATGCTGGACTACATGCTATCAGACTACCAAAAAATTGTACCCGCAAAAAAAATTGGCATGTTCTACATCATAGAATTATGGAGAAAGTTCACCCACGGCCGCCCTTGCTCTTGTCGTCTTTGTCATGGAAGTAGCGGCCGAGGACGCAAAATGGATCGGGTCGGATCTGCTCACTGTCGGAGTTGTCTGATCTATCACTGCCTACCTCCTCCTCCTTTTGGAGGGGCAATCCGGCCATGGCTTATGGGCTTCTTTCTCACCTACCTAAAAAAAAACCGAGCTGGATCAAGTCAAGCAGGTCTCGGCTCGAGGCCCAAATGTGCCCCAAAAGGAACCTCAGCTCATCTTTGTAATGTCTCGGGTAGAGCATGATTTGCATGGAGCGGCGACCAGGTCGGCTGGGATGTCCGGCCTTAGCCATGGGCGAGCAAGACAGGCTTTAGGTGAAAGGAGGTTGCCATGGCTAGTCGCATGGTGATGAGTCCATTTTTTCTTCACTTTTTATCCCTTGCATGTTCACGAATTAAATGTTCCCAATTTTTAAAAAAGTTCACCAATTTTTAAATTATGTTCACGGTTCTGATAAAAATGTTCACACATTTTTAAATATGCTTTTCGTTTTAAAAAATGTTCACAAATTATAAAAATGTTCGCTATTTCAGAAAATATTCTGGGATTTTTTAAAGAGTTAGTGCATTTGCAAAAAATGTGCCGAACTTTCAGAAAATGATACATTTTTGGGAAATGTTCACCATTTAGTAAAATGTTCTAAATTTCAAAAAAATCTAAAAATATATCCAGGTTTCATTAAATGTTCCTTGATTTGAAATATAAAAGAATAGAAAAAAATTAGCAAAAGGAATGAAACATCAATAATGAAAACTGTGTAGAAAAACTGAAAATAAAAAACATGCGTTGGATAGGACTGGCCCTCCGAGATAGAGCTCCTAGTTGTTTCCCGCGTGACAGGGAAATTGGGCTGGCCCAGTTTGCCCCGTGATCATTATTTCTAAAAAAAATCCTTGGATTTCAGCCAGTTTTACAGAAAAAAATATTCGTTTCTTTTTTGCGAGAAACCTTCTGATCTATTCGTTTTCAATCATGGTGGTACAATGAACATCAGAAATAATAAAAACAAAATCTAAATTCATAGACCACCTAACGACGACTATAAGCACTGAAGCGAGCTGAAGGTGTGCCGCCATCATCCCCTCCCTCATCGGAGCCGGTCAAAACTAGTTGTTGTAGGCAGTCGAGGAGTCTGAAGGAAATATGCCCTAGAGGCAATAATAAAGTTATTATTTATTTTCTTATTTCATGATAAATGTTTATTATTCATGCTAGAATTGTATTAACCGGAAACATAATACATGTGTGAATACATAAACAAACATAGTGTCACTAGTATGCCTCTACTTGACTAGCTCGTTAATTAAAGATGGTTAAGTTTTCTAATCATAGACATGAGTTGTCATTTGATTAACGGGATCACATCATTAGGAGAATGATGTGATTGACTTGACCCATTCCGTTAGCTTAACACTTGATCGTTTAGTATGTTGCTATTGCTTTCTTCCTGACTTATACATGTTCCTATGATTATAAGATTATGCAACTCCTGTTTACCGGAGGAACACTTTGTGTGCTACCAAACGTCACAACGTAACTGGGTGATTATAAAGCAGGTCTACAGGTGTATCCAAAGGTACATGTTGAGTTGGCGTATTTCGAGATTAGGTTTTGTCACTCCGATTGTCGGGAAGGTATCTCTGGGCCCTCTCGGTAATGCACATCACTATAAGCCTTGCAAGCAATGTAGCTAATGAGATAGTTACGGGATGATGCATTATATAACGAGTAAAGAGACTTGCCGGTAACGAGATTGAACTAGGTATTGAGATACCGATGATCGAATCTCGGGCAAGTAACATACCGATGACAAAGGGAACATCGTATGTTGTTATGCGGTTTGACCGATAAAGATCTTCGTAGAATATGTAGGAGCCAATATGAGCATCCAGGTTCCGCTATTGGTTATTGACCGGAAACGTGTCTCGGTCATGTCTACATAGTTCTCGAACCCGTAGGGTCCGCACACTTAAAGTTCGGTGACGATTTATATTATGAGTTATGTGTTTTGATGTACCGAAGGTAGTTCGAAGTCCCGGATGAGATCAGGGACATGACGAGGAGTCTCGAAATGGTCGAGATGTAAAGATCGATATATTGGACGACTATATTCGGACACCGGAAAGGTTCCGAGTGATTCGGGTATTTTTCGGAGTACCGGAGAGTTACGGGAATTCGCCGGGAGGGTCAATGGGCCTTAGTGGAAATGGAGGGCAGCAAGGAAGTGTGGGGTGCGCCCCCCTAGGCCCAAACCGAATTGGTTTAGGGCTTTGGGGGCCGGCCCCCTCTTTCCTTCTCCCCTCCTCCTCTTTGCTTCCCCTCCTAGTTGGACTAGGAAAGGGGGAACCTACTCCTAGTAGGAGTAGGATTCCCCCCCTTGGGGCGCACCCTATGAGGCCGCCGGGCCCCTCCCCTTGCTCATTTATATACGGGGGCAGGGGGCACCTCTAATAACACAAGTTGATCTGTTGATCTCTCCCAGCCGTATGCGGTGCCCCCCTCCACCATATTCCACCTCGGTCATATCGTAGCGTTCCTTAGGCGAAGTCCTGCGTCGGTAGCAACATCATCACTGTCATCACGCCGTCGTGCTGACGGAACTCTCCCGTGAAGCTCTGCTGGATCGGAGTTCGCGGGACGCCATCGAGCTGTACGTGTGCTGAACTCGGAGGTGTCGTATGTTTGGTACTTGGATCGGTCGGATCATGAAGACGTATGACTACATCAACCGTGTTGTGCTAACGCTTCCGCTTTCGGTCTACAAGGGTACGTGGACAACACTCTCCCCTCTCGTTGCTATACATCACCATGTTCTTGCGTGTGCGTAGGATTTTTTTTAAAATTACTACGTTCCCCAACAGAGTCATTGTGCTTAGGCCCTAGAGGACCAGTGTACTAGAACAACAACCACCATCGTTGAAGAGTAGCGTAGATCGGAAGGATCCAACCTAAACATACACAGGCGTAGACAAACTACGTCCGGAATCGAGCAAATCTACCATGGACAACTCCGCCAAAGACACACCTCCACACACCCACCGACAATGCTAAACGCACCATCGACACAATGCCTAGGCGGGGAGAATCTTTTTCCATCTTCAGGGAGCCACCTCCCTCTCGTCTTCTTGAGTAGGACACAAACCCTAAGAAAACTCAAACGGACATATAAAAACAAAGCCCTCGCGCCGGTAAGGGCCGAGATCCACCGTGCCGCCATGGCCCTAATACCACCGGAGACGAGACGGACCGCCGACAGCGCCGATAGGAAGCAGAGGAACTCTAGTCTTTTTTCTGGATGACGCAGCTACGAGGTAGCTAGTTCCTTAAATATCTATTAAACAAGTAAAAATTATCTTAAGAAGTAAATTAGTAAAGGTTCAATGTGTACTAACAAAAATGTTTGTCATATAATTAAAAAAAGTTTATCATATACTTATAAAATGTTAAACGTTTATAACAAAACAATTCGTCGTATACACAAAAATATCCAATGTTTAATTTAGAAAAAACTTCACGAGATACTAAAAATATCATCCCGTATTTGAAAAAAAATGTTTCTGATTTTAGTAAAATGTTCATATTTTCGTTTTTCCTTTTGAATTACAAAAATGTCTATGAATAAAAAAGTGTCTGTGAATTTGGAAACTGTTCATGAATTAAAAACTGTTCACGATTCTTACAAAATGTTCATGATTTGAAAATTGTCAGTAAATTTTTAAAACATAGTTGCCAATTAAAAAATGTTACTGGATTTGAAAATGAATTATAAATAATAATTTTAGAAATGAAGATGGATGGTGGTGTGGTGGCTGATATATTCCTCTCCTCGTCGTTTCCACGTCCTCCTCTCGTGAAGGTTTTTCTCCTCCCCTTTATAGTTCTGGAGTGTGGAATACAGTTTCTATGATTTTTTGAACATCAGTACAGACACAAACATTTATATACACGCACATACACTCACCCCTATGAACGCACACACGCACACCCTACCCCTATGAGCGCCTCCGAAAGACTGAGCCGGCATATCATCTTGAGATTTACGAAGTCACCGTAGGCGCCTCATCGTCGACGGGAACGTCTCCTCCCACTGAATGCGCATCGCCGGAAATCCTGAAATAAATGCGACCACCAGGATTTGAACCCTGGTGGGCTGAGGATACCACAGTTCCTCTAACCATCCAACCACAGGTTGGTTCGCAATACGGTTTCTATGATGGTGTGGTGATAATTGCGCCACATAGCTTTTACTAAATTTGTTGTTGCTGACGTCAGGGATCCAACATCGTGCGGAACTAGAGCTGGTATGAGCACTTGCGCTCATACAAGGCGTCGTCTTCTCCTCTGGAAGGTGTTGCACACCTCCGGTTGATTGGTCTTGATTGCCTAGCTCCGTATCTGTCATATATGACTTGATTTCTCTCCTGAGATGGCCCATTAAACGAATTATCACTTAAATCCAATATTTCAATGTTGCAAGTAATAAGCCTAGATCGACGGGGATATTTCCTTTGAATTTGTTGTGATTCAGCTTCAAAAGGCGAAGCTTCAAACAACGCTTGATTGAGTTTTGTATCGAACCATTTAGGTTATTTGAGGACAAATCCAGCAACTCCAGGCTGGACAGTTCTCCAATTTCTTGTGGAATGCTTCCATGGAGCAAATTGTCTGCGAGGTTCAAACTGAACATATTTTTTAGATTGCCTAGGGCACTTGGAAGCCATCCTTCAAGACTGTTTGATGAAAGATCAAGTATCTCTAATTGAGATAGTTGCCCCATACTGGATGGTATTTCCCCTATAAGGTTGTTGTTTGAGATTCTTAGCATCGTAAGTTTATGACATTCTCCCCAATGATGAGATAATTGACCAAAAAGTTTATTTGAGCTCATATCCATGTAGACCAAATTTGGATAAACTCCCATCTCAGAAATAACTTCTTCTATTTGATTACTTTCAAGGCGAACTCTAACTAGGCTTTTGTAGTTTAGTAAACTTAATGGTAGAGGTCCCTTGAGATTGTTGCCAAATGCGGTTAGTCTCTTGAGCATGCCTCCAGCACACAACTCAGGTGGCAATGGACCAGAGAGATTGTTACCATCAAGTTGTAGATATTTGAGATCCATTAAGGTGCCAATTTCCTCTGGAACATGTTCGTAGAACTGATTATCGTCGAGGTACAAGGTAGTGAGCCTGGTCAAATTTCCAAAGGTATTGGGGATGGGGCCCATGAGTGTGTTGTTGGAAAGTTCCAAGTCTTCTAGACTCACAAGGGAACCTAGTTCTCGAGGAACATGTCCGGAGAGTTGGTTATCAAAGAGGTACAAGGTACTGAGCTCGGTTAAATTTTCAAAGGTATTAGGGATGGGGCCCATGAGTTTGTTTCCACTAAGTTCCAATCATGATGCATATATGCCAAAGCATGAACCACATCCAACCCAATATGTATCCGTCTTCTCCAATCCAATTCAATTGCCCTTTCTTCATCCATTAGTGTTTTTGCCAAGTCTCCTCTCTCCATATATTCATAGATAAGGAACCTGCCTTGGCCAGAGGAACAATAACCAAAAAAATTTACAATGTTTCGATGACGAATCTGCACCAATGCCTCGATTTCACGATTGAACACCTGCTCGTTCACGCAACACTCATCTTCTACCATGTGTATCTTCTTCACTGCAAATACTTTGCATGTTGCGAGTCTAGCTTTGTAGATAGATCCATATCCCCCAGTTCCTATGCAATGCATTTCGCTAAAATTGTTGGTTGCTTCAACAATTTGTTTGAACACATTTGATCCATCAAAACTACAAATAGTTTGATTCACAATGGATAAAAATGAAAAGAAATTAGATATGCAACTTCATGACCCTCGTAAAAACCATTAGGCATGAATTATGCAGCTGTCGGATTAAAGACATGCTTAATTCTAGTTTGATTCACAATGGATAAAAATGAAAAGAGAACCTTAGTTTTTTTAATGACACCATGGACAAATAAGCAGTGTAGTTCGAAATATCATCATATGGCACAAGAATGTGTCCCCATTATTTCTCTGATCAACACTTCATGTTGGTTAAATTAACTTAAATGTATATGATGTCTATCGAGGACATTGGCTCAAAAGATAAGATTATGCACTCCAATGTCTATGAAACACAAGAATCCCAATTAATAGACTTATTGGCATTAAATTTTGGCACTAGAGTTGCCTTCGGTTATATCATTAAGTGGATATGTGAAAATTATTATTTTCATTTTCATTGGAATTAAAATAATTAATAAAAATGGTATTTTTATTGGAAACTTAGTATTAACATCAAAATATCAACAATCTTTTGGAATAATGAAAATTGGATGCTAAAATGATATAAAAAAATCTCCAAATAATATCTACCATACCACAACTATGAAACAAATGACAATTAAATAAACATTAAGGTTGTCATGAATATGTGATCATAATCTCATCAACGTTATTTGGGGCAACCCAACATCCCTGTTTAAGAATTACACTAAATTATTATTAGGCACCAATAATAATTACCAAATGCATGGCCAAAACTTTAATTTCCCACAAGCCCAATATTGCCGACCGCGTGGAGCGGTGTGGAAAGCCTAAACATGTGACCACTGAAAAACACCAAATATATGGCATCAGTCCATGAAAAAAATGTTAAAAACAGGATGCCCCAAAACTTGAGGGATCATCAATTTCAAAACCATTCGCGGGATCAATACAATTTTACAACGTTAATATGATACTAAAAAGAGACCACCATTAAATAATGCCGCAAAAAGTGACATCGATCCTAATACCACATAAATAAAATTCCCTGATCAAATTTCCCTTTTACTTAAATATTAATTACGTAATTGTTGAACATTTATATGGCTTAAAAGTGCCAAAAAAACCATACAGTGGCGCAGCCAACGTATAAGCGTTGGGTTCAAGTGAGCCCAATGGAATATGGCTGGTCCGAGCGTGTAGGTACTTATTTGGTCACGTGAACCCAGTAAAAAGTGATCGCTGACCCCATCAAATAAAGAGACTCACATGAATAGCTAAATAAAGGGCCCAAAAGCCCATGAGCAAATGTCAATGAGTCCATTCCCAGGCCTAAAACATGATTAGCCTAACAGAAAGCGCGCACAGCCGTTTCCAATTCGCATCTCTCCTGCTCGACTCTCTTCTATTTGTGTTGCTCGGCGCCTCAGCCGTCGCACGCCACCGGCAAGCAGGCCGCTGCAGATCCACAACAACAACAAATATAGCCCAAAAATTGTGGTAATTAGATTATGTTGCCACATCTTTCCTCTATTGTAGTATGTTCTGTCTATCCTAATTGCCTAGTGTGATAGTTCTTTTGTGCCCTAGTTTCTCTCCATGGACTTGGATTGATCTAGGCTATCGAATGGTATTATTTGAAGAGAACTCGGTCATCAGACCCAGATATTTTATACAGACATATCAAGGTCACCAATTAGAAGTAGGTATGTCTTGCACTTTTCAGTTTTTAATGCGACAAAGTATGTGATATGTGATACTATATTTCTTTTTGTTATATTGTTTATGGGTACTATACTTTTTGTTGCAATTAAACTTTATAATCTTCATAAATTAGTATCAAATTCTCATAGAGTGAACAAGCGAACCCAATGGCCAAATTTTTTGGCTCCGCCCCTTAACCTTTTAAGGCAGAGAAAAGTATTTAAAATTTGGAGAAGCCCAAAAGAGACTCTTTTTTGGTCCAGGCCTGCAGCACAGCCCCATGGGCAAGCCCAAAAGTGTTTTCACATGCAATCGTTTCTTTCGCTAGCGCTACATTTTCGGTTTCCGTTTCTTTCTGTTGTTTTATTTCGGGTTTTTGTTTTGGGTTTTCCTTTTCGGTTTCTCATTTTATTTGCACTTTTTCCTATATGTATGGTTTTTTTCTAGGTTTTATTCTTTATTCTTTTTTCTACTTTCCTTATTTTTTTATTATGGGAAAAAAATTTACCATGTATTACAAAAAAAATCATTGTATAACAAGAAAATGTTCACTGTATATTACAAAAATGTTAATAGTGCATTATGAAAAATCTTCATCATATACTAATAAAATGTGACCGCAAAAATAAGAATATGCATTATGAAAATGTTCTCCGTATATTTATAAAAGGCTCATCGTGATTATAAAATGTTCATCGTATAATAAGAAAATGGTCAACATATATTACGAAAATGTTCAATGTGTATTTAAAATTGTTAAGTGTAGATTACAATAATTTTCATTGTTTTAAAAAATGTAGAGAAAATCCAAGAATTTCATGTTTCAAAAAACAATCAAAACAAGAAAGGCCAAATAAACGGTTCACTACAGTGAAACAGATGCTACAGTACTGCACCTGGTGCGAAGGTTCAACAATTTTACACCCGCGGGCGACCTATAGGAACTCTCTCTCTCTCTCTCTCTCTCTCTCTCGGCACCCGGCGGCATGAGAGGAAAAAATGGATGTTCGCCACAAAACATGGCGGCACGGCTGGCCTGTTCGCTGCTGCGCGTGTGCATCTATGGGACGATGCGCACGACTCCGTCATGCTTGCCCGATGACGTCACGACCATGTTGGGCACTGGCGAGGAGAGTGAGGAAGAGACGGGGTGCCGAGCATGAGGAGCTGATGGCGGCGTGAATGACAAGAAGGCCCGACGGCTTCAGGCAAGTTCCTAATCCTCTTTCTTTAGGTTTTCAGCAGTAATTCTGGGGAAACGGCAGGGAACGCACATATGCTAGTTGTAGGTTAGCAGATATATATGCTCCTCTCTTCGAAGGAGGAAAATAACCACGGAGATAACTGATTTATCCACGACCAAATTACACATGGACCCATCAGTGCAGACTGTTTTGCAGTAGTGCATTATCTCTTCGTACAATGTTGAAAGCAAACCAAAGCGGTTTATAATGATACTAGAGTACATGTTTGCTAGTTCCATATACACCATCAGATGTTACATTTCTTATCAGTTACAGAGAAAACGACACTTTTTCACCAAATAGCTAGGTAGGTAGTAGAGAAGAAACCACATGATACGATTTCATCCTCATAGCCATAGGCACTACAGCACAGGAAAAGTGATGCCAGCCTGCAAAAAATCAACCTTATCTTCACCACTTTTAATCGTAGATAGCTCGTCGCTCGCGCGTTGTGCCGTTGGCCTGTGCGATGGATTCGGCTCTAGGCATTGAACTGCAATGCTAAGAATGCGGTATATTTCTCTAGCAGTCTCAGCATCTGGAATCACAAGCCTGGGGTCCAGTAGATCTAGCAGGCACACGGCATTGTTCTTGGCGGCCAATGAGAGGGATGAGAGGAAATCGCCTGGATGAGATCCCATAAATAGCTCCAAAACAAGCACTCCGAAGCTGTATACATCACATTTCTCCGTCACGTTTTCTGTATATGCTAGCTCTGCAATTCATACAAAATAATTAGTGCATACGTTGCAACTATACAATTCAAAGTTCAACATAATTATTAGACATCAAAGTTTACATCTACTTACATATGCATTGCAAAAACAGGAAAAATTAATAGTTGAGGTTTTATTTTTGTTTACCTGGGGCAAGATAGCCTTTCGTTCCTGCAAGCCTTGTGAAATTTGGGCCACAAATATCGAGAATTTTGGCCGTACCAAAGTCGGAGATGCAAGCTCTAAATTCTAAATCAAGCAAAATGTTATTGCTTGTTATATCTCTATGGACTATCGGTGACGAACAATCATGATGCATGTATGCCAAAGCATGGACCACATCCAACACAATATGTATCCGCCTTTTCCAGTCCAATTCAATTGCCCTTTCATTGTCCTTCAGTGTTTTTGCCAAGTCTCCTCTCTCCATGTATTCATAGATAAGGAACTTTCCTTGGCTAGAGGAACAATACCCAAATAGTTTTACGATGTTCCGATGACGAATCTGCAGCAATGCACTGATTTCACGGTTGAACACGAGCTCGTTCACACAACACTCATTTTCTATCATGTGTATCTTCTTCACTGCAAATATTTCGCATGTTGCAAGTCTAGCTTTGTAGATAGATCCATATCCCCCAGTTCCTATGCAATGCGTCTCGCTAAAATCATTGGTTGCTTCAACGATTTCCTTGAACACATTTTTTCCATCAAAACTCCAAATAGAAAAGATTTTTGCTTGTATTACTTTATCGGTGTTCGTTGGCTTGGTTTTCCTTCTTTTATGCCAGAACATCAATATCACCGCAATAAGAACAAGAAATAGCATAGCAGGAATAGTGGTTAGTACATGTATTTTGTATCCTTTCCTCTTGCCTCTGCTTTGAGTTGGACTACTACAGGGGGGCAATCCTTTCACGACACCGCATAGCATCTTATTATGCATGAACCACTGGATTGGAGCTCCTTGGAAGATCTTACTCTCCGGGACTGGCCCTTCCAATTCATTGTAAGATAGATCAATGCATGTCAAGCTTTTCATACTCTGAAATGATGACGGGATGGAGCCATTAAGTTGATTGTGTGAAAGATTCAGAGTATCTAGCATTATAAAACCACTAAGTTGGCTTGGTATTACCCCAGTAAATGAATTATCACTTAAATCCAATAGGTCATGTAGGTTACGCAATAACCCTAGCTCGGCAGGGATGTTTCCTTTGAAGTTATTGTGGTTCAACTTCAAAAGACGAAGCTTCAAACAATGCTGGACTGAATCTTGTACCGAACCATTTAGGTTATTTGATGACAAATCCAATAACTCTAGACTGGATAGTCTTCCAATTTCTTGTGGAATGCTTCCATGGAACAAATTATCCGCAAGGCTCAAGTTGAACAATTTTTTTAGATTGCCTAGTGCACTTGGAAGCTCTCCTTCAAGCTTGTTTGATGAAAGATCAAGTAGCCCTAGTTGAGACAGTTGCCCCATACTTGCAGGTATTTTTCCCGTAAGGTTGTTGTTTGAGATGCGTAGCATCGTAAGATTATGGCATCCACCCCATTGATCAGATAATTGCCCAAACAGATTATTTGAGCCCATATCCATGTATACCATATTTGGATAAAGCCCCATCTCAGAAATATCTCCTTCTAATCGATTCCCTTCAAGACGAACTCTAACTAGGCTTCTGCAGTTTACAAAACTTGATGGCAGAGGTCCATCGAGATTGTTGTCAGTTGCTGTTAATCTCTTGAGCATGCCGCCAACACACAAGTTAGGTGGCAAGGGACCAGAGAGTTTGTTATAATGGAGGTATAAGTTAGTGAGCTTGGTCAAATTTCCAAATGCATTTGGAATAAATCCCGTGAGTTTGTTCTCGCCAAGTTCCAAATGTTCTAGATTAACTAGGGAACCTAGTTCTCGAGGAATACTCCCGAAGAGTTGGTTACCCCATAGGTACAATTTAGTGAGTTTGGTCAAATTTCCAAAGGTATTGGGGATGGAACTAATGAGTTTGTTGCTGCCAAGTTCCAAGTCTTTTAGACTCACAAGGTAACTTAGTTCTCGCGGAACATGTCCAGAGAGGTGGTTATAAGATAAGTGTAAGGTAATGAGACTGGTCAAATTTCTAAAGGTACTGGGGATGGAACCCATGAGATTGTTTTTGCTAAGATCCAAGTCTTCTAGATTCACCAAGGAACCTAGTTGTCGAGGAATACACCCGGAGAGTTGGTTATTCCATAGGTACAAAGTAGTGAGCTTGGTCAAGTTTACAAAGGTACTGGGGATGAAACCCATGAGTTTGTTCTCGTTAAGTTCCAAATCTTCTAGATTCACCAGGGAACCTAGTTGTCGAGGAATACACCCGGAGAGTTGGTTATCCGATAGGTACAAAGTAGTGAGCTTGGTCAAGTTTACAAAGGTACTGGGGATGAAACCCATGAGTTTGTTCTCGTTAAGTTCCAAATCTTCTAGATTCACCAGGTAACCTAGTTCTCGAGGAATGCACCCAGAAAGTTGGTTCCCCCATAGGTACAAGCTAGTGACCTTGGTCAAATTTCCAAAGGTATTGGGGATGAAATCATTGAGGTTGTTGTCGCTAAGAGCTATATTTTTTAATTTCACCAGGTAACCTAGTTCTTGGGGAACATATCCAGATAACTGATTAACATGAAGGTACAAGATAATGAGTTCTGTACAATTCCCTAGATTTCTTGGAATGGGCCCTGTGAGTTTATTGTTGTCAAGCACTAACCTGGTGAGCTTCTTTAGGTAGCCTAGTTCAGTGGGGATGGAACCAGACAAATGGTTGTATGACAATTCCAGTGTCACAAGACCTTTTAGGTGATCTATTTGCTTCGGTATTTCGCCGGAGATTTTATTCCCCTGGAGCATTAGGTGCCGCAGGTTTGGCAAGGATGATGCGAAAGCGGGTGGAAAGGGACCCCTTATCTGATTGTTGGGTAGTCGGATACTCGTGAGAGTATGCAACACTGTGAAGTTGAGGGCCTCTAGCCGCGCTCTAAGCCGCAGCCCACGGAGAGAGATCTCGGTGATCACCACCTCTTGGTGTGTTGCTCCATGCACGCCGCACTTGACACCATACCAGGCGCATGGCCGTGTGGTGGTGTTTCCCCAGGACTGGAGCTGGGATGGGGGGCTCTGTATGGTGGCTTTCCAGGCGAGGAGGGCTCCTGCCTGTTCTTTCAGGAGGGATGGTGGTGGTGCTGCCATGGCCTGGGGAAACATGGCTAGTAGGAGAGCAAGCGAGATGAGCTTTAGGTGAGGGGAAGTCTCCATGGCTAGTCGCATGGCAGGAGTAACTTTTTGGTTTTGTCCCTGTGAAACTCCATGGAGTCTTATATAGCAAGTGCACTCCCATATACTCCCTCCGTTTCTAAATATTTATCTTTCTAGAGATTTCAACAAGTGACTACATACGGAGCAAAATGAGTGAATCTACACTCTAAAATGTGTCTATATACATCCGTATGTGGTAGTCCATTTGAAATCCTAAAAAGACAAATATTTAGGAACGGAGGGAGTACCTTTCATCATGGGACCGGAGGCGAGAGTAGATTTTGTTGGACTCGTCGTGTACACAATTTGATTTTAAGAAAAATATTTGTAAAACCCCTATCGAGATAGGTCACCCGGACAGATATCTATCCCTGTTTGATTTACTACTGAAAAATACACTGCCGTGCTAGACTGGTAGATTGTGATACGGTTGACTCGACTCGTGGATACCTTTTTTTTAGCTCCGGAACAGCAGATGTTGTGCTCTTGTATACAGTGATGGCCGACATGTTTCTCGACTGTATAACAACAGTAAATACAAATCATATGCTGTAGCACTCTGTGTGTGGAGAGTGGTTTTTCTGCACCCTAGCTCGGTGCACCCACCCTAGGAGCTTTGTATAAAAAAGACAAAATCACTGAAAATTAGTCAAAATCTAAGTACACAGTTTGAGCAGATTTTGTAATTTTGTCTTTTTTTTATGGTTCCTCGAATGTTATTTGACCACCAAAGTTTGCAAGTGCCCACAACATTTGTTGATGATCATTCCCACAAAGTTTCAGAATTTTTTGAAATGTTTTGCTATGTTTTCTTGCGTGGGTGCACCGAGCTAGGGTTCAACCACTACTTTCCCGTGTGTTTGAAGGCTGGTCTTACTAAAAAAACAAAAGTGAATGTATGCAGGCGCACCATGAACGTAAAGTGACCTTATAGCAAAAGCGTTCCTTCGGGACGAGGAGCCACGCACCCGGCGCCGTCTCCTCAAAAAAGTTAGGGTTTGTGCCTCTCGCCAGCTTCGCCGCAGGTCCACCTCGTCTCCGGTGGCCGTAGGGCCATGGGGGCGCGATGGATCCTGGCAAGGGCCGGCGGGAGGGCTCCGTTGTTAGTCATTTCTTTGAGATTTATTAGGGTTTGTGTCCTGCTAAGGAAAGCGAGACGGCAGTGGCTCCCTGAAGATGGAATAAAGGTCTCCCCGCGTAGCCCCCGTTCCAGTGGTGCGTCTAGCATCGTTGGTGGGCGTGTGGATGTGTGTCTCCGGTGAATCTATCCTTGATGGATTTGCTCGGATCTAGTTGTTATTCATCTATATTCGTGTGTCTTCGGGTTGGATTCTTTCGATCTACATTTTTCTTCATCGGCGGCGATTGTTGTTCTGGTGCGCTTGTCCTATTGGGCCTTAGCACGACGACTTCCCAATTGTCTATACAACAAGTTGTGCCCGACCCCGGTGCGGAAGGTGCGATGACAGCGGTGCACCTTCAGCTCGCTTCAGTCGTTGTAGTCGTCGCTAGGTGGTCTACGGATCTGGATGTAATTTTTATTATTTTTGGTGTCCATCATACTGTCATGATTGAAGATGAATAGATCGGATGTTTTCTCGTAAAAAATATGTAAAGTGACCTTCGCTCGTGCTCCTGTGTCCCAAATGGCATGCATGATCACGGTTTGGCACCTTCCACTTTCCATTATGGTGTATCAACGAAAAGAGCCAGTTGTGTTTTTTTGTGCAAAATAAATAGCATAAAATCAACGTCTCGGTTTCAAAACAACACTTACCTCTTTAGGGAGTAAGTTGGTCCATCCTAAAATAGCTCTTCCTTTTAAATGTATTTTATGACTTCAATCAAACTGTTAATAGTTTCAGACTCGTGTTGCAATAGATTCACAACTGTGGACGAATAGGATGCCAAATTAGGATCAAAAAATAGTGACTTTGGTTCTGAAATTAAATGGTAACACTTTCCGTCTGATTTGTTTTTTGCGTTCAAAATACACATTTCTGTTTGGCTTTAGACAACATGTATCTTTGTTTAACGTGTTCCTAACAAAACTCTTTGCAAAAAAAAAACCCCGGCACAGCTGAACTGCGCAAAGCCATCGTAGTCTTAAATAGGACAACAACTATGATCACACACTCCTAATCACTCAAATGACATGTTTATTAATTCTTTGGGTATCAGAAACATTCACCTAAATGGCCGTTTAGTCACTGCTCACTGTTTAGCTAAAATTGTGCATAACCTCGAAAATTCAGTAGAATACACCACTTCATCCGCACAATAAAAAAATAGTGATTGCTCTTACCGGTGGTATTAGGGTGGGACGGCTTGTTGGCAGACTTACAACTGGAAGAATCTAAGAAGAGGTGTCTCTGTAGAAATTACTCCATCCCTGATCTGGGAAGGAGGCTCAAGTTGAACTGTTCCTTGAGCAAGTCTTTGGTAGAAGTCATGGCGCACTGATCTGATGGTTATGCTTTGATTAATGCCTCATTTAATTCCTACGCTTTCATTGTATCACTATATGGTTGCGTGTCCTAATCTCAAGAAATTACAGCCATAACTTGTGTATAACAAAAGTATGCGTCCCAAGTGAGAAGGCTCAAGTTGAACTGCTCCTTGAGCGAGTCTTCGATAGAAGAAGTCTGGTGCACTGATCTGGTGGTTATCCCTTGATTGATGCCTCATTCAATTCCTCTACTTTCACTGTATCATTGTCACTGTTTTCACTTTCGGTGTAATTTCGTTGAAATTTCTGAAATTTCATTAACGAATTTGATTTTTTCCCATATTTCAAAAAATATTCATGAATCTCTAAAATATTGTCACAGTTAAATGTTCACAAATTTTCAATATACTCTTGGATTAAAAAAAAGTACACAAATTTCAAAAAATGTTCTTGGATAACAAAAAATGTCCAGAATTGAAAAAAGCTCAAGATTTCCTAAAACATTCCTGGAATTCGAAAATTGATCATGCGTTTGCAAAAAAATATTCCATAATTTAATAAAATGAAAACCATAGATCCTTTTGAGGCAGAGAAAAATGTTCAAAAATTGGGAAAGCCCCACAAAAGGCTCTTTTTTGGTCCATGGTGGACATGGGCTTAACAAAAACCGGCGATCCGGAAAAAGCCTAGGCCATTCTCTCCTCTCGCCACGATTCTCCCGGCGCCCGCGGCATCGGAGGAGAGAATGCATGTTCGCCACAAAACGGCGACACGGCTGGCCTGTTCGCTGGCGCGCGTGTGCATCCATTGGATGGTGCGCACGACTCGGTCGAACTCGCTGGACCACGTTGCGACCATGGTGTGCAATGGTCGGAAGCGTGAGGGAGATCGATGGCGACGCGCATGACAAAAAAATCCGACGTCTTCAGGTAAGTCCCCAATCCTTTTTCTTTAGGTTTTCAGCAGTAATTCTGGGCAAACGGCAGGGAACGCACATATGCTAGTTGCAGGTCAGCAGGTATATATATATATGCTCCCCTCTCCGAAGGAGGAAAATAACCATGGAGATAACTGATTTATTCACGACCAAATTACTTATGAACCCGTCAGTGCAGAGTTGTTTTGCAGCAGTGAATTATCTCTTCATACAATTTTGAAAGCAAACCAAAGCGGTTTATAATGATACCAGAGTACATGTTTGCTAGTTCCATATACACCATCAGATGTTACTTTTCTTATCAGTTACAGGTAAAACAACACTTTTTGACCAAGTAGCTAGGTAGGTAGTAGAGACCAAACCACATGATACTATTTCATCCTCATAGCCATAGGCACTACAGCGCCGGAAAGGTGATGCCAGCCTGCAAAAAATCAACCTGACCTTCACCACCTTTAATCGTAGATAGCTCGTCGCTCGCGCGTCGTGCCGTTGGCCTATGTGATGGATTCGGCTCTAGGCACTGAACTGCAACACTGAGAATGCGGTATATTTCTCTAGCAGTCTCGGCATCTGGAATCACAAGCCTGGGGTCCAGTAGATCTAGCAGGCACACGCCATTGTTCTTGGTGGCCAATGACAGGGATGAGAGGAAATCGCCTGGATGAGATCCCATAAATAGCTCCAAAACAAGCACTCCGAAGCTGTATACGTCACATTTCTCCGTCACATTTTCTGTATATGCTAGCTCTGCAATTAATAAATATCAATTAGTTTACATGTTGCAACTAAGTAGTTCAAAGTTAATCATCGTTAGTAGATTACATCAAAGTTTACATCTACCCATATATTTATTTCCAAAACTACAAAAATAGTAGTTGAGGTTTTGTTTTTGTTTACCTGGTGCAAGATAGCCTTTCGTCCCAGCAAGCCTTGTGAGATTTTGGCCATAAATGTTGAGTATTTTAGCCGTACCAAAGTCAGAGATGCAAGCTCTGAATTCTAGATCAAGCAAAATGTTGTTGCTTGTTATATCTCTATGGACTATTGGTGATGAACAATCATGGTGCATGTACGACAAAGCATGAATCACATCCAACACAATATGTAACCGCCTTCTCCAATCCAATTCAATTGCCTTTTCATTGTCCTTCAGTGTTTTTCCCAAGTCTCCTCGCTCCATATATTCAGAGATGAGGAACCTGCCTTGGCTAGAGGAACAATACCCAAATAGTTTTACAATGTTACGATGACGAATTTGCACCAATGCCTCAATTTCACGATTGAAGATTAGCTCGTTCACACAAGACTCGTCTTCTATCATGTGTATCTTCTTCACTGCAAATATTTCGGACGTTGCAAGTCTAGCTTTGTAGACAGACCCATATCCCCCGGTACCTATGCAATGCATCTTGCTAAAATTGTTGGTTGCATCAACGATTTTCTGGAACACATTTTCCCCATTAAAACCGGAAATAGAGAAAAGTGTTGCTTCTAGTTGAGTTACTTCATCAGTGTTAGTGGCTTTAGTTTTCTTCCTTTCATGCCAAAACATTAATATCACCACAATAAGAACAAGAGATATCAGAGCGGGAGCAGTAGCTAGTACAAGTATTTTGTATCCTTTCCTCTTGCCTTTGCTTTGAGTTGCACTAATACAAGGGGGCAATCCTTTCACCACACCACATAATATCTTATTATGCATGAACCATTGGAATGGAGCTCCTTGGAAGACCTTACTATCCGGGACTGTCCCTTCCAATTCATTGTAGGACAAATCAACGGATGTCAAGCTTTTCATACTCTGGAATGAAGACGGGATGGAGCCATTAAGTTCATTGTGTGACAGATTCAGAGTACCGAGCATGATCAGACCACTAAGTTGGCTTGGTATTTCTCCAGTAAATGAATTATCACTTAAATCCAATATGTCTTGTAAATTCCGCAAGAGCTCTAGCTCGGCAGGGATGTTTCCTTTAAAATTATTGTGATTCAACTTCAAAAGGCGAAGCTTCCAACAATGCTCAACTGAATCTTGTAGCGAACCATTTAGGTTATTTGATGACAAATCCAGCAACTCCAGATTGGACATTGATCCAATTTCCTTTGGAATGCTTCCATGCAACAAATTGTCTGCGAGGCTCAGGTTGAACAATTTTTGTAGATTGCCTAGTGCACTTGGAATCTCTCCTTCAAGCTTGTTTGATGAAAGATCAAGTAGCCCTAGTTGAGATAGTTGCCCCATACTTTGGGGTATTTCCCTCGTAAGGTTGTTGTTTGAGATGCGTAGCATCGTAAGATTATGGCATCCCCCCCAGTGATCATGTAATTTACCAAATAGTTTATTTGAGCTCATATCAATGTAGACCAGATTTGGATAAACCCCCATCTCTGAAATATCTCCTTCTATTTGATTCCTTTCAAGACGAACTCTAACAAGGCTTCTACAGTTCACCAAACTTGATGGAAGAGGTCCATTGAGATTGTTGTCAAATGCTATTAAGTTCTTCAGCATGCCTCCAAGGCACAATTCAGGTGGCAAGGGACCAGAGAGATTGTTGCCCGAAAACTGTAGAGATTTGAGATCCATTAAGGTGCCAATTTCTCGTGGAACTTGTCCGAAGAGTTGATTATCATATAGTTTCAGGATAGTGAGCTTGGTCAAATTTCCAAAGGTATTGGGGATAAAACCCGTGAGTGTGTTAGCACTAAGACTCAATTGTTCTAAATTCACCAGGTTACCTAGTTCTAGTGGAACATGTCCAGAGAATTGATTTTGTGATAGGTACAACACACTGAGGTTGGTCAAATTTCCAAATGTATTTGGTATGGAACCCATGAGTTTGTTTTTGTCAAGTGCCAAATATTCTAGACTCACTAGGGAACATAGCTCTCGAGGAATACGGCCCGAGAGTTGGTTATCCCATAGTTGCAAGGTATTGAGCTTGGTCAAATTTCCAAAGGTACCAGGGATGGAACCCATGAGTTTGTTTTCACCGAAGTCCAAGTCTTTGAGATTCACCAGGGCACCTAGTTCTCGAGGAATATATCCAGAGAGTTGGTTACCCCATAGGTACAAGTTAGTGAGCTTCGTCAAATTTCCAAAAGTATTGGGGATGGACCCCGTGAGTTTGTTTATGCCAAGACCCAAACCTGCCAGATTCACCAGGTAACCTAGTTCCCGAGGAAGATATCCGGATAACTGATTACCATAAAGGTATAAAATAGTGAGTTTAGTGCAACTCCCCAGATTTCTTGGAATGGGGCCCGTGAGATTGTTCTTGGAAAAATCTAACCGAGTGAGCTTCTTTAGGTACCCTACTTCAGTGGGGATGTGACCAGACAAGTGGTTATTTGACAAGACCAGCCCCACTAGACTCCCTAGTTTTCCTATTTGCCTCGGTATTTCACCGGAGATGTTATTGCCCTGAAGCATAAGGTGGCGCAGGTTTGGCAGGGATGATGCTAAAGCGGGTGGAAAGGGGCCGCTTATCTGATTGTAGGGGAGACGGATACTCGTGAGAGTATGCAACGTCATGAAGTTGAGGTCTTCCAGCCTCGCTCTTAGCCGCAGCCCCCGGAGAGAGATCTCGGTGATCACCGCCTCCTGGTGCATCGCTTGATGCTCGCCACACTTGATGCCATACCAGCCGCATGGCCGTGTTGTGGTGTTTCCCCAGGATTGGAGCTGGGCCGGGGGGTTCTGTATGGTGGCTTTCCAGGCTAGGAGGGCGGTCGCCTGTTCTTCTAGGAGGGAAGGGGGTAGCGCTGCCATGGCGTAGGGGAACAAAGCTAGAAGGAGAGCGAGCGAGACGAGCTTTAGGTGAGGGGAGGTGTCCATGGCTGTTGGCATGGCGGGAGTAGGTTCTTGGTTTGTGCTTGTGAAACTCCATGGAGTCTTGTTATGTAGCAGGTACACTCCCATAGGTCAATGGGTGTACCTCTCACCGTGGGGCCAGAGACAAGAGACTTAGCACGCACTTCCATGGAGATGGAGTCGTCGGCCGTCCGAGGAAGAAGACCAGTGCAGATGGGGCCAGATGGAGTCGTCTGCGTGCAGATTGGTGTCCGTCCATGACTCCATGTGCATATATAATTGGAAGTCCGAAGTCTGAACCGCTAGTGGAGAACTGGAAATCATACGAGAGTTTGATTTCCTGCTGAAAACTACACTTCCGTGTCGGACTAGTGAGTGATTTGATTGGACTCGACTCGAGGCTAGACTTGAACAGCTAGCAGATGGTACGTGTGCTTCCGGCCGGCATGCAGTATGTAAAGGGACATTGCCGCAGATGGTGTGCATACGCTAATGCTGGTAGATCGCGTCAAGGCTGCTAGCCTGGAGTTAGCATGTTTGATTGATTAATACGAATGGTGCATACAGCATGTGTATGGGACAAGAGGAGCTGCAGGGATCGCGCGATTGGGAATACTATAGTACTCCCTCCGTCCGGAAATACTCGTCGAAGGAATGGATGTATCTAGATGTATTTTAGTTGTAAATACATTCATTTTTATGCATTTCTTCAACAAGTATTTCCGGACGGAGGGAGTACTATACTCAGCCGGCTCTGGGATTCGCTAACGTGCTACGCTTCTACAAGGCCTCGACGTAATCACGGTACATTTTCTACAAGGCCTGGACGTAATCAATGTTTAGGGCCGGCATCGTTGAACCAACTTTTTTAGCACGTCCACTTGTCTGTGATGTGGTGCTAGCTACGGAGAGTACTGGAGTTCTTCCAAGGAGACAACGACTTGAGGTAGTAGATCTTGCTTACGATTTATTTTCCAGTTTATGTGTTTTTCACCTGACGTGCTACGCTTCGGCCCAAGATCCGCCGGGTAGCGAGCCTGTTTTAGTAGCTGTGCACATTTAGTTATTTCCATTTTTCCTGTTCTTAGTTACCACAAAAAGTCAAAAATAGAGGGAGGGCTTGCTAGCTGCATTGGCAATTAGTTCCTGCTTCTTCCCCTTGCCGCGCTTTCGTGGACTTGCGCTCCTTGTTAGCGGTGAAGACCTTGGCCGCAAACTCGGTGAAGGCGGCCTCGTCCATCCCGATCCGCCGGTTCTTGTAGCAGCTGAAGATATCCGGGTTACCATCCGGGCAAGGGTCACGGCGGGGTCCCACCACGAGCCCTCGTGCCGCATTCCCGCGCGGCTCGCCATCCACCGGAACACGAACTGCCCGCCCGCCGCCCGCTGCCTCCACCCCATCGGGTAGAACTCCATGATGCTGCTGTTCCGGTCCATGAAGAGCAGGTTCGTCATCTGCGCCCCGTGCGCCGAGATGAACACGTCCGTCCTGCTCAGCAACCTCACCTTCTCCACACTTGGCCCTGGCCTTGCACCGGATGAAGTCAAACGCCTCCAGGAGCCTCTCCGTGCTCAAACCGGCCAGGTTTCTCCTGAAGATGACGGCCTCCTCGAAGCACACCGGGGAAGCCCCAAACTCCTCCACAGCCACCGGTGCACCGGTAGCCGCCTCGGCCAGTGACATCAGCCACCCACTCATCCCGGACCTGACCTCGCCATGGTGGAAGAAGGCCCACTTCGCGGGGGCGGGACCGCAACCGCGCCTTGCGTGCCACCACACCAACGGCACCAGTGCCGTGAGCCCGTGCCACGGGTTGGAGTGGTCGTAGAAGGTCTCGGACAGGAGAGCAAGGCCCGGCCGGAACTCCGCGCCGCGGGGTAGCGCCCCCGGCCACGCCAGCGCGTAGGCGTTCTTCGTGCCGTCGCGGCGCGAGGGGGCCGCCAGGCAGAGGAGGCGGCCCGCGGAGGCAGCGGACGGAAACTGAAGGTTCCTCGCCTCGCCCGGAGGCTCGGAGGTGTCATTCAGGGTGCTGATGAACCACGTGTCGGCGCCCTCACGGGTGTCCTTGAGCGGGAGGAAGGTGGCCGACGCACGGAGGCAGTCGTCGACGCCATTGCCGAGCCGGCTGGCGCATTGCACGGTGAAGAAGATGGTGAGGGTCTCCAGGTGGAGGTAGAAGAAGACAGTGAGCAGGATGTGATGTAGACCGAACCTCGTGGCGAGTTCCGGTCTGTTGTTGTGGCCCGACCTTTCACGACACTCCACCTTCAGCAGTAGTAGCCTCTCGCCCGCGCACGCGATGTACGCAAAGTAGAGGGATTGAACCTTATGGTCCAGCACGAGAAAACCAATCTCGACAACGGTACTCACGCACAAAATAATTTCCACGAAGAAAAATCGCAACACAGAGATTTTCTAAAGCTTCCTCCAAAACTTAGGGATTTTTAGACAGCTTCCCCCAAAACTCAATACGGGTATTTACCCTAAAAACACATCGTGTCTATTCATAAAAATATAACCTGTTTTACAATTAACGTATCATGGCTATTTGTAGCAGCCGGACTTGCTAGACCAACTTGGAAAACAAATTTGATGGACTCCTCTTTCCTAACGCGTGCTATCTCTTTCTTAAACAAAAACACAGTACGAATATCTATATTACCTAAACCGACTTGGACTCTCTCTAATTGATGCACCGTCTTTACTTTTGCTGTAGGTGGGCCCCATCCAATGTCCTTGAGAGAGAGCTGATCTACATCACGTACATGTCCTCTCGCATGTTCCTTGCGTGGCAAAAATAAGAACAGAAATATGATTTCTTGCACCTGCCATCTAAACCACGTACATGCAATACATAGATCCTCGACTTTAATTAATTGGTCTCCTTGATAATAGTATCTCCATCCAGCCATCTCTCTCACGTAGCCATGCACATAACAACTATTATAATTCTTGTACGTGTACACCTTTCCTCCAAACATGTACGTGCAGGATCTAGTTTCTTCACAGGGATTAATGTTACTCGTTTGTTTACCTCTTGAAATAAACGCCTCAGTCTCCGCTTGACCCGCACACCATGTATTTTGCACCACAACTAGTTCTTCGTCATTGCAGCTTCCGCATAAATATATCGACACACATACATCAACTTGATCATGAGAGGCAGCTTGTATGTCGTCTTTGTCATTGGTACGACCGGTACTGGTCGTATCATCCTCTCCCCCTTGAAGCAAAACCGTCCTCGGTTTTGACTCAATTTCTTGAGCAATATTTTCATGTATTGATTGAACGGTGACCACAGAATTTTCAGTAGGTTCGACCATGTTCTTTTTTGCATCTTACTGTTCTCTTATATTTTTCTGATGGTCGCTCCTCCAAGCGATGAAACGATCCTCACCCATGGGCACGAGGTCGTACTTCTTACCCTTCTTGATAGTATATATGTGTGTTTGACAATCATAGGCAACATCGTGCTCTTTGTACCATGGCTTGCCTAACAATAAATGACATGAAACCATCGGTGCCGGTATCACGTCACACAAAACCGTGCAAAAATATTTTCCCAACAAAAATGGTACCTCGGTCTGATGTGTGACACTGAGCTCTTCATGACACCAACGGAACGAGTATGGTTGTGGGCGTGGTGTCGTCGGTAGTTCCAACTTCTCCACCATCTCGATGCTTGCCGCGTTGATCAAACTCATGTGATCGATTGTCATAGCACACGATCTCTCTTGTACCACAACACGAGTATGAAAAAGTCCATCCCATCGGCCTTCCTCCTCCAATTGAAATCCATAGCTTAGCTTCCATGATAAACCAGTCATCTTTTGCACAGTGTCGTGAACAACCTTGCTCTGAATACCACCTGATGTAGACTGAACCTCGTGGCGAGTTCCGGTCTGTTGTTGCGGCCCGACCTTTCACGACACTCCACCTTCAGCAGTAGTAGCCTCTCGCCCGCGCACGCGATGTACGCGAAGTAGAGGGATTGAACCTTACGGTCCAGCACGAGAAAACCAATCTCGACGACGGTACTCACGCACAAAACAATTTCCACGAAGAAAAATCGCAACACAGAGGTTTTCTAAAGCTTCCTCCAAAACTTAGGGATTTTTAGACAGCTTCCCCCAAAACTCAATACGGGTATTTACCCTAAAAACACATCGTGTCTATTCATAAAAATATAACCTGTTTTACAATTAACGTATCATGGCTATTTGTAGCAGCCGGACTTGCTAGACCAACTTGGAAAACAAATTTGATGGACTCCTCTTTCCTAACGCGTGCTATCTCTTTCTTAAACAAAAACACAGTACGAATATCTATATTACCTAAACCGACTTGGACTCTCTCTAATTGATGCACCGTCTTTACTTTTGCTGTAGGTGGGCCCCATCCAATGTCCTTGAGAGAGAGCTGATCTACATCACGTACATGTCCTCTCGCATGTTCCTTGCGTGGCAAAAATAGGAACAGAAATATGATTTCTTGCACCTGCCATCTAAACCACGTACATGCAATACATAGATCCTCAACTTTAATTAATTGGTCTCCTTGATAATAGTATCTCCATCCAGCCATCTCTCTCACGTAGCCATGCACATAACAACTATTATAATTCTTGTACGTGTACACCTTTCCTCCAAACATGTACGTGCAGGATCTAGTTTCTTCACAGGGATTAATGTTACTCGTTTGTTTACCTCTTGAAATAAACACCTCAGTCTCCGCTTGACCCGCACACCATGTATTTTGCACCACAACTAGTTCTTCGTCATTGCAGCTTCCGCATAAATATATCGACACACATATGTCAACTTGATCATGAGAGGCAGCTTGTATGTCGTCTTTGTCATTGGTACGACCGGTACTGGTCGTATCAGGATGGGAGGGGTGAGGTAGAGCACCTTCCTCGTGAGATGGCTTGGGCTAGTGGTGGTGGACTTCATGGTGGATTGGTGTTTGTCTGTGAGATCCCCCATTAGTGATGCCTAGCTAGGTTAATTGGTGAGCAGAGTGCCCATGCATGAGAGCAACTGGCATGCTTTTATAGGGGCTACTGGGAAAATCACACATTGACCTCAGGATAGTTCTACCCTGTATGCATATTCGACTGAAAGTGAAATTTTGATGTTGCCACAAGCCAAAGGCACTACAAGAAATATGTCAACTTGCGACCATCACTATTGATCGCTGAATGGTTGTGGCACATGCTGTAAAGATGGTTATAATCTGAATAATAGATGTATATATCCAAAATCAAATTCTTCATCGAGCAACTAAACCATACCTTCCCAACTACTGAAAGGTCTCATGGACACACATCGTCAACTTCAAGATCTTTCTAGCTTTCTTTCCTCTGAAAAATGAATTTAATGCCAGTTCATCGGGAAAAGAAATGGATTGGAGATTTCATACATTTTGGTTGACAATTTAACAACGACACTACACATAACAATAGATGTAAATATCCAAGATCATATCCTTCATCAGGCAACTAAACCATACCCTCCCAACTACTGAAAGGTCTCATGGACACACATCGTCAAGTTAAAGATCTTTCTAGCTTTCTTTCCTCCGAAAAATGAATTTAATGCCAGTTCATCGGGAAAAAAACGGATGATTATTGGAGATTTCATACATTTTGGTTGACAATTTAACAACGACACTACACATAACAATAGATGTAAATATCCAAGATCAGATCCTTCATCAGGCAAGAGGCAACTAAACCATACCCTCACAACTATTGAAAGGGCTCATGGACACACCTCGTCAAGCTAAAGATCTTTCTAGGTTTTTCTATGAAAAATGAATTAAATGGACGTTCATCGAAAAAGAAATGGATTGGAGATTTCATACATTTTGACTGACATGTTAACAAGTATATTACACATAACAATACTGTCACAAGAAATATCATGTTAATATTAGCCTGGGACATTCATCATTTTAGGAGAAAAAAAATGTTTGGCCATGCATGCAGTTCTCATCTCAGTGGATATATAGTGGAACGCTTTAAAATTTCTTGTGGTAACATGCATGACGCTCACTAATACATGAGCCTGGTACTTAAGGTAGCATACACTTGACAGTAACAAACACTTTACATCCAGATTCGCCTTTCTTTAATGTGACAAGATTTGATCTTCAATTTAATCGAGCTAATAATTTATGAGTGATATGGCATAGAAGTGGCACTTATTGGAAACACTTTCAAACTGTCTCACTTTGCGTCTTACGAATTACAACTTGCCACTTCAATTACTGAGCGAGCTAAATTAAGTACAGAAGCAACCTACACCAACAAAATAATACTCTTGAACCCAAGAACAGCAAGGCCAGCTGGGCAGTGTGTTTGACGGGTAAAAAGGATGAACACCCCGGAGTAGCAGCGAAGCAAAGTGTAGCCGTTTTTACAATTCGGAGAGCTCCAATAGATAATGCATGCTACCAGTGCTGCCCTTCGTCGACAGGAAGGAAATCGACCGAGCTTGAGTTGCAAGTAAAGCGATATCCTTGGATTCTAGCTAGCCAGAGGAAGTAGGGGTCGACTTGAGCTGGATAAACTAAACACGCACGAGTTTTTTGGTGCTGCTTGCTGGCTGAATGCAGATCGACCAACTGGTGGTAAGTAAACTCCTCTTGCGTGCTGCGAGATAAAGCGTAGCGTGGGAAGCAAACGATGTGCTCTAGTCCAGTCAACCGGAGTATTGATTTCCCCCTCTCTGCATGTCTGTCATATCACTGATTAAGCATGTGATCTTTGTTTAAGATAATTGTAGTACGTGTTTAAGAAGATACTTACATTGCTTAGACAGGCAGAATCTGGATCTGCACTGTAAGTTGAACTTTCTCATGGCGCAAGGGCGATGAGCCGCACATATTTACCGTAAAAGGCTTTCACCTCGCTTTATAAATTAAGCAAACCGTCAGAGAACGCACATACACGGACTAGTCCACACGCACAAACCCAAGTCTCACATAAAAGTACATAGGTTCTGCTGAGGGTACAGCTCAACAAGCCCAAAAAAAAATTAGGCAGCCGCCAACAGGCGAGGAAGGTGCCTAATCAGGCTCTGGCGAAGGCGGAGGGGGCGGCGGTGGCAGGCGGACGGCCATCTGTCGGAGATCGGCGATGAAGGCGGAGATGGCGTCGCGGTCCTAAGGGCGGCTAAGCGGCCGCCAAAGCTGCAAGAAACCAGAGAATTTGAAGATTGCGTCAGTAGCTCGTCGAAGGGGGGTGCGCTGGATCACAAGCTTATTGCGGACCGTCCAGAGGGTCTAGGCTAGGACCCCAATCTCAAGCCACCTAATGTGGCGAGACGACACGGGGGAGTTCTGGAGTCCGGCAAATAAGTCGGGGAAGTTGTTGTGGCACAAGTCACCACCAACCACTTCCCGAAAGCAGCTCCAAACGAACTGAGCGGACATGCATGAGAAGAAGATGTGATTCGAGTCTTTGGGGACACCACAGAGGGGGCAGATGCCCGAGCCCGGGCCATTTCATTTGCGGACCTCAACCCCGGACGGAACCCGACCGCGAATCCATTGCCACATGAAGATCCGGATTTTCAGAGGTAGGCGAATGGACCACACTATCGAGAGGGGGAGGGGGGCGGAGGAGGGGGCGATGGCCAGGTAGAGGGACTTGGTGGAGAACATGCCGGAGGGCTCCAGGCGCCAACGCACCTGGTCGGGCCCACCGTCCACCCTAGGCTCGTGCAAGGCAACGCAATCCAGCAACTCGCGCCAAGCAGCAGATTCCGGAGGCCCAAATGGCCTCCGGAACGCGAGACACCCTAAGTTAATAAGGGCCCTCTCGACAGAGATCACGGGGTCAACTGCGATGGAGAATAGGCCGGGAAAGCGCGCCGCGAAGGGGGCGTCACCAGCCCAACGATCAAACCAGAACAAAGTCGCCGTTCCGGAGCCAACCAAGATGGAAGTCCCGATGCGGAGAACCGGAAGGAGCTGGACGACCTACTGCCAGAACTGGGAGCCGCCAGTTTGCTGGCAGAAGGCGAGGGGCTGTCCGCGCAGATATTTGTTCCGGATGATGTCGAGCCAAAGATCGCCCATGCCTTGCGAGATGCGCCAAAGCCAACGGGAAAGAAGGGTGATGTTCATCCGCTTAGAACACATAATGCCCAGGTCGCCCTGCTCCCTGGGCTTGCAAATGTCCGGCCAACTGACCATATGACACTTCTGCTTGTCATTCTCGCCAGCCCAGTAGAAGTGAGACTGGACTTTGGCAATCTCCGTGTGCAGAGTCTCGTGGAGGCTATAGAAACTCATAAGAAACAAGAGGAGGCTGGAGAGGGAAGAGTCGATGAGAATAGTCCTGGCAGCCTTAGATAGCCATCTTCCCTGCCAAGGCTCAATGCGAGTTTGAAGCTTGGCCACGGTCGGACGCAAGTCCGCGACGGTGAGCCGGGAGTCCCTAATAGGCGTTCCCAAGTAAGTCGTGGGGAAGGAGCCCAAGCGGCAGTTAAACCGGTTGGCAATGGTGATGCGTTCCTCGGGCGGGTAGCCCATCACCATAACATCACTCTTGTCGAAATTAATATTGAGGCCAGACATTTGTTGGAAGCATAGGAGGAGGAACTTGAGGTTGGAGATGTCCACCTCAGAGCCTTCCACCATGATGATGGTGTCATCCACATACTGAAAGAGGAAAATCCCAGACCCTCCAGCGAGATGGGGGGTGATCCCCCGAATATGGTCAGCCGCCTTCGCCTTATCCAGGATGGCGAGCCGCACATATTTTTGCGGGTAATATAACAAAGTGAGGCATTTCTCAGGAAACATAAAGGCTGATTGATCGACAAGTTCAATCAGCAACCCCTAGCAGGTAAGGGTATATCATCCTGTGCACAGCACCGTTTCTGGTTTAGCAGCATCTCACGGACGGGTGGACCCAGGAATGGGGCTGCACGACCCAAAATTACGGCGACAGGTCAGAACTAGGTAGTTTTTCAGTTACCGTTATCTTTTAGGTCGTTTCCGCATCAGAGGGCGCTGCTTACAATTTTATTCGTTCAAGGTTCTGACCGATTGCAGTGTGAAGTTATCTACAACTTGATGCAGGGCCCTTGATTAATTTCCTTGTGCTTGAAAACTCATCATGCCATTGCCATGCCAGTTCTGTTGCCCAATATTTACTTTGATTTGGCCGATTAGTTCTGCTGGGGAGCTTAGATCAAAGTAGTAGATGAAGAGCTTATGGGTTTTTAGTCTATATATGTTAGTTGTGTGTGATCTTGTTTCAAATAATTGTAGTAGGTGTTAACAACAACACCTGTCTTTCCTCCTCCCCAAGAAAAGTCTTCTTCCTCCTCCCGTCGGCGCCTCTGATGGCCTTTGGGCCGTCGAGATGCGGAGGATCTCGACCCCACGCCGATGGGAGGGACCCAGCTCTCATTTTTTAATAGGTTCAGTGTCTTGGTTGGGACTAGACCGTGGAATGTCCATCGGTAGGAATGTGTCACATGTCCAATCCCCGTCCTGATGGTTCGTCTAGTGTCGTCGGAGAGCGTGTAGAGGTGTCTCCATCGGATCTCACGAGATTCGGTCGATGCTTGTCTTCGATGGATCTATTTGGATCCATTTTTCGTCTGTATGGTTGCACGTTTGATTCTTCCGATCTACGACTCTCTTCATCAGTGATGGTTGCGCTGGTCCTTTGTGGACATAGCACCACAACTTTCCGACTGTCTAGCACAACAAGGTTTGCCCGGCCGATGCTGATGGTGCGCCTCGCCTTCGGCCCGCTCTAGTGCTTGTAGTCATTACTAGGTGGTCAATGAACCTGATTGTAATCTTTACTATCTTTGGTGTTTATTGTATTGGTATCATTGATTATGAATAGATCAAAAATTTCTCTCGTTAAAAAGAAATGGGAAGATGCTTATTGCTTACACAGGCAGGCAGGCTGCCTACTCTGAGTTGAATCTAGTTTGGTTGGGCATTGGTTGGTGTGGTTGAACTTTCTCATGGTGTATGAACTAGTATGAAACAAGAGCCGAGACAATGACAGATTTGTTTTTATTACTTCGCATTAAAACAGTTGGCTGGTGGCAAGGCAACTTAGAGCTTGGTTTCTTTCAACTAAGCATATATGAGTAGGAAAAAATCGTGTTCAAGCACACACATAAGACGGTGAAATTCATTTGATTTTAGAATTCGGTTTGTTTTCATGACCAGTATCCAAAATATTGAACATAAAGCCTTTTTTTTATTTCTCGAACTTGATATGTGACAAAATTTGATTGGGCTAAACAAGTAATAGTACGATGACATGAGGAGCTAGCGCATAGATAGATACATGTTGTGCATGTAATGTAGTAATTCAGAGACTCGACATCACAAATGTTCAAACGGCCTTTTATTTTATCTTTTCCTCTCCTATCCCTCGATGGCTACGGCAAGCAAACTCTCCCCCTCAGGCTTGGCCGGCGAGGCTGTCGGTTCGACGATGGCCAAGGGTCGGACGTAGAAGCCGATGGCGTGGAGGAAGTCTCCAGCGCGGCAGAACATGCCGACGAGGCTGCCGCCGTCGAGCACGGGTAGGCTGTGGTGCGTGCCGTCCCCTCGGCCGAAGGGGCCGTAGGTGGCCCCCTGGTTGGTCACAAACTTGAGCGAGGTGACGCAGTCCTCAATTTCCTTGAACTCGAACGGGCCCACCGACCAGGCGACCTGGGTTACGTACTCCGTGGGCCCAAGGATGATCTGCGAATTTTGGAATAAGAGATAGATAGATAGATAAACAATTGAATTTGAATTTGAATTTGAAAGAAGAGAGCTCACCGTGTCTTCCTCTACGCCTCCGGCGCCGCCCCAGGGCCCGGCGGTGTGCAGCTGCCCGCCCTCATTGGTGTAGGTGAAGGCGACGGAGTCGATGACCTTGCCCCTCCGGACGACGATGCTCTCCAGCCGGTGCGGCGCCGCCGTGGTGACGTCGATGTCGTGGGCGGCCCCGGCGTCGCTGCCCCACGCCCCCAGCTTCACCACCGGGCTCGGGCTCTGCGCCTGCACGCACACACAGACACAACCAGCCGCCATGAGCCCTCCTCCTGTGAAGAAGATGGCACAGCACATCATGCATGCTAGGACTTGGGCATACCATTTCGTGCTAGGACTTAGGCCGCACAACGAATGAAGCACCGATGGAAAGGAAAGTTGAGCTGAGCACTGATCAGGCAGGCACATGAATGAATTTTATATGCAGCAAAAACACACGAGAGGGGAGTAGTTCGTTTGGGTGGATTCGCAGCCTCCACGTCTCCTCCTACTCGATCATGGCTACTTGGATCGATTTGTGAGGATTTAATTTGTTAGTTGGACACAGAATTTAGTGCCGACTCTGATGTTTTTCGATGAAGGTGGTTTGATCTACTTCCTCACCGACGTGCTGGTCTATGTGGACCGCAACTTCGAAGACTTCCCGTCTCCGGTAAATCCGTCTCCAGATCCGAGGGAGGAGCCGCGTATGCAGGAGCCGCAATGACTACGCGCCTTCACTTTATGATGGTGTTGTGGTTGGTCGGGCTTTGTAGGGGCCTGATTGTAATTTTCTTATTTTGTGGGGTGCCTTGTATCATTGTCGTTCTTTAATATAGTTCTGGGGTGATTTTTGAAAGAAAAAAAAACTACTTCCTCCGCCCCAAACAAGAATTTTTATCCAAAAGAACCACAGCCAACGGAATTGACAAAAAAGACCTCGTCTGAGACACATTGAAAAGGACCAGCTGGGCCGTGGCGACAGGTGCGCCAGCCGACACGTGGCACCTGCCGCCACGGTGTGAGGTGTCAACCCTTGCCGCCAGCCGGCCAGGCGGCAGGCTGCAGACGAGGCGACATCACTGTTGCTGCGGCGCGCGAAACGACACCGTCGTAGCTGTCGGTTGGTGGCGTTTGATGTTTCTGCTGACACTGATTGCAGTGTTTTGGATCACGCATATTTCTCACCTAAAATTTCTTCCATTCACGTCCTATTTTCTCGCCATCACATTTGTCATTTTAGCCGATAAAATGAGGTATTGAACCTCTCTTCATTCATCGTCCAGCCACCCTCGAAATCGCCACTGCGCTCAATGTGTCACACTTTTTTTAGTTGATATGAGTTTGCTTTACTCAGATCAAAGCATTAGGCCGTGAAAAATAAAGAATGTGAGTTCGCCTCGGGGGTGGCAGTCCTACGGTGTTGGTGTGGCGGTCTTTGCAAGGTGACGGATTTTTCAGATTGGTTGGGCATGAAGTTTGTCATGTGCGTTAATTATGAAGAAGATCCACCCGTAGCTAGTTCATCGTACGACAAGCCTCTGGTATGCTTTAACCATCATGAATAGACATACTGTTGATTTTTTGGTTGATTCTTTATTAACATTCTTGTTCTTATTGTGGTCTCATCTGCCTATGTGCATGTAGTACCATTGGAATGACACGAAGATGCTGGCTTGGGCAGTGACTGAGATTCGTGAAAGAAGTCACCGTGCATGGGATAGTTTCTATGCGGAAGAGCAACACAAAAAGGCGGCAGCAGAGGAGAAAGCAGAGCAAGAGAGAGAGAGAGTTAAAAGAGTACTATGCCGAGAAAAAGCGTTTCTTTCAGGATTTAGGGAAGAGGCTCGTCGCATGGAGGAGCAGGAACGGCAGCGAAAGGAGGCTCGTGAGGCGGAAAGAAGAGGAAAGAAAGAAAAAAAGGGCTCGTGAGGCCAAGGTAGCAGAAGAAGCTGGTGATGAAAAAGAACAATATCCACGCTAGACTCGGTAGATTGCTTTGGTAGTATCTTAAATTTCGCAACTGTTTGTATCTTAATTTCGGTAGTTTAATGTAGTTTTATTTCATAGTTCAGTGTAACTTTATTTCAATAGTTCAATCCATCTTATTTTCAGCCGTGCCTTGTCGTAACGAAAAAAATGTAGCTTTGAAATAAAATGTGACAGTTTCTTCCCGCCAGTTTTTTTGCGCCATAAATTCATCCCGCCAATTTTTCCCGTCAATTTTTTTCAACAAAATTTCTTCCCGCCAATGTACTCTAGTCCTTCAACCGGAGTATTGATTAATTTTCAGGTTAGTTAATCAGGAGTGTGCTTCAACCATACGTTAAGTAAGTACATCCAAAATGACTGAATTGTGCAAGTACGTTTATGGTATCTCAAATCCTCAACATGCTCATCGATCTCCCCCTCTCTGCATGTTTGTACCAGTACTGATCAAGCATCTAGCAAGCATATGTGTTGTCATCAGCTAGCGCATGCATGTGACCTTTATTTCAGATAAGTTGTACATTGTTTAGAATATACCTACATTGTTTAGAAGATAATTCTACTAGTACTGATCTGCACGGAGTTGAATTTTCTCACGGCGCAAGGGCCATGAGTCACATAATTTTTTTGCAGGTAGCAAAGTCACGAGAATTGGCTGATGGGCAGGGGAAAGAAGAAGATGCTTATTGCTTAGTCACGAGAACTGCCTGCTCTGAGTTGAATATATCTATATTTTTTTGCGAGGATGAATATATCTAATTTGCTTGGGTATTAGTTGGTGTGGTTGAAACTTCTCATGGTGTATGAATTAAGAGCCGTGACAATGATAGATATTTTATTATTATTATTTTGCATCAAAACAGTTGGCTATGATCCGGTATAATCGTAGCAATCAACAGCAAAATATCTCTCTGTGATTCCATAGGATCTTACATTTCTTTACACAGGAAGTGATAGTGTAATGACATGAGGAGCTAGCGCAGAGATAGATACATGCACATGATGTGCATGTAATGTAATTCAGAGACTCGACATCGCAAACATTCAAATGGCCTTTTATTTTATCTTTTCCTCTCCTATCCCTCGATGGCTAGGGCAGGCAAACTCTCCCCTTGAGGCTTGGCTGGCGAGGCCGTGGTGGATTCGACGATGGCCAAGGGTCGGACATAGAAGCCGATGGCATGGAGGTAGTCGTCGGCGCGGCAGAACATGCCGACGACGCTGCCGGCGTCGAGCACGGGCAGGCTGTGGTGCGTGCCGTCCCCGTTGCCGAAGGGGCCGTAGGTGGCCCCCAGGTTGGTCACGAACTTGAGCGAGGTGACGCAGGCCTCGATCTCCTTGAGCTTGAACGGGCCCACCGTCCAGCCGACCTCCGTCACGTACTCCGAGGGCCCCAGGGTGATCTGTGCATACCAAGGAATTTTTCGAGGAGTTTTGGAATAAGAGATAAATAAACAATTGAATTTGAATTTGAATTTAAAAGAAAAGGCCCACCAGGTCTTCCGACACGCCCCCGGCGCCGCCCCAGGGCCCGGCGGCGTGCGGCTGGCCGTCCTTGTCGGTGTAGGTGAAGGCGAGGGAGTCGATGACCTTGCCCCAGCGGAGGGCGATGCTCTGCAGCCGGTGCGGCGGCGCCGCGGCGACATCGATGTCGCGGGCAGCCCCGCCGTCGCTGCCCCACGCCCCCAGCTTCACCACCGGGCTCGGCCCTTGCACCTGCACGCACACACAGACACAACCAGCCGCCATGAGCCGTCCTCCTGCGAAGAAGATAGCACAGCATAGCATGCATGATAGGGCTTGGACATACCATTTCGTTAACAAACTCTCGCGCGGCCGCACAGCGACTGAAGCACCGATAGAAAGGAAAGTTGAGCTGATGAGGCAGGAAAGTTGAATTGGATTTTATATGCAGCAAACACACAGGGGAGGAGAGTAGTTGGTTTGCGTGGATGCGCGGCCTCCACGTACGTCTCCTCCTACTTGTGCATGCATGCATGTGTATCATACTCGATCGTGGCTACTTGGGTCGATTTATGAGGATTTAATGTGTTTGTTGGACACACAATTTAGTGCTGACTCTGACGTTTCTCTTGTAACCCTGCGTAACGCTGTCCGTGATGGAAGTATTATAGGTAGTACTATCTTCGTCCGGGTTTATTAAGCCCCTTCTTATGTTAGGCTAAAATTTGACCAAAGAAAGTAACAAATAAAATATAAACTACATGTCACAAAAATTATACCTTCAGAAAGCCCTTTCAAATACAAACCAACAGTGTACTTTCTGTAGCCTATATTTTTTATTTTGTTAGCCATATAAATAGTCAAAGTTTGACTCAAAATATTAGGGGCCTAATAAGCCCGGGCGGAGGTAGTATCATGCATGCCAATTAGGAAATTTTGATGAGGTGACATAGAGTTAAATGGAGAAAAAGAGGGTTGAGTATCATATCATGATACTGTATCATACTCCCTTCATTCCTAGATATAGGGTGTATAGTTTTTGGCACGGAAATTAAAGAACGCACATGGAGGGAAAATTTCACAAGTTTTGGGTGAGATTACACCTGACTAATTGACATGAGTAAATAGAGGAGCTTGCCTGATATAAGGAAATGTAATCAAATTCCTAAAAAATATATTCAAACGAGTGGTGCAACTCAATGCACCTTATATTCCGGAACTTTTTCCTCAAAAATCTATACACCTTATATCAAGGAACGGAGGGAGTATTAAATGATGTTTTACTATGTGTTATCCATGATAATATAATAAATGAACTATCCTATGCAATACTAGTATCATATGTATGATATTAGTATATGATACTCCCCACTACGGCCAGCCTAATTAACTAATACTCCCTCACTTACCATTCAGATGGCTCTGAAATCTCATCAATCAAGGTAGAATGTGTTTGGATGGCACGAGTTTTGTGCATACAAAATTGTCCAATGAAATATTTCCCACACATTCGACTCCCGGAGAAGTGTAGCACCCTCCACCGTTGATTCCCTCTCTCTTATCTCTATGAATTAAACTAGCAAATATGCTTGTGTGTTGCATCAGGAGAAATAAATTATACAAATGTGCTAGATATCAGAAGAAGTATGAAACATATGCCAGGAAGAGAAAAGGACTTTTAAAATATCATTTCCTAAACTACGTCCGAATCATGTCATGATGAGATAATGGGCTTTTAAAAAAGTCATTTCAAAAACTGAAAAATTGATGGTGTCTCATCACGACTTGATTTACTAAGGTGTCACAAAGAAATATGTTTTGACTGAGCAAACTGCATTTATGAACCCTACCTGAGCTAGACTGATGAATGATGTGTCTCGCCTGACCTAGCGTCGTGGTGTTTTCCATGAGCAGTAAAACTGTGGTACCAGAATAACATAACTGTGTATGGAGGGAAGCTAACCCATATGAAGGTGTGTCAATCTTTTTGGGGCTCAGAGCGTGGTACAAAACACATAAAGCTTTTTTACCCGACACGCGATGGACTAAAAATAATAATAAAACAACCTCTACAAATCCCTAGAAAAACCTCTATGTAAGCGGCGGTTCATTTTGTTCGTTATTTGCGGACCTGTTTCAAAGGATCTATTTGAATTTTTCTGAACATTTTCTAAAATGTCATGAACTTGTTTTTTCAAATTCCCGAATATGTTCTGAATACACAATCATTTTTAAAATAATGAACATTTTTTCAGAAGTCGTGAATTTTTTTATAATATGCGAACATTTTTTTAAAATCACAAACATTTTATGATTTCTCATTTTTTTTCCCAAAAATCACAACTTTTTGAAATTTTGAAAATTCTTACCTAATTTTAAGAAAGGAAAACAAATAAATAAATGAGAAAAATAAAAGACAAAAAATGAAATGAAAACAACAGGGGCACATGGGCCGGCTCATGAATGTGTGCAGGGAGGTGGAAAGGCGCTTGCTAAAAGATAAAGGCACAAAAAAAGGAAGAGAGACTGGGGTATTAGCCATTCCGATGCCTTGTGATATATGAGAGTATATCGTTTTCCTCACTCATGGATGACATAGTTAGTAATTTATAGCAACTTCGACAGTAATTTCCAGACGGTGGGCAGAAGCACTAATGACTTCATTACGATTAAGTATAGATATAGATGTGGCGTGAGACTTTGCTAATCTCAAAAAGGCGGCTTGGGTGTGGTGGCGCTGGATCATGAGGGACAGTATATCCTCGCGTGCTTCGAGCCAGAGATGGCGGTTCGCCATGCGGTCATTCTGGCTAGAGATGAACATTTCCATTCGGCCTTCAAGCATGTTTGTCGGCAATGCAATTTAGTGGTGCATGTTTTGGCCAACACTCGTAAAAATTCTAGTTTGTTTTCTGTTTCGCACCAGCTCCACAACATATCCGGGAGACCTTGTATGAATTTACTACTTAATCAATGAAATGCCAACGTTTCTTCCGTACCTTCAATGTGACACCAAAATAAACCCTTCGTTTCAAAATATTTGTTTGGTATTTCTCATTTATGTACTGTATGTATTTCCTGGTGAAGACTTGCTTCAAACTGTAAGGACACTCATTCGAAACCATGCACACTCTGGCCAAGGTAACAAACTAAGTAAGCAACTCCAACAAAATTCACCAGAAAAAACCATGCATTGCATATTTTTCAAAAGGACCAAACCGCATCATCCAAGACGCCTCACTCGTTAACCACCACCATACGATACCAGACCAACCACAGGTAGCAAAGCAACTAGCGCTACAGATCATCATCATCATCTCAAGTCTCAGATTCTGTCGAAGCAGGCAGCTAACAAGGCAAAGGCAAGGCTGTTCGGCGACGTTTGAAACTTATTATCATCATCATCATCGCGCAGGTCCATGTGCAGTAAGGAAGTAAAAACCAGGGCAGGACGGAGACGGGCAGATCAGTCGACGACCTCCTCCGTCTTCTTGGGCTTCGACAGGAGGTACCAGCCCAGGGCGCTCAGGCCGGCCAGGGTGCCAGCCAGCACGGCGTAGTTCCTGTTCTTGTCGGTCGAGGTGCCTGCTGCGGATGCCGACGCGGTCGAACCGGCGCCTGCGGTGTTCACGTCACCCGCTCCGGCGCTTGGGGTGGACGGAGCTTGCTCCCCAGTGCTGGGACCCTGCTGGAATTTAATGCTCTTGTCAGTAAGTTCCACCAACCACACAGAATATATACACTAGTGCACATTTTCAAAATCAAACACATCCACTGGATATATAATTTTGTGCAGAATCCAAAAGGATACTAGTTTTCTGTGCAAAGCAACGCAGGAATTCGTATCTCTTGTCAGCTTCATGACACAGACACAACTAGTGCATCTAAACTTTGCCAACGAGTATGCTAATTTGCTGTACACAACATCAAAAGACTTCACATCTCTTGTCAGTTTCACAACCAACACAGAACATATGCAGTAGTGTATCTTAACTTAGAAAGCTAAATCACATGTATCCATTAGACATATATAACTTTGTTAATAAGGATGCTAATAAATTGTGCATGACATCACAAGACTTTAAATCTCTAGTCAGATCCATGAACCACGCAGAACACATACAAACGGGTAATGCATTTCAACTTAGGAAGCTAAAACATACATATCCATTAGGCATATAGGAGTATAATTTTGTAGAGAAGGATGCTAATTTGCTGTACATGGCAACATGAGCAGACAAGCATCATGGAAATATAACATCAACAACCAATGCCCAGTTGAGTTGAGAGGTTCAAGCAATTGTGTGTTCACATACCTTGCGTGCGAGCTTCTCCCGCTTCTCTTGTTCCATTTTCTGCATAAACAGACCAGAAATAGGCCATCAGACATGTTATTAAGTATTAATAAAGCATCAGCATATACACAGAAGACCACTTATGCCAACAATATAGCTTTATATTAACAAAGCACCAACACATAAACAAAAGACCACTTATCCCAACAGTATGGCTTATATCAGATTCAGAGTTAGAAACAGGAAAAACTGGTGCCTCTGGATGTCCTGGCTAATTTCAAGTGTTCATAGTTGAACTTGTACTATGGATGAGCCTAGTGCTTCATTCGTCAACTGAACAGAGATAACAGGGCATAACACCATATAGAAAGTGATATATACACATATATGAACATACATACTACAGTCCAAGCAATAATGATTACAGCTGAAAGACTACAACTAGGAATCCTAGGGACTGAGATAAACATTTTACTGTTCAAGAATTCAACTGAAAGCAGCTAACAAGGTAATAGATCCAACTCAATGATTATGATTATATATGTAAGACAAGCATTATCTGAAGCAATGGGTGCATCAAGCACCGGTTAATTAATGTGCTGCAGAAAGAAGTATCAATTACATCTACCCGTACAAATGTTATCAAGGATTCCTAGCTGAATTTTACTTCAACATATAGTGCTTCATTTGTCAACTCAACACAGGATATACAATGGCATATATATAACTATATGATATGAACATGGTACTTTCCGAACAATGTCACTGCTGAGTATAAACAATTTAACCACTAATAAGGTAACAGTTCCAGTTCAATGATTACATATGGTAAGTAAGACAAGCATTATTTAAAGCAATGAGGTATTGCATCAAGCACAGGGTTTCCAATAGTGTTCGGAAGAAATAATGAAATAACAATGGTTCTCAGGAGACTTAACAGAAAACACACAAACAAGTAACTAGCATGGTGGTAGAATTTTTCTTCTCACCACAAACCTATGCTATAACATAATCATCTAGTTACACATTCCCATAATGAACAATAAACATAACTGATGGGTTCACAAGAGCCACAGCAAAAATTATAGCCCAACTGGACCACAAAATTAAAGAAAAAGGTTCAGGGAACAGGTCAGCAGTGGCGAGAATTCAACACTCTACACATAATAGAAGATTTTCGTAACCTCAAAAACACAGCACCAACACATATCACGGTGCCTATCAGTAGGCAGTAGCCAGTGCCTACTGATAGTATGGGTAATCATATCTGTATATCCAAATATCAATCCCCAATTCCAAGCGAATTAAAACCCATATCACAGCAACCATCTAACGAAACTTCAATAGTAAAAAAAGCATGAGGAACAAATAAAATAAGTTCACACGCAGGTTTGCAAAAGATCCCCAAATCACCCACTTCGCCGTCAGAACAGCTACTGTGTCAATGGGCATAACTGAGCAACCAACCTACATCAGAAGGTTCGCATAATCGCAGAAGGCCAACACTGACACATTGTTGCCAGTGCCTACTGATATTATTTGCAATCCTATATGTATAACCCAAAACCAAACATCAATTCCAAGCAAACTAAAGCCTCATATCGCAGCAACCATCCAACCGAATCTCCAATAGTAGTAGTAAAAAAGCATGATGAGCAAATATAATCAATTTATAGGCAGATTTGCACAGATCCCCAATTCCCCCACTACACCACCAGAACAGCTATCATGTCCATGGGCATAACTAAAGCAACCAACCTGCATCAGAAGATTCACATAATAATCACACACAAAAAGGCTGACATTGACAGGTTGTTGCCAGTGCATACTGGTATGATTTGCACTTGCCCAAATCAATCCCCACTAGCAAACCACCTGAAACTTCACACAGCAGAGCAACCACCCAATTCGATGAACACATAAAAGTAATTTCAGTGGCCAAAGGTCCCCCAAAGGCCAAACCCACACGAACAGAGGAGCTATACTGCATCAACGGACATAACCGAGCGAACAATCATGAATCCGAGACATAACCGAGAACGCTCTGCCACTCGACCAGGGGCGCCTCAAATCACCGTCCCCAACCCGCGCAGGGCTCAACGCCACCAACCAAACAGCCGGTGCTGGCGCGGAGTTGAACCCTGCGCTTCAAATCGCCAACCAACGCGGGGTACGTAAATCGCTAACGAAGTACGCGACATGAAAACGACCACGCGACCGGCGGAAATCCCCCGGCGGGCGCGCGGATCGCGCCGGGAACCCTAGCCCAGACGAGACGAGACGGGGCGGCGTCGCGTCGCGTCCACGAGGAGCCATCTCGCACCGGAGCGGGAGGAGGGAGGGAGGCGGGGACGGGGGCGGTATACCTTGATGTAGACGTTCTCGGCGGCCCTCTCCTCCTCGCTGAGCACCTTGCCGGAGGAGCGGAGCCTGGTCTGCACGAACCGCGCCGCCGCCCTGCCCGGGGCCCGCGCCGCCGCCCTCGCCGCCGCCGCCATCGACATCGCCGCCGCCCGGAGAGAAAACCCTAGCACTCTCTGGATGGATCCGCTCTCTGGAAGACTCTCGAACCCTCTCTCTCCCTCTCTCTGGAAATGAGATGACGAGGCGGAAGCGGAGCACGGGGTGGGTACGAGTAGACCACCGCTCCGTGCCATTTTGCGATCACACCCCTTAAGACGCGCGTATTTACGCCGGCTTTACCAGTTTTCTGCTTCCTTTTTGCGTTTTGGTCCATTCCATCAACCTCCGCCCCAAGAAAGGCTCCGCCAGACTCGTCACCCCCGATACGAAATTCAAATTTCAAATGGCCTCCCGCAGCAGCGCACGTCGTTATCCATCACAATTCACAACTGACGACAAGTACATAAAAAGATAGTAGTATCATGTTGTACCAAAATGCCTGCATCTTCGTTCGCAGGGAGAAAAAAAAGCTTACACCTTGCTTGCGGGTGTATACGTCGGCGATGAGGGGTCTTCCCTGGTGGGAGCGTGCCGGCGTGGCACGGGGAGGTGGGGGAGCGGACGGTCGGCGAGGGGTGAGGTCAATGGGTTCTTTGCGTGGGTATTGCGTCCTCGAGGTGCTGGGATGGTAAGCTAAGCTGGTGGTCGATGTGGAGGAGGAGCATCTCCTTGTGTGGATGCAATCCTACAATCCTCCAAAACTCATGGTCCGACGGTCTTAGGTGAGCAAGACTTGGTCCATGCCGATGAGGTTGTCCTCTTGTGAGTTGTGTTACGGTCATAAGGATGTTATATATTGTGGCAATGCTCATAGAACGCCGCCCCCACTGTCGGTGTCAAAATCGGCGGATCTCGGGTAGGGGGTCCCGAACTGTGCGTCTAGGATTGATGGTAAGAGGAGGCAGGGGACACGATGTTTACCCAGGTTCGGGCCCTATCTATGGAGGTAATACCCTACTTCCTGCTTGATTGATCTTGATGAATATGAGTATTACAAGAGTTGATCTACCACGAGATCGTGATGGCTAAAACCCAGAAGTCTAGCCTGTATGATTATGATTGCCTCTACGGACTAAGCCCTCCGGTTTATATAGACATCGGAAGGGATTAGGGTTGTACAAAGTCGGTTACAGAGAAAGGAATCTTCATATCCGGGAGCCAAAATTGCCTTCCACACCAAGAAGAGTCCCATCCGGACACGGGAGAGAGTCTTCTATCTTGTATCTTCACGGCCCAAAAGTCCGGCCCACGCTACATAGTCCGGCCGTCCGAGGACCCTTTAATCCAGGACTCCCTCACCCACCCCCTCGCGCGGGTACTTACCCAATTTCCTATATATTCCATGTAATTAGGCCTCCTAGTGACATAGTGTGCAATATGTCCCATGGGTGCTTGGGTCCAAACTCTTGACCCCCCCCCCATTAGTCTTGGGAGCACAATGCTTGTGTAAAAAACAAAACCTCATCTTTGGGCTCCTCGATCGCCTCTGATTCTTCTTCTTCTTCTTCTTTAGATAGTTGCTCTTCTTCATCGAACAAACGACACGAGCGTAGCTCCTTCAAGAAGATTATTTCCATACATGTCTTCTCTGTTTTGACAGCACATGGTTGGACAACTTTTTTTTGGCGGGTGGAAAGGTGACAATGTTTAAGGGAATACCAAGAATAAGAACAACTCATGGTGGCATGACACGCACAGTAAATAGCAATTAACATGTTTTCATATAACCTTTATTGTAGGTAATGTGCTGCCTAGGACAGTGGTTGGTTGGTCCTTTTGTTGCTGTGTGTCATTGATCGCTTCGACATGATACTTGGATGCGACGTTTAAAAATATATAATACCATGTCTTGACTCCAAGGTGTTACATATCTTAGATGTACTTAGTACCACCTTGTTATTATATTTTTATTTTTTAAAGTCAATAATAATTGACAATCCCCTCGTAAACACTTTATACGTGCAGATCCGTCTAATTGCTTATATCCAGTCAAACACTAGAAACCCCCTAACAAGATATTTTGCTACATCACACACTTTAGAGCTCTCTACCAAATTAATTAATAATATTAAATGGGTGCAACATACACACATAGAGACAGAGGGGCACACGCAAAGAGACTATTTCTCATGTGATTGAGAAAATAAATATTTTAAAGTCAACAACTTTGTATGTTGATTAAATTTAGAATTTCATTATGTTGTCAATTATACTAACTAGGAAATGATAAACATTCTAGTCAAGACCATGTGTTTGATAAAATATATTGTAAATAAGTAAAAATGTTTCAGTATAAATTTAAATTATAACCACTCTTAGTACTTGTTGGAAATGTTAAATATGAGTTTTGCAAGTGGCATGTCATTCGGATAGGGAACCTTACTCTTAATCCCATGGGCTCAATTGATTAACGATGACATCATTTATGTTATCGATGGTCGATTCCATTTGAGAGTCCAAGTGACCATTAAACAGTCGTAGTCTAATCAGGTAATGCTCGTAGACTCTTAATTACTAGGACTTGTAAGATGCGAAAAATTTCAGGAAAATACCGGGATTATAATGAGATCAGGATTGTCTTCACTTCAAACCTGGTGAGTTTGATTAGATTTATGCACATGTTAGTCCCAGCTTTACGACTATTTGCAGGTTTTCACCTTACTAATATGCTTTCAACAGTCGAAAGAGTTATAAGTGCCCTGCAGTACAAGACGATTAACTCGTATACTCTAGAACCATAATGGAATTATGAGAGCAGAACTTATCTTGTGAGGCCTGTCAAGTTTGTCAACCTTGATCCATTCCCTGGGGTTGTTGTGTACTTGGACCTTAGTCTTCATGACTATCTTCAGATGACTGTACCTGGCAAGAATATTATTGACTTAGAGATATTTCCATTTGATAGTTTTGGTTAACTGTGAAAGCAATTACTAGATTTGATGCTGCTACCAAGTCCCCTACTTCTCTTGGCTTGTTTCTAGCTATTCACCCTTTCACCTGGCCATCAATAAATGTTGAGATTGCATTTTCCATGAGGCAAAAGCTCTTTGAGGATTACATTACCAAGGGCAAAATCACACCACATTTGATAGTGAAAAATTATGTGGTAATTACAACTTGTTCCAGTGCTCTTAGGCTCAGTTAACCGGTGAGGCAAGTCCATTTGTCATTGGTGGCGGGATCTATATAAGAGTAGAGGTGAAGATTATGCAGCCATAGTGTGTAACTCTTGAACCTCAAGAATGTAACATGTTGTTTGCGAACCATATCCTTTATGGCTACTAATGAAGCATGGCAGGAACTTTTGTTTTATTATATGTAGTGTCGGTGTCGAAACGGGCGGATCTTGGGTAGGGGGTCCCGAGCTGTGGGTCTAGGATCGATGGACAACAAGGAACGTAGGGACAACGTTTACCCAGGTTCGAGCCCTCTCGAGGAGGTAAAACCCTACGCCTCCCTTGATTGTGTTGATGTGCAGTATGATCATTACATAGTTGATACACCACGAGATTGGATGAACTAAACCCAAGTATCTTAGAAAAGATGCTATAACCTTAGAGAAATGGTGGTGGAAGCTTGAGATACAACAGGGCTTGTGGCAAGAGGTGATACAAGCCAAGTACCTTAGAACATATACTGTAAGCACAACGAAATGTAATTTTGGCGATTCTCCTATTTGGGAAGCTATCCTGAAAGTCAAGGATCACTACTTGGCTAGGAGAGGAGTGGTCCTGAATTCCAGCAATATTGCTAGAATGTGGATTGATTCCCTGAATAATAATCCGCCTCTATGTTCTAAATATCAAGTTCTCTACAATATTTGTAATGATCAAGAGATTACGATGGTTGGGTTTAAAAAGGGGGGTGGATGGTGATTTCTTTAGAAGGCAACTTCACTCTCCTTTGATAGAACAATGGAAAGAACTACAACCTATGGTAGAATCTTGGTTGCTCTCCGAGGATCCAAACCAAGTGATCTGGACCCTGGGAAATAAAAAGGTTTACAACTAAATCAGTCTATGAGTATTTGGAGAGGAACATAGCTGATTGTAGCTATAAGTGGATTTGGAAATCCAAAACCCCCTTAAAATTCAAGTTCTCCTGTGACAACTCTTTCAGGACGTTGTTCTAACTAGAGATTGAAGGAAATATGCCCTAGAGGCAATAATAAAATTATTATTTATTTCCTTATTTCATGATAAATGTTTATTATTCATGCTAGAATTGTATTAACCGGAAACTTAGTAGATGTGTGAATACATAGACAAACAGAGTGTCACTAGTATGCCTCTACTTGACTAGCTCGTTGAATCAAAGATGGTTATGTTTCCTAGCCATAGACATGAGTTGTCATTTGATTAACGGGGTCACATCATTGGAGAATGATGTGATTGACTTGACCCATTCCGTTAGCTTAGCACTTGATCGTTTAGTATATTGATATTGCTTTCTTCATGACTTATACATGTTCCTATGACTATGAGATTATGCAACTCCCGAATATCGAAGGAACACTTTGTGTGCTACCAAACATCACAACGTAACTGGGTGATTATAAAGGTGCTCTACAGGTTTCTCCGATGGTACTTGTTGAGTTGGCATAGATTGAGATTAGGATTTGTCACTCTGATTGTCGGAGAGGTATCTCTGGGCCCTCTTGGTAATGCACATCACTATAAGCCTTGCAAGCAATGTGACTAATGAGTTAGTTGCGGGATGATGCATTACGGAACAAGTAAAGAGACTTGCTGGTAACGAGATTGAACTAGGTATGGTGATACCGACGATCGAATCTTGGTCAAGTAACATACCGATGACAAAGGGAACAACGTATGTTGTTATGCGGTTTGACCGATAAAGATCTTCGTAGAATATGTAGGAGCCAATATGAGCATCCAGGTTCCGCTATTGGTTATTTACCGAAGATGTGTCTCGGTCATGTCTACATAGTTCTCGAACCCATAGGGTCCGCACACTTAACATTCGGTGACAATTTATATTATGAGTTATGTGATTTGATGACCGAAGTTTGTTCGGAGTCCCGGATGAGATTGGGGACATGGCAAGGAGTCTCGAAATGATCGAGCCGTAAAGATCAATATATTGGAAGGCTATATTCGGACATCGGAAAGGTTCCGAGTGATTTGGGTATTTTTTGGGGTACCGGAGAGTTACGGGAATTCGTATTGGGCCTTAAAGGGCCATACGGGAAAGGAGAGAAAAGGCCTCAAGGGTGGCCACACCCCTCCCCATGGACTGGTTCGAATTTGACTAGGGAGGGGGGGCCCTTCCTTCCTTCTCCTTCTCCCTTCCCCTTTTCCTACTCCATGTGGGAGGTGGAGTCCTATTAGGACTAGGGAGTCCTAGTAGGACTCCACACTTTGGACGCACCCTACGAGGGCCGGCCTCCTCCTCCCTCCCTCTGTTATATACAGGGGCAAGGGGGCATCCTAGAACACACAAGTTGATCATTGATCTCTTAGCCGTGTGCGATGCCCCCTGCACCATAATCAACCTCGGTCATATCGGTGCAGTGCTTGGGCGAAGTCCTGCGTCGGTAGTATCATCATCACGGTCATCACGCTGTCGTGCTGACGAAACTCTCCCTCGACACTTTGCTGGATCGGAGTTCATGGGACGTCACTGAGCTGAACGTGTGCAGATCGCGGAGGTGCCGTACGTTCGGTACTAGGATCGGTCGATCGTAAAGACGTACGACTACATCAACCGCGTTGTCATAACGCTTCCGCTTTCGATCTACGATGGTACGTGGACAACACTCTCCCCTCTCGTTACTATGCATCACCATGATCTTGCGTGTTCGTAGGAATTTTTTTGAAATTACCACGTTCCCCAACAATGGTACCAGAGCCAGGTTTATGCGTAGATGTTATATGCACGAGTAGAACACAAGTGAGTTGTGGACGATAATAGTCATACTGCTTATCAGCATGTCATACTTTGATTCGGCGGTATTGTTGGATGAAGCGGCCCGGACCGACATTACGCGTACGCTTACGCGAGACTAGTTCTACCGACGTGCTTTGCACACAGGTGACTGGCGGGTGTCAGTTTCTCCAACTTTAGTTGAATCGAGTGTAGCTACGCACGGTCCTTGTTGAAGGTTAAAACAACACATACTTGACGAAAAGTCGTTGTGGTTTTTGATGCGTAGGTAAGAACGGTTCTTGATAAGCCCGTAGCAGCCACGTAAAACTTGCAACAACAAAGTAGAGGACGTCTAACTTGTTTTTGCAGGGCTTGTTGTGATGTGATATGGTCAAGACATGATGAGATATAAGTTATTGTATGAGATGATCATGTTTTGTTGAAGTTATCGGCAACTGGCAGAAGCCTTATGGTTGTCTCTTTATTGCATAAGATGCAAGTGCCAAATAATTGTTTTACTTCATCGCTATGCGATAGCAATAGTTGCAAGAGCAATAGTTGGCGAGACGACCATGTGACGACACATTGATATAGATCAAGATGATGGAGATCATGGTGTCATGCCGGTGACGATGGAGATCATGACGATGCCGGGAACCCTAGCCCAACCCGCGCGGGGCCGACGAGACGAGACGGGGTCCACGAGGAACCATCTCGCGCCGGAGCGGGAGGGAAGGGGACGGGGGACGGGGGCGGTATACCTTGATGTAGACGTTCTCGGCGGCCCTCTCCTCCTCGCTGAGCACCTTGCCGGAGGAGCGGAGCCTGGTCTGCACGAACCGCGCCGCCGCCCTGCCCGGGGCCCTCGCCGCCGCCCTCGCCGCCCTCGCCATCGACATCTCCTCCGCCCTCGCCGCCGGGAGAGAAAACCCTAGCACTCTCTGGATCCACTCTCTGGAAGACTCTCGAACCCCCCCTCTCTCTCTGGAAATGAGATGACGAGGCAGAAGTGGAGCACGGGGAGGGTATGAGTAGACCACCGCTCCGTGCCGTTTTGCGATCACACCCCTTAAGACGCGCTTATTTACGTCGGCTTTATCAATTTTTGCTTCCTTTTTGCGTTTTGGTCCATTCCATCAACCTCCGCTCCAAGAAAGGATCAGCTACTACAGTGCGCCGCCCCCATACGAAATTCAAATTTCAAGTGGCCTTCCACACAACGCACAGCATTCTCCATCGCAGCAGCGAACATATAATATAACTTGTTCTCCCAAAAAGGCTTGCATCTCCATTCTCAGAGGAAAAAAAAGGTACTTCTTGCTTGCGGGTATATATGTCGGTGATACGGGCGTCTTCTCTGGCGGGAGCGCGTCGGCGTAGCACAGGGGGCGGTGAGGAAACCGGCGGTCAGCGCGACTGCTCTAAGTGAGGTCGATAGGTTGTTTAATTTGCTTGGGTACTGCATCCTCGAGGTGTCGGGATGGTAAGTTGTGATGTCGCGGGTGATGTGGAGGAGGATGCAATCCTACGATCCTGCCAAACCCATGGTCTGACGCTCTTAGGTGAGCAGTACTTGGTCCATGTCCATGAGGTTCTCCTCTTGTGAGTTGTGTACGGCCATAAGGATGTTATTGTGACAATGCTCATAGAACAACCCCCCCCCACCCCCGGTCACGCAGGTACTTAGCCAATTTTCTATATATATTTCATTTAATTAGGCCTCCTCGTGACCATAGTGTGGAATATGTCACATGGGTGCTTGGGAGCACAATGTTTGGGTAGAAACTCTTGACCCCCCCCCCCTATTAGTCTGTGATGAGAACACTAGTAAAAACAAAACCTCGTCTTTGATTCTTCTCCTCCTCGATCGCCTCTGATTCTTCTTCTTCTTCAGTTATTTGCTCTTCTCCATTGAACAAACGACATGAGAGTAGTTGCCTCAAGAAGATTTTCATACATGTCTTCTCTATTTTGACATCACATGGTGGGACCACCTTTTTTTAGGGGGGGGGGCGCAAAGGTGTCAATGTTTAGGGGAATAAGAACACCTCATGGTGGCATGACACGCCCGGTAAAAAGCAATGAACATGTTTTCAGATAACCTGTATTGTAGGTAGTGTGCTGCCTAGGACAGTAGTTGGTTGTTTCATTTTGTTGCTATGTGTCATTGATCGCTTCGACATGATACTTGAATGACACGTTTCTAAAAAAAACATGGTATTGTGCCTTGACCCCGAGGTGTTACATATCGCAGTATGTACTTGGTACGCCTTGATATTATATATTTAATTTTTAAAGTCAATAATAATTGACAATCTCCTCGTAAACACTATGTACATGCAGATCTGTCTAATTGCTTATATCTAGTCAAACACTAGAAACTCTTAACAAGATATTTTGCTACATCACACACTTTAGAGCTCTCTACCATATTAATTAATAATATTAAATGGGTGCAACACACACACACATAGAGAGAGAGGCACACACAAAGAGACTATTTCTCATGTGATTGAGAAATAAATATTTTGAAGTCAACAATTTTGTATGTTGATTAAATTTAGAATTTCATTGTGTTGTCAATTATACTAACTAGGAAATAATAAACATTCTACTCAAGACCATGTGTTTAATAAAATATATCGTAAATAATTAAAGTTTTAGTAAAAATGTTTTAGTATAAATCACAAAAGCCCTCTGAGGATTACATTACAAAGATAAAAATCACCACCACATTTGTTAGTAGGAAATTATGTGGCAATTACAATTTATTTTAGTGTTCTTGGGCGCAGTTAACTGGTGAAGCAACTCCATTTGTTATTGGTGGTAGGATCTATATAAGAGTAGAGGTGAAGATTAAGCAGTCATAGTGTGTAATTCTTGGATCTCGAGAATGTAATATGTTGTTTGCGGACCATCTCCTTTGTGGCTGCTAAGGAAGCATGACAGAAACTTTTGTTTTGTTATATGTGGTGTGTAACTCGAATCTCAGGATTTGACCTTTTATTCGTGGACAATGTTATTTGTGCTGAATAAAATACATAATCGCATTATTTGCTTGTTACATGCATGTGATTCCTTATCATAAGATGTCGCTGGTCAGCGTGTGACTTTGCATGTCTCGGTACGTTGTTGGCTAAAATTGATTTTGGGTTTCTTTTTTTAGAAAGATTTGGGTTTCTTATATGTATGTTTCTGACTATGCATGTTTTCGTTGGTCAGTGCGTGACTTTGCATCTTGACACAACATGTTTGAATCAACTAGGCATCAAGTAGTGACGAAATACCTGCTGCTGTTAGTTTCAATTCTTGTGCAGCGAGGCTAGGTGTGCCTGTACAAAATGTGCATAAGAATCTAATCTGGTTAGTATATACTACATGTAGTACTATTCTTCCGTTTTGAGATGACGAGGAGGAAATGGAGCACGGGGTGGGTATGAGTAGACCACCTGCCCGTGTCTTTTTGTGATTATGCCCCTCAGGATGCGCTTATTTCGCCAGCTTTATTCGTTTCTGTTTGCTTTTTGCACTTTGGTACGTTCCATCAACCTCCGCCCCAAGAAAGGATCTGCTACGGTGCGCTGCCGCTTATGAAATTCAAATTTCAAATGGCCTTCCACAGCAGCGCACAATATTATCCATCACATCCTGTTCTACCAAAATGCTTACATCTTCATTCGCAGGGAAAAAGTACATCTTGCTTGAAAGTATATATGTCGGCGATGGGGCGTCTTCCCTGCCGGGAGCGCATCAGCGTGGCACAAGGCGGTGAGGGAACGGGCGGTCGACATGATCGCTCTGGGTGAGGTCGATGGGTTGTTTGCATGGGTATTGCATCCTCGAGGTGCTGGAATGGTAAGCCATGAAGTTGCGGTTGACGTGGAGAAGGAGCACGTCCTTGTGTGGATGCAATCCTACGATCCCGCAAAACCCATGGCCCGCCGGTCTTAAGTGGGCGGTACTTTGGTCATGTCGATGAATCTAACAATATTGATTTGGCAACGTGAATATTGTTTTTTTAAGTTTGATCAAAGTACTTCGGACAAAACTTATATGCAGAATAGAAAGGATCGGAGGGAGTACTACACGAGATGACCTCTTAAAAAGGTATTACACATCCTCCTTTCCGGTCTTAAATCTTTTAGATTACCATTATATTAGGCAAACTTGGAGTCCAATTGAATTAAAATGCTTTGAGTATCGTGGCACATGCACATTTAATAACTCATAGAAATGAGAAAAAGGGAGTTGAAGGGTGCTTGGATACGTTTTAGTCTCATGACTAAAAATAGTGGGACTAAAACTTGCTAGCCTCACCCATGCTTGAATCCAAACACTAAAGAGACTAAAATCAAGTTAATGAGCATTTATTATCCTCCAACCCCTCCAATCCTAGCCTCACCCATGCTTGAATCCAAACACTAAAGAGACTAAAATCAAGTTAATGAGCATTTATTATCCTCCAACCCTTCCAATCCAGAACTCGTCTGTGTTAAAGGAGAAGAGTTAAATGAAGAGAGAGAGGACTAATCCACATTTTAGTAGGGGTACCTCTGACTAAAAAAAATTAGTCTCAAGACTAGTTTTAGCCCCTCTTTAGTCAGGGGAGCTTAAAACTTTAGCCTCTTAAAGAGACTATTTTTAATCAGACTAAAATAAGTTCTTTGGATCCAAGCACCCTCTTGATAATCATGCATGCATCTTATTATTCTACGTGCATCATGCAAATTCAACTAGAGGGAGAGGGTCTGTGTATCATAGAAAAGACAAGAACAGAGACTATGTCCACTCGGAAGTGCAAGTGCATGCGCGTGAGATTGAGAAACGGGCGCGCATTTGGCTTAATATAATTTATTTACAAGCGCTTAGCTAGTCCCTCCCTATAAAATACCACTTGCTCCGCCTTCATCTATCCATCCCATCTCCCCTCTTCCACCGCACGGCATCATGAGCCTCCACATCGTCCTCCTCGTATCGGAGCTCGTGTTCACCGGCCAAGTCGCGTTGCCGGCCGCGTTCAACTCCACCATGCCGCCGGTCCAGGCGCCGAGCAACTCCACCATCGCCATCCCTGTCGAGGCGCAGCG
>NC_041387.1:4222054-4225124 GCF_002162155.2 Triticum dicoccoides
TGATCTCACTGACGCCGGCCTCAGCATCAAGTAAGTACGGGGTTCTCCCCCTCTCCGCTCTGCATTGACTGCGCCCTCTCTGCATTTGACTGTGCAGTTGCATTGATGCCGCCGCTGATTTTTGCAGGGCGACGGTGCAGGAATCTTTCAAGTCCGATGGGAGCACCGGCAAGGTGTACTTGGCATTTTTGGCCGACTTTGACTACCACGTCGGCGCCACCGCGGATTGGCTGATCAGGCAGCACCCTGTCCTGGGGCTACAAAAGCTAAGCATCGCGCCGGCGACGTGGTTCAACATCACCCTGACCGGCCAAGGGAAGGAGAGGGTCGACTTGTTTTTTCGTAATAAATAATTGCATTCTTGTGTAGGGGGCTATAGCCCCCCTCCCCCCAATAGAGCTCCACATATATAGATAGAGCAGTTGAAGTTTTTACATATACCATACCAAAATAAATACCGGCAAGGAGAAAACCGACTCAACACTGATGCATCTCAGCACATAGAAAATATTGGCGTTGCCCTATAACTGACCAACAGAAATATGACCAACAAAAGAAGACTAACAGGCCAATCGCCATTGCAGGAGCACCTGCCGAACCAGAAATCTGAAGCTTACCGGTAGATCATTGATTGGAGCAGAACCCGCGAGGCGACGAGGAGACCCCGAGGCGCGACTGAGCTGATCCATCCCCACCCCCGTGAGGTGCAGGACGAGCAGCTAACGCACAGCAGGGCCTTCTCGAACTCCGCCTCACCCCAGATCAGCCTCACCCTCACTAAGGATGCGAGGTGTATGTGTGTAAAATTTCAGGATGAAATACGTTGAAATGGGACCTGTATAGATAGACAAAGTTACAGTCTGGGAGGATGAATAATATCATGTCGCACAACCCTCGTCTCAACGTATTTCGCCCTGAAAATTTACGCACTTGTGCATTAGGGTCTGTCTAGGACACATCTAGACGTGACATACTTGTGTCACATCTAACATGATGTTCACTATTTTTGTGGTCTTTTTTTTTGTTCCTGTCTTTTTTGTTCTTTGTTGTTGTGTTAGTTGTGGAAGCTTAGATGTGATATCATTAGAAAACATCTAGATGTAAATTAGACAAACTGTGTGCATTATGCCTTCATGTATACCTATATTTTTTCAGAATTTTTTCAAATGTAAAAATTTGAATTTTCATGATTTTTCCTACATTGCTTCACCACACCACCTAGATGAGTTCTTTGTTTTCTAGAAACACCTAGACATTGTACTGGTTATCGTTGTTAAATCGATTTCATAGCAGCAAATAAAAATATTTAAATAGACCAGGGGTACCTGGTCCTGAACTACAAAATTCAAAACTGAAGCTCCTGATCCTGAATAAATGAATTGATATGATAATGTACACCCCCACTTACTTCATAATGGAAGCTCCTTTTGGTTTTCACCTAATGAAAGGCTATATATAAGACATAGATTTAGTCTGGCTCAATTGACTGTACATGAGCATTCTCAAAACGCACCCTACTTTTTTGGACGTATCATAACTCACCTACTTTATACCGCGTGTTCACTGAACCTTCTTTGGTTAAGTGTACTAGTAAGATTGCACGTGCAATGCAAGTCTAAATTAACTTACAATATACCAAATATCTGTAGTTCTAAAAAAACTATCAAATCTATTCTCAAAAATAATTAAATGAAAATACGATAGTGTGATGAATAAGGATTATCTGAGGCAATAAGTACATCCTTTTTCAAAATATTCTTGGGATGTCAACTTAGTTATTTGAAGTGTATTGTTTGATCATTACACAAAAATGAAGAGATGCTTTGAATAGTGGGCAAAAAGGGATCTTCGGACATCAAGCAATGTTTCTGAGTCGACCAAAACAAAAATTCACAGACTAAGATAACATCATCCATTAGTTACCATAAACATGTGATTACTTCTCCTTTTTCTCCGCGTCGACAACCTCTTCGCCCGGGCCCCCAACTCATGTTGCTTCATCATGTTGACACGGAGCTCGTCGTATGCATGTGCTTCTCGCCGCTGCGGGTGATGGGCATGTAATCGCCCTGACCCTAGATGACTGTAGCAAGCTCCTCTATTACAATCGAATCACCGGCCTTGGAGCAAGAGGTGTAACCACGGAGAAAAAGAAATAGACCCATACTTGCAAGCGCACCTTGGGAAGACCAAGCTTCCAGCTTGGCCTTGTATCTTGAGCCTTCTGGACATTAGACTGCATAACCTCTAGTGGCATGTTCTTGCTGCAGTGGTCCATGAAAATGCCAATGGTCAGAACAAGCTTCTTTGGGATGCCCACAACCTGTAACGCCCCGGATTCGATGCGCCAGGTGTCTGCCAGTTATTCGTCGGCGTTGCCATGTCATTTGCTTGCGTGTTGCACTTTGCCATGTCATCATATGCATTTCATATCATGTCATCTTGTGCATTTCATTTTGCGTACGAGTTCGTCTCATGCATCCGAGCATTTTCCCTGTTGTCCGTTTTGCAATCCGGCACTCCTATGTCCTCCGGCGTCCCCCTTTTGTCTCTTGTTGTGAGCGGGTATTAAACGTTTTTGGAATGGACCGAGGTTTGCAAAGCGGCCTTGGTATAGCACCGGTAGACCGCCTGTCAAGTTTCGTGCCATTTGGAGTCCGTTTGATACTCTAACGGTTAACCGGGTAGCCGCAATAGCCTCTTTTGTGTGCAGCCCAACACCCCCTCCAAAGTGGCCCAAAACCCAGCAAACTCCCCTCCATGCTCTCGGTCGTTCGATCATGATCGTGTGGGCGAAAACCGCTCCTCATTTGGACTCTCCTAGCTCCCTCTATCTATATAAACACCTCCCCTCCAAAATTCGGGTCCCGAAACCCTAGCCATCTTCATCCTCGTGCCGCCGGACACGTCCACCCCGCGCCCGGACATGTCCGCCCGCCGTCCCCGACGAATCCGACGCCGCCACGTCGCCAACCCCGCCGCCGGTCAGGGCCTCCCACCGTGCGGGCCCGCCGAGCCCAGATCCGGCCTGCGCGAGCCCGCGCCGCCGCCGCCGCTCGGCCCGCGCCCC
>NC_041387.1:4225402-4233760 GCF_002162155.2 Triticum dicoccoides
GCCTCGGCGCCCCGCGCCCGCGACCCCGCCCCTCCGCCTTCGCTCCGGCCACCGGCGACGCCCCGGCCGGATCCGCCTCCGCCGCGCCTTCCCGGCCATCTCCCCGCCTCCTCCGACCTCCCTCCGGCCAAACTCCGGCGAGAAGACCGACGAACCTCGTTTCCCGTGCGGACCTAAGGTTGACCTCCAGAAATCCCTAAGTCCCGTAATATTTTGACATTATCATGCCAGTTTCATCACATCATAACTTGCTGCAGACTGCTCCGTTTCGTGCGTGTAATATGTCAAATTGTTCGTCTCTACGAGTACTTCATTTCATTCCATTGCATCATTTTCATTTGAGCTCATCTTGATACCCGAAATGCTGTTGGAAGAGTGCATGTTGATGCTAATCTGCTGAAACTGTTATAACATGCTCATTTGTCATTTTTCCATGTTTGATGTGTGCATCCTATGAGGTTGATGTCTACATGTGTTTTGATCTATGCCATGCCATATTTCCAGTAATGCCATCCATGTATTTTTGTGAGTCTTGTACTGAGTGCATCAAGCTTGTTAAGTAGGGTACTTGCTGTTGCTGTTTTGCTAGGCTGAATCTGTTATTTTGTGATGCCATGTAAACCTGCTGGCACAAGTCATTATATGCATAATATGGAGATGTTCACTAAGGATGTTTTGTTATAAATGTCTTGCTCTATCCATTCATGTGCCTGGTTGCATTTATGGCCTGCTGTAACTTGTTGTTATCTTGCTCCAAACTTGCTAAATAATGTTGCTGTCTGCCTGTTAACATTAAGTTCAGTTTTGTCCATGTGCTTTTCTAGTGATCAATGCACCCTATGAACTTGCTCTTGCCATGTTTAGCTTCTCAAACATGTCTTCTTACTGTTGGTTGCCTTTCCATGCCATGTATTGCTCTGTGGTGAGTGGTTCAAGCTCACCAACATGCCTACTTATTGTTGTTCCCGCCATGTATAAATCTGTAATATAACTTGCCATGTTTACATGGGTGCCATCATATTCTCTGATCCTTTTTGGCTTATGGTCAGTAAGGGACTTTTGTTCTGCATTTAGTAGTATCACGCCAAGCCTTTGTTTGCCATGATAAGTTCCTGTAACATGTTGTTTGATAGCTCTAAACATTGCAACCTGATGTTATTTCCTGATAAGTCTGAAACTGTTATTATTTGCAATCTTTCCATGTGTGTTTGAGCATGTTCTAGTCTTTTCTGGAGATAGCTCAGTGTTCATGTTTTGTCATGCTTTACCTGTACTTCATGCCCATGCCTTTTGTTTTCTCGTTGGTGTGCTGTAGCTTGTTGTTTTGGTGCTTGCAATATGCCTAGTTGCTATTTTGGGCAGATTGTTGCTATGACTTGTATAGTTGTGTGTGTTGAACCGTTGCTCCGTTTTGAGCGTGCTCTATATGAAACTTGCTTGATTTTGCATGTAGTTTCATATTATCATGTTGCATCCTTGTTTTGAGGTGTTTTCTTGATGTTTGGATGCATTTTGCATCAATGCCATGTTTAACTTGTTTTGCTCATATCTTCTAGGCCGTAGCTCCGAACTAAATGAACTTTATATGTAACTTGACTAGAATTTCGTGTAGATCATCTTGGTGCATCTTAACTTGCTGTTTAATAACTTGAACATAAGGTTTATTCAGATCTGGACCAATTTTGAAATTTGCATATGAGGACTTACCGGAATTGTTATATGTTGTTCCCGGCCTCATTTAAACTTGCCTTGATGTGTTGATCTTGTTTGCATCATCTCTTGCCATTAGTAGCTTCATGTAGCCTTGTTGTGCAAGATGTCTTGCCTATGCGTGGTGTGTTTACCATGTTGTGTGCTTCTTCTCGATAGTTCCCGTTTCATTGCGATCGTAAGGATGCGTTCGTCTACGTGTGGTTCGTCTTCGTGGCTTCATCTTCTTCATGGACTCGTTCTTCTTCCTTGCGGGATTTCAGGCAAGATGACCGCTACCCTGGATCTCACCACTATCATTGCTATGCTAGTTGCTTCGTTCTATCGCTATGCTGTGTTACCTATCATTTGCTCTTCAAGCCTCCCAAATTGCCATGAACCTTTAACCTTTGACACCCTTCCTAGCAAACTGTTGCTTGGCTATGTTACCGCTTTGCTCAGCCCCTGTTATAGCGTTGCTAGCTGCAGGTGAAGATGAAGATTGCTCCATGTTGGATTATGTTTATGTTGGGATATCACAATATCTCTTATATTATTAATGCATCTATACACTTGGTAAAGGGTGGAAGGCTCGGCCTTATGCCTGGTGTTTTGTTCCACTCTTGCCGCCCTAGTTTCCGTCATACCGGTGTTATGTTCCTGGATTTTGCGTTCCTAACGCGGTCGGGTGATTTATGGGACCCCCTTGACAGTTCGCTGTGAATAAGACTCCTCCAGCAAGGCCCAACATTGGTTTTACCATTTGCCTCACCTATTACCTTTTTCCCTTGGGAGTCGCGCATCCCAAGGGTCATCTTTATTTTAGCCCCCCCGGGCCAATGCTTGTCTAAGTGTTGGTCCAAACTAGAGCCACTTGCAGCGCCACCTCGGGGAAACTTGAGGGCTGGTTCTAGTTGTACGTACTGCTCATCCGGTCGTGGCCTGAGACGAGATACGCGCGGCTACTATCAGGATGTCGGCACGCCGGGAGGTCTTGCTGGTCTTGTTTTACCATTGTCGAAATGTCTTGTAAACCGGGATTCCGAGACTGATCGGGTCTTCCCAGGGAGAAGGAATATCCTTCGTTGATCGCGAGAGCTTATCATGGGATAAGTTGGGACACCCCTGCAGGGTATAAACTTTTGAAAGCCGTGCCCGCGGTTATGTGGCAGATGGGAATTTGTTAATGTCCGGTTGTAGATAACTTGACACCAAATCCGAAATAAAACGCATCAACCGTGTGTGTAGCTGTGATGGTCTCTTCTCGACGGAGTCCGGGTAGTGAACACGGTTTCTGGGTTATGTTTGACGTAAGTAGGTGTTCAGGATCACCTCTTGATCATTGCTAGCTTCGCGACCGTTCCTTTGTTTCTCTTCTCGCTCTCATTTGCGTATGTTAGCCACCATACTTGCTTAGCCGCTGCTGCAACCTCACCACTTTACCCCTTCCTTTCTCATTAAGCTTTGCTAGTCTTGATACCCATGGTAATGGGATTGCTGAGTCCTCGTGGCTCACAGATTACTACACCAACAGTTGTAGGTACAGGTTATGCGATGATCATGACGCGAGAGCGATGTTGCTTGTTTTGGAGTTCTTCTTCTGCTTCTTCTTCGATCAGGGGATAGGTTCCAGGTCGGCAGCCTGGGCTAGCAGGGTGGATGTCGTTTGAGTGTCTGTTTATGTTTCATCCGTAGTCGGATGGTGCTCTTACGTAAGATGATGTTGTATTCATGTGGCATTGTATGCCTTATGTATGTATCCCCATCTATTATGTAATGTTGATGTAATGATATCCACCTTGCAAAAGCGTTCCAATATGCGGGTCTATCCTTGGTGGGACCTTCGAGTTCCTTTTGGATAGGGTCGCATATTGGGCGTGACAAGTTGGTATCAGAGCCTCGACCGACCCTAGGAGCCCCCCTTGATTGATCGTGTAGTTTGGCCATTGTTGAGTCTAGAAGAAAATTGTTTTGAAGTCTAGTTATATCGGAGAGTAGGAATTCTTTTTACTCCTCAGCCCCTTCATCGCTCTGGTGAGGAATCTTGACATAGGTGTTTTGAACTACTCCTCTTCTCTTCAAAATTTTTCTTTAGGATCACGCGGTTAGTTTCGTGAGTTGTCCATCCTCTTTTATCCGGTGCATTTCTCATCAAGTTGACTCGAGCCTATTCATCTTTGAGTTCAATCCTCAGTTGTTTTCTTTTCCCACCCGCCCACCCTTTTCTTCTCGGAACCGGAGTCCGTAATCGAGTATCCTTCCTACTCGTGCAAAGTCTTTGCTTTCTTTTCCTCAATGATTTCAACCGGTGTTTTTCTCTTCAAGTTATTTGTTGGTTCTCCCTTCCAGGTGCCTTTGTTTTCCCACCCTCCCATCCTTTCTTCTTACCGGAGCCTGAGTTTGTTTTCGGGCATCAATTTCATTCGTGTGGAGTCTTCCCCTCTATTGTTTCAACCGGTGAATTCTCGTCTCGTTCGTCATTCTGCATCTCTTTCTTTTCCGGTGGACTCTATTCAAGTTTTTTTTGGGTTGATCATATTCTTTTCCTCAGCTCAAGTGTTCTCCTTACTCGTTCGCCTCTCGCCAGATTATCCTTCCGGAGTGTTCAAGACATCTTAGGAGATTTGTCTGTGTTTGAATTAATTCGAGGTTGTCACCTCATTCAAATATTTCAATTGTTCCGGTGCATCATCTATCTTTTCAACAATCCTTTCCAACGGTGTTTTCTTCAATGGGCCCTAACCCACAGGTCTTTTCCCAGGATCTTACCTGACTCTTCTAATTCCCCCGGAGTTATTCTCAATTCTTTTCAAGTGTGACGTAAGAATGGATTTCATCAGCCACATGCCTTTTCCAAGATCGATTTGGAATCATTTTCATCGTCGACTCTACCTCTTTGCTTTTCATTCTCCTGGAGTATCTCAATAATTTTGGTGGTGTTTCTCGTCATCATTTGAAGATTGAAGAAGAGTTTTTCCTCTAAATCTTGTCTGTTCTCCCGGAGATTCACGGTGCTAGCTTGATGTTATCCTATCAAATTGTTGTCACGCCCAATATGCGACCCTATCCAAAAGGAACTCAAAGGTCCCACCAAGGACAGACCCGCATATTGGAACGCTTTTGCAAGGTGGATATCATTACATCAACATTACATAATATATGGGGATACATACATAAGGCATACAATGCCACATGAATACAACATCATCTTACGTAAGAGCACCATCCGACTACGGATGAAACACAAACAGAAACTCAAACGACATCCACCCTGCTAGCCCAGGCTGCCGACCTGGAACCTATCCCCTGATCGAAGAAGAAGCAGAAGAAGAACTCCAAAATAAGCAACATCGCTCTCGCGTCATGATCATCGCATAACCTGTACCTGCAACTGTTGGTGTAGTAATCTGTGAGCCACGAGGACTCAGCAATCCCATTACCATGGGTATCAAGACTAGCAAAGCTTAATGGGAAAGGAAGGGGTAAAGTGGTGAGGTTGCAGCAGCGGCTAAGCAAGTATGGTGGCTAACATACGCAAATGAGAGCGAGAAGAGAAACAAAGGAACGGTCGTGAAGCTAGCAATGATCAAAAGGTGATTCTGAACACCTACTTACGTCAAACATAACCCAGAAACCGTGTTCACTACCCGAACTCCGCAGAGAAGAGACCATCACGGCTACACACGCGGTTGATGCGTTTTATTTCGGATCTGGTGTCAAGTTATCTACAACCGGACATTAACAAATTCCCATCTGCCACATAACCGCGGGCACGGCTTTCAAAAGTTTATACCCTGCAGGGGTGTCCCAACTTAGCCCATGATAAGCTCTCGCGATCAACGAAGGATATTCCTTCTCCCCGGGAAGACCCGATCAGTCTCGGAATCCCGGTTTACAAGACATTTCAACAATAGTAAAACAAGACCAGCAAGACCTCCCGGCGTGCCGACATCCTGATAGTAGCCGCGCGTATCTCGTCTCAGGACATGACCGGATGAGCAATACGTACAACTAAACCAGCCCTCAAGTTTCCCCGAGGTGGCGCTGCAAGTGGCTCTAGTTTGGACCAACACTTAGACAAGCATTGGCCCGGGGGGGCTAAAATAAAGATGACCCTTGGGATGCGCGACTCCCAAGGGAAAAAGGTAATAGGTGAGGCAAATGGTAAAACCAATGTTGGGCCTTGCTGGAGGAGTCTTATTCAAAGCGAACTGTCAAGGGGGTCCCATAAATCACCCGACCGCGTTAGGAACGCAAAATCCAGGAACATAACACCGGTATGACGGAAACTAGGGCGACAAGAGTGGAACAAAACACCAGGCATAAGACCGAGCCTTCCACCCTTTACCAAGTATATAGATGCATTAATAATATAAGAGATATTGTGATATCCCAACATAAACATAATCCAACATGGAGCAATCTTCATCTTCACCTGCAGCTAGCAACGCTATAAGAGGGGCTGAGCAAAGCGGCAACATAGCCAAGCAACAGTTTGCTAGGAAGGGTGTCAAAGGTTAAAGGTTCATGGCAATTTGGGAGGCTTGAAGAGTAAATGATAGGTAACGCAGCATAGCGATAGAACGAAGCAACTAGCATAGCAATGATAGTGGTGAGATCTAGGGTAGCGGTCATCTTGCCTGAAATCCCGCAAGGAAGAAGAACGAGTCCATGAAGAAGATGAAGCCACGAAGACGAACCACACGTAGACGAACGCATCCTCACGATCGCAACGAAACGGGAACTATCGAGAAGAAGCACACAACATGGTAAACACACCACACATAGGCAAGACATGATGCACAACAAGCATGATGCATGACAAGGCTACATGAAGCTACTCATGGCAAGAGATGATGCAAACAAGAACAACACATCAAGGCAAGTTTAAATGAGGCCGGGAACAACATATAACAATTCCGGTAAGTCCTCATATGCAAATTTCAAAATTGGTCCAGATCTGAATAAACCTTATGTTCAAGTGATTAAACAACAAGTTAAGATGCACCAAGATGATATACACGAAATTCTAGTCAAGTTACATATAAAGTTCATTTAGTTCGGAGCTACGGCCTAGAAGATATGAGCAAAACAAGTTAAACATGGCATTGATGCAAAATGCATCCAAACATCAAGAAAACACCTCAAAACAAGGATGCAACATGATAATATGAAACTACATGCAAAATCAAGCAAGTTTCATATAGAGCACACTCAAAACGGAGCAACGGTTCAACACACACAACTATACAAGTCATAGCAACAATCTGCCAAAACAGCAATTAGGCATATTGCAAGCACCAAAACAACAAGCTACAGCATACCAACGAGAAAACAAAAGGCATGGGCATGAAGTACAGGTAAAGCATGACAAAACATGAACACTGAGCTATCTCCAGAAAAGACTAGAACATGCTCAAACACACATGGAAAGATTGCAAATAATAACAGTTTCAGACTTATCAGGAAAGGTTGCAATGTTTAGAGCTATCAAACAACATGTTACAAGAACTTATCATGGCAAACAAAGGCTTGGCGTGATACTACTAAATGCATAGAACAAAAGCCCCTTACTGACCATGAGCCAAAAAGGATCAGAGGATATGATGGCATCCATGTAAACATGGCAAGTTATATTACAGATTCATACATGGTGGGAACAACAATAAGTAGGCATGTTGGTGAGCTTGAACCACTCACCACAGAGCAATACATGGCATGGCAAGGCAACCAACAGTAAGAAGACATGTTTGAGAAGCTAAACATGGCAAGAGCAAGTTTATAGGGTGCATTGATCACTAGAAAAGCACATGGCCAAAACTGAACTTAATGTTAACAGGCAGACAACAACATTATTTAGCAAGTTTGGAGCAAGATAACAACAAGTTACAGCAGGCCATAAATTTAACCAGGGGCATGAATAGATAGAGCAAGACATGTATAACAAAACATCCTTAGTGAACATCTCCAGATTATGCATATAATGACTTGTGGCAGCAGGTTTACATGGCATCACAAAATAACAGATTCAGCCTAGCAAAACAGCAACAGCAAGTACCCTACTTAACAAGCTTGATGCACTCAGTACAAGACTCACAAAAATACATGGATGGCACCACTGGAAATATGGCATGACATAGATCAAAACACATGTAGACATCAACCTCATAGGATGCACACATCAAACATGGCAAAAATGACAAATGAGCATGTTATAACAGTTTCAGCAGATTAGCATCAACATGCACTCTTCCAACAGCATTTCGGGCATCAAGATGAGCTCAAATCAAAATAATGCAATGAAATGAAATGAAGTACTCATAGAGGCGAACAATTTGACATATTACACGCACGAAATGAAGCAGTATGCAGCAAGTTATGATGCGATGAAAATGGCATGATAATGTCAAAATATTACGGGACATGGATTTTTGGAGGTCAACCTTAGGTCCACACGGGAAACGAGGTTCGTCGGTCTTCTCGCCAAAGTTCGGCCGGAGGGAGGTCGGAGGAGGCGGGGAGATGGCTGGGAAGGCGCAGCGGAGGCGGATCCAGCAGGGGCGGCGCCGGTGGCCGGAGCGAAGGCGGAGGGGCGGGGTCGCGGGCGCGGGGCGCCGGGGCTCCGGCGAGGGGCGCCCGATCCGGCGGCGGTGGCAGGGAGGCGCGGGA
>NC_041387.1:4234102-4243166 GCF_002162155.2 Triticum dicoccoides
ACGTGGCGGCGTCGGATTCGTCGGGGACGGCGGGCGGACATGTCCGGGCGCGGGGTGGACGTGTCCGGCGACGCGAGGATGAAGATGGCTAGGGTTTCGGGACCCGAATTTCGGAGGGGGAGGTGTTTATATAGATAGAGGGAGCTAGGAGAGTCCAAATGAGGAGCGGTTTTCGCCCACACGATCGTGATTGAACGACCGAGAGCATGGATGGGAGTTTGCTGGGTTTTGGGCCACTTTAGAGGGGGTGTTGGGCTGCACACAAAAGAGGCTATTGCGGCTACCCGGTTAACCGTTGGAGTATCAAACGGACTCCAAATGGCACGAAACTTAACAGGCGGTCTACCGGTGCTATACCAAGGCCGCTTAGCAAACCTCGGTCCATTCCGAGAACGTTTAATACCCGCTCACAACAAGAGACAAAAGGGGGACGCCGGAGGACATAGGAGTGCCGGATTGCAAAATGGACAACGGGGAAAATGCTCGGATGCATGAGACGAACTCGTATGCAAAATGAAATGCACAAGATGACATGATATGAAATGCATATGATGATATGGCAAAGTGCAACATGCAAGCAAATGACATGGCAACGCCGACGAATAACTGGCAGACACCTGGCGCATCGAATCCTGGGCGTTACACAACCACCATTTACAATATATAAACATCAATAGATAATAAAAGATATCTCTATAATTAGCCAGTATCTCAACATATAATCCGTAACTGATGTGAGTTCAGAAAGGCACGTGCAGAAAAAAATTCATAATTGATGTGAATCATTTTCATCAAAGCTATTTCTTTGGCCTTGTCATTTACCATGTTCCCGCGGGTTAGAAAAATCCACAAGGATACAATTTAGCTGGTTATATGATTTGGAGATTCCCCAACAGCAAATTACATCCTACATAAGTGTGTACCATTAAATTGTAATAGTAATAGTGTACATCCAATGCACTTGTTAACTCCCTGTCAAGCATAGAAGAAACCTCGCAAACAATGGACGTGTGAACTAAGCGTGTACCATTAAATTTTGCTGACACATCTCATTAATTTGTGTATTGGTAATGGAGTAGGTTGAGAATACATTTCGCAATCATGTAAAGAACAAACTTTTTTTTTTCTCTTTACAAGTCATGTGTACATGGATCTGGAAATGGTAATTTGGATGGGAAGAGAGTATTAGCAGCACTAGCATACATGCATGCCAACTTTTATAGTACTCTGATTTTAATTTTATCATCTTAATTTATTTTGAAACACCGCGTAACAAGATCGCTTACTCGATGTTCAGACATACATTGCGGTAGCAAACCAAGCAGACCAGATGGTGGTGCAACTTGAGAAACACTATTTAGGTAAGTGTTCGTATAAGAGAGTATATACTATTTGTTCTTCAAACAATGATCTTCTTGGTATTCGGAAGAGTTGATTTTCCACATATTACCTGACTCATAAGTAGGCACACATAAGTGCTTAATAGGGTATTGTTTGTTCAAGGAATAATGATCTTCTTGGCACACAAAAGTGCTGATTTGTTTGTATTATTATTATTGTTACTTGTTCTAGGACATTAGATATACACAATATAAAGTACTTCACAGCTGATATCTGCTATCCACATTTATTCAACATAATATTTGTTAACTACATAAAAATTTAACTACGAGTCCAGATATCTTGATAGTAGAGAGGGATCTAATATCTAAGTAAATTGACATGCATTGATTTATGGACCCATATGTAGATGCATTTCCATGTCATGATCAAACTTAGTCACTACAAAATAATAAAGAATTAAGATTAGCGGATCAACCCATGATTGAGTCTTGGTTAGTCATAAGATACAATTATTGGTATTTTGCTATGTCCTATTGTGAATTAATTCGGGCTACACATTTTTGGCAATAGTTGTTCTTTAATTGTATAATAGCTTCAATATTCTACCCCTGGGCACGTTAAATTACATTGTCTGTAATTGGATAATTGCTTATACTTATTAATTTAATGACCATGCTTGCAGCTCACAATGTTGGTGGATTGATGAATGTTTCACAACCTAATAACACCAATAATCCGGTTCCTAACAGTGAGGTAATGACATTTTCCATTCACATACTAGAACATGTTACACCTAGTGTTAAATTTCTTGTGTGCCCACTATGTTTGTCCAAATATGTCAACTCTAAGTTGCATTATCTCCCATATTAAGACATAAAGATGCATTAGTGAGTCGATTTTAGTTCGTACATGCTTGTTATTTGCTTACTAGTTGTGGGGTAAGAGAGATGTGAATACTTCATAGGGAATGAAAATTAAGGCATCAAATCCTTTGATGTCCTGGACATACTTTGGTAGACAACATGCAATTCAAATAAGGGGGTATTAGGCTATTAGCACGCACCACGTCTACATGCTGCAATTGTATGAGATATCATGCATTCCGTGCGTAACATGTTATAAGATTTCTGAAAAAGATTGTTAGGTTATCTATCTCAAGTTCTCAACCCCATGCATAATCAATACTCAACTACATGTCTTGGTAGCTCAAAGAGAAAACTAGCTACACATGCTCTATTCCAGTAGAGAAAACTTGTGATGAGCATTATGTAACTGTATACAACATGTAGTCATGCTTGACCCTTCCTTTTTTGCTGTCCCTTGCGCCCCTTCTTCTATCACGGCTCCACCGATTGGGCGCCACAAGGGTCCTGTTGAGTTTCAGTCCTCAGGATCGATCACATCAAATCACGATGAACATGCGTACACAAAAACTATAGCCAAAGGGCCCTTGTCGTGCCCTCTTTTCTCTCTCTTTATTTCTCTTCTATTTTCTCGATTTTCTCTGGTGTTACAAGTCTCACATACCTAGCTATGCATATATATGCATTGACCCGACCAGGAGCTACCGACCAAGACAAAACTCCTAGACCTACACGTATTAGACTTAGATTACAAAGTGAACAGGGCATGCAAGCCAACACAGCTTAGTGTTACACGGACAAACATTGCTACCACATGTATGTGCTGAATTAACACAGCCTAGTGTTACACGTACGTGCCTTACTCAACCTTCCTACTCTAAGCATACGGCAAAGCTGATCACAATACTAACCAAACTAACACATACGTGTTTGGATTACTCTAATACATACATATTGAATGTGTATGGAAGTATGAAGTAACCCTGGCCATTGCCCTTTATTTGCAGAGCTTTGGATACCATCCTCCTGCTGAAATAGAAACACAGATGAGTTGGCCTATGAATGATATGATGTGGGATACTAACATGATATGTACGGTACTTCCTATTCGATTTTCCTTGCAATCATGATGTGGGTGATGTTGTCTTTTTAAATAACAATTCTCAACTTGGTGAAGCCCTTCACTACCTAGCAAGGCATCAACACACATACAAGTTGTTCCAGAATTCATACTCTCTGCTCCTAAGTCATATATGTTAGTTAACTTGCTGGACATAATTGTCCTATCTTGATTCATTGATGTCTTTGATCCTACATTACTTAAAGTGTACGGTTATATCTATGTATGGCCTAGATTAAGTGGACCTATTCTTGTATCTTGATATTATTGTTACTATCATAGCAAAATAAGAATAAAAGTTTGTAGAATAATGGCCATAATTGACCCGCAATTACTGTGTGTTAGTTGCCACATATATTGAAATTAAACTGACCTTAGATTGCCCTTTATTTGCATCTTACTGGACAACATGCTCAGGTTGTTGGGATGCCAACCAAGAGCTACTACGACAATACTTTGTTTGAGAATAGTAGCATGCATGCTAGTACTCCAGTCCAGGATGCCATGGTACGTTTCCTTACTGTTGCAATTAGTAGTAACATAAGGCTGGGAACATCGCCTTTCAGAATGATGACAAGTGTATTGGACCTGAAGGGAAAGATCTGCACCCGTAGTAATAAATACAAGTTTGTGGTATTTGACAGTAGGAATATTTCTGGTTCTAGTTACATTTTTTATTTTCTGTAGCAATCATATAGTGGCATTTCTTTGACACCTCCCAAGAGAAACACTACCAACTAAATTACATAATCTTGTACGAACAAATCACTGCTCTACAAGGTCTAATTTGTAATCTAGTTGTTAATCCACAGGATATCATTGCCAAGTTAGGTGGCAGCCAAATTGTTGGGGCCAAATGCAAGATTGTGGATGTTGCTGACAGTAATGGATCTTGTAAGAGGTGTTTCCTTCATATTCAGACTGTCAATGAAATTCCTACTGCACCTATCAGCTCTGCTAGCTTGGAGGAAATCACAGAAGAGGCATTTGTAGAAACCAGCAAACCAAACAGGGCCAACAACAAGAGGAAGAAGAAAAACATTATGCATGAATCCCTTCGTAGGAGAAGTGACATGCTTGCTATGTTGAACATGGGCTTCAAGGACAAGGAGTGTGCTGCTACTGCAAAACACCAGGCCTCCAGTAGCACCAACATTGTCAAGAAGAAAACTGCAGCTGCAGTTAACCTGGGTCCTAAGGTTGATGCTATTGTGATTGACGACAATGCTCCACCTCCACCACCACTGTCACTGAAAACCATTCAAGCAATTGGCACTGGGCCCTGCAAGATGAACACCAATGAGGTGTCAACCTCTTCCCTGAACTATGACAGTTCAGATGAATAGGACAATAAAATCTTCATGGGACCTCAGCAGCTTCCCTATGTGCTGCTCCGCTCTTTACTATGCATATCTGTTTATGTATTATGTCAGACTTTCTTTGTCATTTTGTGCCTGTGTGCACTTCCTGAATGCCATGCATGTAATAAGTTCTTTGATTGGATAATGTGGTACTACCTATGTTATGCCAGTGGTTGATGCTATTACTATCTAGTGACAGTGACTATCAAATTTGATCTGTTTGACAAATGTGACTGCTATTGTTGAGCTGCGTTGGGATTTCCCCGACGAGGAAGGGATGGTGAAGTATGGTAGCGAATAGTATTTCCCTCAGTTGAGAACCAAGGTTCATCGAACCAATAGGTGATATACGCAAATGATGATCAATAGTACCTACACACACAAATAAATACTTGCACCCAACGTAGGCAAGAGGGTTGACAATCACCTTGTACTCGTAATTGTAGGATTAATTCTGATAGTGGGAGATATATGAACTCATTGTTAAGGAAATCGATAACTGGTAGCTACTCAGTAGGCTTGGGAGTAGTGATTGATCGGTGAATCAGCCTATTCACTGGATTAATCGGTCGACCATTAATTGGTAAATTAAATAGGAATTGCCAATATATATCTATTTTTTTATGTATTGTACCATACTCTCATGCTCTCAAGTATGTAATATAACAAAATATCCTACTGTTTGATCGAACCCTAGCAATTGAGGAGAGAGAAAGGAGGATGGGAGGGTTACGGGGCAAATTTTTGGGCTTTCTCTGCCAACAAGATAATGGGTAAGCAATGGTTAATCGGCCTAACAACCAATTAACGGCCTAATTAATCGGTCTAACAGGCCAATTAACCGGCCTGACAAGTTAACACGATGAATAGGTGCAATTCGATTCAGCCACCCTACGAGTAGCGACTAACTGACATGTTAACTGATTAATCGGATGAATTCTTGAACAACGTATAAACTGCAAAACTAAAAAAAAGTAAATAAATTTCAGCAAGGTATTTAGTGTTTTAGTAATATGATTTCAGTGGACCCAGGACCATAACTTTCACTACATGCATCTCTCTCATAAGCATAACGATGCAGTGGGTGAACAAGTTACTGTTGGGAGCTACTTGTGAGCTGCGTCGGGATTTTCCCTAAAGAGGAAGGGTAAAGCAATACAATAGCAGATAGTATTTCCCTTGGTAGAGAATCAAGGTTATCGAACCTATATGAGACTCACACAAAATACCATCGACAGTACCTACACACACAAAAGCAAATATTTGTACCTAACACGGACAAGAGGGTTCTCAATCTTCTTGTACCCGTTAATTGCAAGTATTAAATCAGATAGTAGTAGATAGATAAATTGTAAAGTAAAATAAATGTAAATAAATTGCAGCAAGGTATTTAGGGTTTAGTAATATGACTAAAATATACCCCGGGCCCATAGTTTTCATTAGAGACATCTCTCTCATAAACATAGCATACGGTGGGTAGAGAAATTACTGCTGGGCAAATTAAAGAAAAACACATATTTTTACGTTATTCATGCTTTGATCAGCACACAAGCATTACGACCGCGACAAGTAGACCGACTCCTGCCTGCATCTACTAATATTACTCCACCAATCGACAGCTATCCAACATGCATATATGGTATTAAGTTCATTACAAACGGAGTAATGCTTTAAGAATGACGACATAATGTAAACAGAATAAAACCAATCAATATGATTAAACCTCGTTTACGATGTCCTGGATTAGGGGATACTCACCACGTTGTCTCCTGACCAGGTGGATTGGGCCGAGGACCCCCATGGCGGTTCACTAATGGGCCACTTCGGGCAACCAATGACATATACGAGGAAGACTCCACAAGACTTTGTGATCAAGACAATGACTCCTCTCCACTGAGGTAGCCAACTAGGACTCTTGTTTTATTAGGCCTCTGTACATTACATAAGCCGAGGACTAGTCAACAAACTATTAATATGACACCCATTCATTCATCATCATCACCCCTCGGGTTTAGCCTGCAACTTACGATCTCGAGGTAGATCAACTCTGTACTTTGATACACCCATAATAGAAGCAACAACAGGATCTAGGGTTTTACCTCCTTAAAACGACCCAAACCTGGGTAAAAATATTGTCTCCTTTGTCTCTTGTTACCCATCGATGCGATCTCTCAGCTCGGGCCCCTAGCCGATTTTACACCGGCATTGGTGCTTTCATTGAGAGCCCGCTGTGTGATCGCAAAGGATCGATGGCTCGTCTGCAGAATGACTACAGTTATTTCTGTACAGTGGATTCGTGTTCGCCGTCCCCGTCTGCTAGAGCGTCGCTTTGAAGATTGCTTTGGTGGAATAGTGCGATACTGAGTCTACAATAACCCTGTAAATTTCATCGCGTTTGAATGGAGGAATCTCCGGCAATCTCCGATATACCGGAGCCCTATCGAATCTGGACAGGAATCTGGATGAGTTTAGGGCGAGGGGTCCATCATCCTGCTCGGACATGCATTGGAAAATCCCACCATTCATCGGCTGCAGAATTCTCATATCAATCACCCCTCAAAATTTCAGCTCGATCTACTGTTCAAACTCCGGGAAACGTCCGATGAGTGCATCAATTTTCGGATCTGTTTCCTGCGCGAAAACGAATCCCACCTGAATTCATCTTTCTTCATAAACCAGATATTGTACATCCTTTTTGGAGGGATTTGTTTCTTAGGGTGTTGTGTGTTGTTCTCAAACACGTGCCCATAAATTTTTAAGCCTTTCTCCGAGGTAATCTTCACCGTCACGTTGGTGTCATACCAGCCCGACAACATTGCTCCGTGGTTGTGCTAGACAGTTCATCGCTTCTTCGAGCTAAGGTCAACCTCATCGGATCATCACCTCGGCGAGCCGACCAACAGTTCGGCATCACGAAGGCTAAATCATCACCAACATCATCACCCCATGGATTACATGGGGCGGGCACACTGTCATCGCCATATGATTAATTCATCAAGCTGACATCGACAGCGTCACAAATTTTGACATGCGTCGGCATCGCCGTGCTGCCTCTTCTTCAAGCCGACATCCAACACGCCGACCTGCTTCGACTCGTCGGCTGACATGGAGGCTTGGACACCACGGCTGGACCGGGGGCTTCGCCGTCTCTTCATCAACCTACCCCAGTGACTTTGGCATCACCAGCCGACCAACTCCATTACGTTAGCTGGACTAGGGCTTCCCCTCACCACATCAACCGTGCTGCATCACCACTTCATAAATCCAAGCTTCTCGTTCGGTCACCTTGGGTTGGGGGTTGGAACCTCGGTCAAGTTGAGGACTACGCACTATGTCGGATCTGCAAAAGTTTGCTGGGCGTCATCGTCCCGCGACAAGCCTGGATCACGTCATGAACGCCGAGCACATTAACTAGCTAAGTTGCTTTCATGCTCAATTTTTTTAAATGTTTAATTTTTGTTCGGTTCGACAAGAATTTTATTTGTGTTAAACAAAAACATTGTTTGTTAGAAACGATGTTTGTTAAAAACACTTCTTTTTCCATGTTAACTGAGGGCTCTTAAATTTATATGAGCCATTTCACAATAAATGTGTCAGCCAGTGAACCATGAAGATTGTTTTTTAAACCCCCTCAAAAACGTGGGGTCCGCTGTCAGCCAGTGAACCAGGAAGATTGTTTTTTTAAACCCCCTCAAAAACCAGGAAGATTGTTTTTTTAAACCCCCTTAAAAAAATTATTGACAAAAAAGACCATATGGACGTGGCATTTTTCTTCTCTATGCCCAGTGGGCCCCGCACGTAAATAAGAGAAAAATATTTCAAGCAAGTCTCGAACCCGCAATCACAGGCTACCAAACAACCAGCTAACCACCCCAACCCACACATTGACTCGTCCAACAATGATAACAACGTCTAAATATGTAGGAAGTACGTATGTGGATCTTAAATGGCCTGCAGATATTGCAGCCTTCTGCAGCCCATTTTGCACAAGCTAATTTTATAAGATATTTTAAAACGTAAGTAATAAAAATTATGTTTCAATATTTGTGTGTTATGAATATTATTTAAATAAAAAAATGAAATACACACACGTAAATATATATAAATTATCTAGTTAATATGGACATTTAAAAATGTATATATTAGATACAATGTTTAATGAATACAAAAAAGTATACACTAATGGCTTATATTTAAATTTTAAGATGATGAATACAAATATTTACTTAGTATCTATAATTATTCACATGTGTATACTTTCAACTCATGACTTATTAACAAAAACATTATATATTTTGAATATTATACATGATTTAATATCCATATCAACAGTTTAAAATTAAAATTCTGAATATTTTTAATTATACAAAATTGAA
>NC_041387.1:4243405-4244514 GCF_002162155.2 Triticum dicoccoides
AAATGTTTGTATAATTAAAATAATATTTTTAAACATAATTTTGGAAGAAATTTCATAATTTTTTCAAAATTCATAAATGTTTATTTAAATATAAGAATGTGTTTTAATATAATACACGAACAGGTATTAAAAATTAGTTATTTCGTTTATATGCATGGTAGTTTTAAAAATAAATATACCAATGTTTTGAAAATAAAATATGAACACTTTTATTTACTATTATTTTATATTTTAGTATTAAGTAAATATTTTATATATTACATGGGTGTATATTTAAATGCTTTTTTTACTAATCATGGTTTGTTTGTATAAAAGTTATAGCACACAAGCATTTAAACATAATTTTTTATCACTTACGTTTTACAAATATATCTATAAAAAAATAGCGCGTGCAAAATTGGCTGCAATGACTGCAGCCCATTTAAACTTCTGATGCATACCTGTTAAATACATGTTGCTAAAAAAACTTGTTAATTACATACAGGGTACATATCTATTATGGACGTGAGCAATAGCGTACTGGTTGGATAGGTTTGTTTTCTTCCCGTGGTCGCGTGTTCGAGTACGGGCATGCCTAATTTTTATCGTATACCAACGCGATTAGTACTGTATTTACACACCTGAGCCAAGTTTTTACGCTACTTCGTTGTGCACTGTAACTTCTAGCACGAAAGTAACCGTTTGCGGCAACTTTTGTTAATTTTTACCCTATACCAACGCGATTAGCACCGTATTTACACACCTGAGCCAAGTTGTTACGCTACTTCGATGTGCACCGCAACTTCTAGCACCAAAGTGATCAGTGATCGTTTGTGGAAGTTCTAGCACCATCAATGTAATTGACTCTATAATTTATTTACAAGCGCTTAGCTAGTCCCTCCCTACAAATACCACTTGCCCCGCCTCCATCTATCCATCCCATCCACCATCATTCTCCCCCTTCCACCGCACGGCATCATGAGCCTCCACATCGTCCTCCTCCTATCGGAGCTCGTGTTCGCCGGCCAAGTCGCGTTGCCAGCCGCGTTCAACTCCATCATGCCGCCGGTCCAGGCGCCGAGCAACTCCACCATCGCCATCCCTGTCGAGGCGCAGCGCTCCCGGAAGAT
>NC_041387.1:4244524-4245887 GCF_002162155.2 Triticum dicoccoides
ACATATATAGATAGCGGGTTTGCTATTTCACATCTAGATGTGAAATAGTTATCTCACATCTAAATCTTCCACCGTTGGATTGTTTGTCTTTAAAATTCTTACAGGGTTGATCTTGTGGTTATCCCGCGTCGTATTTGTCTCACCGGTCTAGTACGCCGATATTGGCGGGCTGTTAATCGTTTTGTTTATCTCGGCTGTGTCTCAAGTCTCTGCCCGTCCTGTATGTAAATCTCAGGCAACTTTTGGTCGGCCGTTTGTAAATCTCAGGATCGTTGCTTGTATTTTCTGGATCATAGAGAATAGGAAGACTTAACGGACACCATATACAAAGGATCTGGTGTTAGTAGCTTATGCTCTCACTCACTCTCTATTTGGGCACTTTCCCTCCCTTCATCTGTCCCATTTTTTTGAGCTGCTTTTTTCCTTTTTGTTGTTATTCCCCTTTTTATTTTATTTTCAGTTTTTCAAACTCATGATAGTTTAAGTACATGAACATTTTTTGAAGTGTGTGACCACTTACTAAAATTCACAAAATTTTAATTTGTGAACACTTTTTTGAATTTACATTAAGGGTGTGTGTGTTTGTTTGGGCCCGCGGTTGCATGTCAACCATCCACTCGCAACTAAGCGCACGCGTGTGTGCATGCACGCGTTTGTTGAAGCCCCCAGTTGCAAGCCGATCATCGATTCACAACTAGGGGTGTGTGTATTTGTTAAGGGTCCCCAGTTGCATGTCAACCATCGACTTGCAACTAGGGATGTGTGTTGTCAGTGCTCCCAGCTGCAGGTCGAGCATCGACTCGCAACTAAGGGTGCTTTTGTGTGTTTGTCTAGAGTCCCCAGTTGCAAGCCAACCATCGACTCACAACTAGGAGTGTATATGTTTGCCGAGGGTCCACAACTGCATGTCCACCATCGACTCGCAACTAAGAGTGTGTGTGTGTGTGTGTGTGTGTGTGTGTTTGTAGAGGATCCCCAGCTGCATGTCGACCATCTACTCACAACTAATGGTGCGTGTTTTTTATTCATGGCCCCAGTTGCAAGCGACCATCAACTCGCAACTAAGGATGTGTGTATTTATCCTGGCCCCCAGTTGCAAGCCGACAGTCGACTCGCAACTAGGGGTGTGTGTGGGTTTGTTGAGGGTCCCTAGTTGTAAGTCGACCATCAACTCGCAACTAGGGGTGTGTGTTTGTCCGGGGCCCTAGTTGCAAGACGACAGTTGACTCGTAACAAGGTGTGTGTTTGTTTGTCGGGCCCCTAGTTGCAAGTCGACCATCCAACTCGCAACTAGGGTGTGTGTGTGTGTGTGTGCGTATGTGTGTGTGTGTGTTTGTCACGGCCCGAGTTGCAAGCCGACAGT
>NC_041387.1:4246151-4276482 GCF_002162155.2 Triticum dicoccoides
GGGTCCATCGACTCTCAACAACCAAGGGCGCGTGTGTTTTGTTGAGGGCCCGTCATTTGCAGGCCAACCATCGACTAAACAACTAAGGGTGTGTGTGTGTGTGTTTTGCCGGGGGCCCCAGTTGCAAGCCGACCATCGACTCACAACTGAGCTCGTAGTTTTGTAGTTGTCCCAGTTGCATGTCCATCCTCGGGTTACAAATGAGCTCGTAGTTGTCCTAGTTGCAAGTCCACCCCCGTATCGCAACTGAGCACGTGTTTTTTTTATCTCAGTTGCAAGTTCACGCTCGACTCGCAACTGGTCTTGGTTTTTGTTGTTATCCCAGTTGCAAGTCCACCCTCGACACACAAATGGTATCGCAGTTTTGTGTAGTTGTCCGAGTTGCAAGTCCACCCTTGACTTACAACTAGGATCATAGTGTGTTTCATCCTAGTTGCAACTCCACCCTTGACTTGCAACTCGACCTACGTATATGTTAAATGCGCAGTGAACATTTTTTAATACTCTGTGGTTTTTTTAAATAATGTTGTAAAAGTTTAAACGCATGGTAAACATCCTTTTGAAACAAGTGATGAGCAATTAATTTGTGACCTTTTCTCAGTTTCATTGACATTTGAAGTTTCACGACTTTTTTAAAATTTACAAATGCTTTTATAAAATTTTCAAATATATTTTATTATTTTTTGTATTTAAATACTAACATTTTAATGCGGAAAATTTACTATCATTTTGTTGTTTAGCACTATTTTCCATTTAATTCGATTTGTTTTCTATGTGAGGTGTTGTAGAAATAGGCCTTACTATATCTCTCTTTTTTGTGGGAGATGTTGACAACCAAAATGAAAAGCTAGACCTATCTAGGTACAATCACAAAAGAAAAAGAAAAGGGACACTGCTCACTGTAGTAATGCCTAACAAGTAAGCAGAAAAAAAAAGCTGGACAACGACACATGCATGCAGTAGTAGTACAAGGCACACACAAAATGCCACAGTGCGTAAAGACAAATCGCAGCTTGCTGCGCCCCGCCACTGGAAGGTCGCGGTGCGCCGTCACGATGTATAATTTCCTAACAAACAAACAATATAAGAGATTGTTTACTTATTACTCAACAGAAGGTAATGTCATGTATCTCACATCTAGATGATATATAGTCAGACCCGATAGATAGAGCAGTTGAAGTTTTTTACATATACCATACCAAAATAAATACCGGCAAGGAGAAAACCGACTCAACACTGATGCATCTCAGCACATAGAAAATATTGGCGTTGCCTATAACTGACCAACAGAAATATGACCAACAAAAGATGACTAACAGGCCAATCGCCATTGCAGGAGCACCTGCCGAAACAGAAATCCGAAGCTTACCGGTAGATCATTGACTGGAGCAGAACCCGTGAGGCGACAAGGAGACCGAGGCGCGACTGAGCTGATCCATCGTCACCCCCCGCGAGGTGCAGGACGAGCAGCGCACAGCAGGGCCTTCTCGAACTCCGCCTCACCCCAGATCAGCCTCACCCTTACCAAGGATGTGAGGTGTATGTGTGTAAAATTTGAGGATGAAATACGTTGAAATAGGACCTATATAGATAGACAAAGTCACGGTTTGGGAGGATGAATAATATCATGTCGCACAACCCTCGTCTCAACGTATTTCGCCCTAAAAATTTACACACTTGTGCATTATGCCTTCATGTGTACCTGTATTTTTTCAGAATTTTTTCAAATGTAAGAATATGAATTTTCATGATTTTTGCTACATGGCTTCACCACACCACCTAGATGAGTTCTTTGTTTTCTAGAAACACCTAGACATTGTACTGGTTATCGTTGTTAAATCGATTTCATAGCAGCAAATAAATAAATTTAAATAGACCAGGGGTACCTGGTCCTGAACTACAAAATTCAAAACTGAAGCTCCTGATCCTGAATAAATGAATTGATATGATAATGTACACCCCCACTTACTTCATAATGGAAGCTCCTTTTGGTTTTCACCTAATGAAAAGCTATATATAAGACATAGATTTAGTCTAGCTCAATTGACTGTACATGTCTTTGAGCATCCTCAAAACGCACCCTACTTTTTTGGACGTATCATAACTCACCTACTTTATACCGCGAGTTCACTGAACCTTCTTTGGTTAAGTGTACTAGTCATTGTCATCTCAGGGCGTCAGGACCGAGCCGGGTCATAAACTATTAATCTCATTACATTATATGATGCTTTAGTTTGCCTTTCCTCTTGTTATATGCACTACTTTGTCAAGCCTATATCCAAAGAAAAGGATTAATATGTGGACATGACTCAGCGCAAACTTTGTTGATACATTAGTAGTTCCATTATACAATGCTTTATTTTGTGTTTGGTGCTCCCTGATCATAGGAAACTTCTTTCTTGTTATGTACGCACTACTTTGTCAAGCCTTGTAGTCACTTGCTCCTCATCTGTCTTGAACTCAGAATGCCCCATGACCTTGACAAACATGGGTCAACTGTTATGACCGGCATATTAGGGGTTTAGCCCAGTTAGTTATGGCCTAATTTATCTTATCATTATTAGGGGCTTAGCCCAATTATCTTATTAGGAAGATTATATAAACTCGTGTAAAGACCCGTTTTGGGATTAAACAAGAAGCAATCATATTTGCTCGGCTTCCTTAGGGAGCCGAGAGACCTAACCCTAGTCGCCGCCCTACTCTCTCTCTCTCTCTCGCGCGCGCACGCAATGACAGCGCCCCAGCGCTGGCGACCACGCCTTCCTCCACGCCATCCCTCCTTCCACCCCTACAACCTGAGACCACGCCCTGGTAGGGATCCGGTTCCTACCAATTTGGTTTCAGATAGCTTCGGTGCGATCATGTCCTTGCCGCCGCCCACCCCGACCCTCCTGCTGCCGACCGCGACGACCGCCCCGATGGCCACCACGGCCAGCGCCCGGCTCTTGCCGGTGCTGGTCACCTCCGCCGCGCCCATCCCCGTCGTCTTCACCCCGGAGGAGATGACGGCTGCCATCCGAGATCTCACCCAGGCGGTCACGCACATCTACACGTTCCTCGCGAGATCCTATGGGCCGCAGCCGCATGTGCCCTTCGCCACCACCCCGCCGCCGCAGCAGCCACCGTGGCAGCCGTCACGAGCGATGAACCCCGACGCCTCCACCATGCAGCAGGGGCAACAGCTGCAGCCGCCGCCACCGGCGACCATAGCCCTGGGCATCCCGATGATGGGCCCAGGGGTGCCCATCCACCAGGTCCGGTTTCCCCCGTCACCGTTGTAAGTGCATCTAGTGCCCCTTAGTGATTTTGGTGTATTGAAGACTTATAGGTTAAGGGACTAATATGTTTGTAAGTGTACACATGCTCTATAAGTCAATGAGGAGTTTGATATTTACAGTGAAAGTCGACCCCTAAAAATGAATGTCTTCGGCTGAAGACTTTGGCTCTCCTGAAGACTTTGGAAGTGAAGAAATTTGTGTGATCTGAAGACTTCGATATTCATGCGAGGAATCTGAAGCATGAAGACTTCTATTTTTGTAGTTTCATTTTCTTCTTTTTGAGTCATAGGAAACACCGTACTGTTAAAGGGGGTCGAGGTAATACTAAGGAAACTAATTTCCAAGTGATGCTCATCTCAAAATTCTACACCTACCCAATCCTTCAAGTGAAGCCATTGGAAATCTCATATCAGTTCAGTCAATTTCTTCAGTGACAGAGACGAAGATTTTCTGGTTTTTGAGGAATTTGTTCTGACTGAGGAGTTAGGAATTCGCCAGTGCGAATTGCCTACACAGTGAGGAACATGGTAGCCCTGAGGAATTCGAACCTCAAATCCGACCATTGCTGAGCCGCGCGCCAGCTATTCCAAAATATCCTACCACCTAACGGTCATATCAACAAAGGGCATTTATGTCTTATCATGTCGGGCTGCTCCCTAGGCTATAAATAGCCGCCTCCTACAACCACTACCTGGTTGGCTCCTCCGAGAGAAACTGACACTTGTCATTTGAGAGCATCCATCCTCCGAGGACTTTGAGAGAAAATTATCAAGTGAGAAAAACCCGAATCCCAAACCCAAAACTACAAACCCCAAAGTGATTGAGCATCACTGAAGAGATTGTTCCTGTGTGGAACCGACGCTTGTTACCTTTGAGGACTATGTATCCTCCAGACGGTTAGGTGTCATGGTCTGAGCATCCAAGAGGAATTGAATTGCCGAGTGACCAAATCTGTGAAGGTTTGGAAGTCACATGTGAAGACTTACCACTACTGTTGGGCGAGGTCTGTGTGATCTTAGCTCAAGGAGAATACGGTGAGGACTAGGTGTCCTGGACTGTGTGTTCAGGACTGGGTGTCCGGGACTGTATGTCCTCGACTTTAAATACTCAGCCACTCCAACCAGATGTACAACTGTCACAGCAGTTGGAACTGGTCTACCAAATCATTGTCTTCACATCCAACTGGTTCTATTTCCTCAACCCTTTCATTTACTCATTTGTGTGTTGATGAATCTGATCATTACTGTTTGAAGACTTTGACTGAAGACTCTCTAATTCCTCAATCCTATTTCTTCATTCTGTTTTGTCTTCATCCTGCTTATCCTGTGTTTACGCTTTCTGTACTCTGTGTTTGTCTTTCATTTCATCATGATGACTATGCCGTGGCTCTATTATGCTTATACTTGAGTACTTATTCCGCTGCAAGTAGTTCTTCACTTAGGAATTTCCTCACCCTGAAATTCCTCAGTGAAGAATTCATAAAAATCGCCTATTCACCCCCCTCTAGTCGACGTAACGCACTTTCAACTTGTATCAGAGCAAGGTACTCCCTTGTTCTGTGTGATTTTTGTTTAACCGCGTGGAGTTTTAGTTATGTCAACTGCAGGAATGAGGAGTGTGTCCTGCCCCATCATTGACGGTCATGAGTATCCCAAGTGGAAGGCCATGATGAAGAAGCGACGCATGGCATTGAACAACAAACTGTGGACCGTCACTAAGATTGGTCTCACCGATCTCGGCAAGGTGGCGGAGGCTGATGACATTCACAAGTACACTCTACTCAACCTCACGGCGAAAGATGTCATCTGCTCCTGTTTGTCCCAAAATCAGTTCAGGAACATCATGCATCTCAATCATGCGAAGCTAATCTGGGACCGACTCTCTGAGGTCTACGAAGGCCATCGTACTCGTCATGATCCTTGGTTTGAGGATTTCAAGGAATCACTCAAGGAGATGACCTTCGCACCTGAATCATCATCCTCTTCACCATGCCTTATGGCAAAAAGGTGCTAAGGTAACAGAATGCTACCTTTCCGAATCTAGTGATGATGAACCAGGTGATGAATTTGGACCTAGCTATGTCAAACTTGCTTCCCTTGCCACTAAACAACAAAGAGCTCTTGAAAAAGTTCAAAACATGCTAGATGAAAGCGATGATATGTTGGGTGAGGAATTGGAGCAAACTAAGGCTTTGACTGATAGGCTTCAAAAACTTCAGCCAAAGTTTGACAACCTTCAAAATCATCATAACACTCTCTTAACTGATCATGAAAAGCTTTCTTATGAATTTTAAAGATAAATTAAGATCTTGAGAAGTTAAAAGCGAGTTATGAAGATCTTCAGAAGGAAAATGATTCATTGCTTGCTCAACAGATCAATTCTGCTCAGGAAGAATTTATTCCACCATGTCTGAAATGCATTGAGCATGAATCTGCTAATTCATCACCTGAATGTTCAAATGCTTCTATTGCTGCAAATTCTTCAACGGTCTCGGTGGTGACAAATTCCTCATCTGAGGATACCACATGTATCACTGACGATAATGCAGGGCTAGAGGAATTGTATGTGACAGGCATTTACAAAAGCCTCAAAGGGCATCAGAATCTATGTGATGTGCTCAAAAAGTAGATCTTGAACAGGAACCCTAAGAAAGAGGGTATTGCATTTGAGAGGAAACTCAATGCTGATGGGACCTACTGGAAACCTGAGAAGTATCCCAAAACCTCATGGGTTGCTGCGAAAGGACCTCCTATAGATCCATGCACTTTATCTAGCTTTACCTCTGATTCTACATATTCCTCTGATGAGTCATTTGACTCCAACTATAAGTTGTTTAAGAATCAGAATGGTGAAGTATTTGTTTGATATGTTGGAACTAACTGCAAGAACGGTCCCCCTATAAAGAAAATCTGGGTTCCTAAAAGGTGCCTTGAAAATCTTCAGGTGAATGTCATCATGACACCACCAGTGAAGAATAGGAACCCCAGATCAAAATCTTCATATGGATCCAACTCCTCATATGAACCAAATTCTTCATATGGATCAAACTCCTCATATGGATCAAAATCCTCATATGAACATCATCATGCTAACACTTCTGTTTCACAGAGAAAGTCTAAAGGCCATGAATATGTGCATTACTCTTCAAACCATTATGTTCATAAGTCCTCGAAGAATTTCTCTTCTTATTCATATGCTTATGCTAACCACTTTTTTGTGAAATGAAGTGCACTGACTTCTATGCCATCTTTTACTTATGGAGCTCGCAGAATGATGAACTCTTTGCCACCCCTCCAGATGTGGGTGGTGAAGAAAAAGAACTAATCTCTTATGCAGGGTCAGGTCTCCAGACGAGCTTAATCATCTGAAGAATTTGCTGGAGACCTGAATGTGCTTGAAAGGACGCAAGCTAATCATGAAGAAATGAATCATTCATTTCTCACATCCTCATATTGCTATATCTGTTACTGTCGATGAAATTGATATCATATTCTTCACTGATGAAGTATATGGGTTCATCAGTTGCACTAATTCATTTGCAGGATGAACAACCCAAAGCTACTGAGTGGGTCCTCGACAGTGGATGTACAAATCACATGACTGGTGACAGGAGCTTGTTGATGGACACTGATTTGTCACCATCTCATCTGAAGCATATCACCTACGCTGACAAAGGAAAAAGCAAGGTATTGGGTCTAGGTAAGGTTGCAATCTCAAAGGATAAACACATGGACAAGGTCATGCTTGTTGAGTCCTTAGGATTCAATCTTATGTCTGTCTCAATGCTTTGTGATCTTGATATGGTTGTTGTCTTTGGCAAATTTCGCTGCCTTGTGCTAATGGAATCTAACAACTCCAAAGTCTTCGAAGGCTTTAGGAAAGGAGACTTGTATATTGTTGATTTCTCTATAGGACCACAGCCTGCCACATGTCTACTTGCAAAAGCTTCAGGATGCTGGTTATGGCATCGATGACTTGGTCATGCTGGGATGAGGAACTTGCATACACTCGCAAAGAAGAAGCATGTCATTGCATTGAGGGTGTCAAATTCCTCAAAGATCATCTTTGTGGGGCTTGTGAGGCTGGAAAGATCACCAGAGCCAAGCATCCCTCGAAGACTATCATGACCACTTCTCCTCCCTTTGAATTACTTCATATGGATCTATTTGGCCCTACTCATTATGCCACGTTCACTAGTTCTGCATCATTATATGGCTTTGTCATAGTTGATGACTATTCTCGTTACACATGGGTGCATATCATCACTTACAAAAATGAAGTGTAGGAAGTCTTCAGACGATTTTCCTCAAGGGCTTCCATTAACTTCGGCATGAAGATCAAGCATATCAGGAGTGATAATGGAACCGAGTTCAAGAACACTGGCTTCGATGAATATCTCGATATGCTTGGTATTACTCACGAATTGTCTGCTCCTTATACTCCTCAGCAGAATGGCGTAGTGGAGCGCAAGAACATGACTCTTGTTGAGATGGACCGCACTATGCTTGATGAATACAAGACTCCCCAGCATTTCTGGCCTGAAGCAATTGTTACTGTGTGCCACATCATCAATAGGGTATACCTTCACAAATTCTTCAAAAAGACCTCATATGAACCCCTCAATGACAAGAAACCCAATGTAAGTTATTTCAAAGTCTTCGGTGCTAAATGCTGGATTAGAGATCCTCACCATCATTCTAAATTTGCACCGAAAGCACATGAGGGTTTTATGCTTGGTTACGGAAAGGACTCGCACACCTACAGAGTCTTCAACATCAATCATCACAAGGTTGTTGAAACTTTAGATATGCGGTTTGATGAAACTAATGGCTCGCAAAGAGAGCTCCTACCTCCTGTGCTAGATGAAATGTCACCTGAGGAATCCATCAAATTCAAAGCTACTAAGGATGTCATCCCTACGGAAGAATCTGCAGAAGAAGTCATTCCTGATCGTAAAGAAAATCATGCTGGTGCTGCTGAAGAAACTGGTCCAGAAGAAACTGCTGGGCCTAAGCAAAGTCGTCAAGCCGCACATCCTCGCATAGAAAACGAAGTGCAGATCGAGAAGATCATCGATGACATTAGTGCACCAGGTCCCCTCAAGCGCTTAAAAGCTTCACATTTATCTAACTTTTGTGGGCATTTTGCATTTGTCTCTATCACAAAGCCCACTAAAGTAGATGAAGCATTCATGGAATCTGAGTGGATTCAAGCCATGCAAGATGAATTGCATCAATTCGAGCTCAACAATGTGTGGGAGGTTGTCAAGCGACCATACCCACACAAGCACAACATCATCGGTACCAAGTGGATCTACCGCAACAAATAAGACGAAAATGGCCTCGTGGTGAGAAATAAGGCTCGTCTTGTAGCTCAAGGCTACACACAGGTTGAAGGAATTGATTTCGATGAAACTTTTTCATCTGTTGCTAGACTTGAGGCTATTCTCATATTGCTTGCTTATGCTAACCATCATAATATCATCTTACAACAAATGGATGTGAAAAGTGCATTCCTATATGGTAATCTTGAGGAAGAAGTATATGTTGCTCAACCACCAGGTTTTGAGGATCCAAAATTTACAGATCACGTCTACAGACTCAACAAGGCCCTCTATGGCCTCAAGCAAGCACCTCGGGCGTGCTATGACACACTGAAGAAATTCCTCGTGAAGAAAGGCTTCAAACCCGGTTCACTTGACCCAACTCTTTTCACCAAAACATATGATGATGAATTATTCGTGTGCCAAATATATGTTGATGATATTATCTTTGGCTGTACTAACCAACGTTACAGTGATGAATTTGCCTATATGATGAGTGAAGAATATCAACTGTCTATGATGGGAGAATTGAAATTCTTCTTAGGTCTTCAGATTCGTCAACAATACAATGGCTTATTCATATCTCAGGAGAAATACCTCAAGGATGTGTTGAGGAAATTCGGCATGCAAGATTGCAAAGGCGTCAAAATTCCTATGCCCACAAATGGCCATCTATGTACTGATGAAAATGGTAAAGATTTCGATCAAAAGGCACTCTGTTCATAAGTACACATGTCTGCTGCTGAATCACTAGGTTCTCATCAACTTAACTCATTTGCGGCGTTCCACGAAGAAAAGCTGCATACCTCTTCATAGAACTCAATTGTGCAAATTCCTTAGATGAAGAAAATGACAGATGGTAAAAGGCCTCAATAAGGAGGAAAGAAGCTTGAAGTTAATACTGCTTTTGAGATCCCTGCGGACATCTATGCAGGGTACTACACGCCTGATGAGGCACATGGCAAGGAGACGAAGAATGAGCGCAAAGTGCGCATTCAGAGGATTGAAAGATGATGGGCAAGAGAGTGGAGGGAGTACAGATATGTCACTCCCAAATACATGAAGAAATTCGCTCTTAACCCCCCATGCTCAAACCTCCTCTAGCACCTGGCCAAAGAGCTGATCCAACAAGCCTTAAACGTGGTGAGGATTATGCCGATGAAAGGGCTAGGCGGCAAGATAAGTTGGCCAAGCAGGCCAAAGAAACAGTGAAGAAATTTAATGAGGATTCTGCTGCTGCCACTGCCGCTGCTGAGGCTTCTTCAAACAAGAAGGCTATGCCAAAGAAGCCATACAAGAAACCACCTTCTTCTTCAATGCCCTCACGGCCAATCTCCTCAATGCCACCAAGGCAATTTCCTCAAGCTGCCCCAGTTCCTCAAGCTACACAAATTCCTCAGGCTTCAAAACCCTCAGCTCCTCCGGCAAAGTCCTCAGCACCCGTGCATCTCGCCACGTGCCAAAGGACCACTAGCATATCAATTGCCTCAGGAGCTTCAGCAAGTTCTTCAACCCATCCTTCATCAACCGGTCCCACTCTGCTGAAGACCAAGGCCACTGCTGGACGAGGCACTAGACCAAGTCCTCACAAGAAGCAGGTGGTCTTTCAAACTCCGTCTGATGATGAAGCTGATGATGATGAATTAACTGATATCATCAAGGACAGACAGCAGCGGGCCTCTAGAGCCAAAGGGAGTGATGTGCCCCTTCTACTGGATCCGAAGAAGATCCTCGATTTCATCGATCTTTGGCACAAAGATCCCAATGCTCCAATGCCAGAGTTGGGCCTCACTCCTGGACAAAGTCACATGGTGACGGCGTTCATTGCTGAAGAAAAGTAGAAGTATGACCAAGCCAGAGTGGCTAAGAAAGCGTAGTACAAGAAGCAGCGCTATCTAAAGGACAATGTCCTCAGTCTTTCGCCTGAGCAGCTCATTGCACTGCGAGCTGATATCAAAAAGCTCAGCGATGAATTTGATGCCTACAAGGCTGAATGGTAGGGTGCCAAGGTCAGATTCATCAAGCTGACGAAGAAATTCACTTCAAGTGCTGCTGCCCCTGTGCACATTGAAGTCATTCCGGCTGAAGCATCTGCACAAGCCACTGAAGGAATTGCCAGCACCGCTGATGAAAATCAGGCTGCTGATGAAACTGCAAGCACCAGGGCTGCTGAAGAAATTCCATCCTCTGAAGAAACTGCCAAGGCAACCATTAGTGTTGCGCCTGAAGAATCTGCCAGGCCAGCTGAAGACTCTGTTGCTGCGCCTGAAGAAATTGCTCAAGACAGGCCAACTGCATCAGTTGGGCCTAAAGAAATTGATCCAACTCTCACTGCTCCGCCTGCACCAACACCAAGCCCATTTCTTCCTTCTGCTCTGGAAGTGAAGAAAACCAAAGCTGCGGAGCGAGCTGCTCTGAAGAAGAGGAAAGCATCGGCCGCCACAGAATCTTCGGCCCTCAAGAAGGCAAAGATTTTGACAAGTTCAATGGACAATCCCATTGATGTTGTTCCTCTTGCAAGCATGCCATCAAAGGAACTTGTTCCTTATGGTGAAGAATATCAGATTCCTGAAGAAGATCCCTCTACTGCTTCCACAAAGCAGATGGATGAAGAAATCAAAGTTGAGACTTTCACTTCAACTCCTCAAGTATCATCGCCAACGCCCCAGTTTACTGTTGAAGAAGCCGGCGTTGAAGAAATGGAAGTGGATGAGGATGTGGACATTGGCTGCACCACTCCAGTGATGAACGATGATTTCTGGGATAGTCAACACCCCAACTCTCCTCTATTCACACCACTACAGCAAATTCCTCAGTCCCCAACACCAACAGAAGTTCAGATGGGCTCTGAAGAAATACGCACTTCCCCTTCCATTCATGAAGAAATTCCAGCCACTAGTGCTGATGAAAATGCTACTGAAGAAATGGAGGCATAGGCTGCTACTGAAGCAGAAGCTGACATTCCTCAGCCCGCGGCTCCAGAAGTTATTCTTCAGATCACTGACACTCCTCAGCCATAGCTGAAGAATCCATTCTCCAAAACTCTGAAGTTCAAGGCTGATGCCTTCTTCAATGAGCATGTATTCTTCACTGATTACAATCCCTATGTTTCTGCTCGTCTGAGGAGGAAGCGCTTCTGGACAGCCAGTCAGGCAAATTTCTATTCTTCAGTGCTATTCAACAAGGATAAAGTCTTCGACCATGAGCATATTCTTCACTTGGATATGGAATCACTTCCTTGCTTTACGCTAGTCCTTGCTACCATTCATGATGCTGTCCTACTCAATTTCTGCACTGACATTTGCAATTGGAATGAAGAACTCATTCTTCAATTCTATGCGACGCTGCACATCACCGGCAATGCTGAAGATGTGAACTCATGGGTGTTGGACTAGATGACAGAGAACACACACTATAAGACACCGGCCACTAAATTGCTTCGTGCCATGCCTGTCAGTCCTCCCCCAGAAGGTGCACGTCTCATCTACTCTAAAACTGAGCTGTCAGATCATTTCACGCAAGTGCTGATGAAGCCATTGAAGCCTGGACAAGCCTCAAGGACCAAATTCCTTGTGAAGGAATTGCAATATGTGCCAAGGACAGTCTATCGCATTCTGATGAAGACATTGAGTCCTATCAAAGGCCACGACTCGAATGTTGAAGAAGTCATTGGCATCATGAAGAATCTGCTTTTCAACATCATGCACGGTATTCCCGTGAACTATCATGATTTCTTCATGAGGACTTTGGCAAACATTGCGATGTCCCCATTTGAGTTAAAGCCTTACGCTCCCTGGATTATGAGATTCCTCAAATCAAGGTCTTCACTCAACTACGAAGCTGATACACTCAACCATGGCAGCTACTTGCCCCCAATTGAAGTCCTCAAACGGACATTTTCCTCAGTCGATGAAAAGGGCAAGGCCACTGCTATTATTGATGAGGGAATTCGACCATTGGATGGACAGTTTCGCAAAGCTGCTTCATACTCCACCAATGATGACTCTGCTACTCATGATTGTGCCGCTAATGCCTCAAAGCAAAGTCCTCTGGTAACAACTCCAAGGGCGATGACTGATCGTGAGCTTCTCCTCAGTCTTCATCAAAAGGTGGATCGCAATCACAAATGGGTAAAATGTCAGTTTGGTTCAATTCTTCACAACATGACTGCCACATATAATTCAGTGAAGAAGAACCATTACTACCTCAATGAAGTTTTCGATCGCTCCTGGGCTATTATGTCTCATCTCTATGGTGATGAGGATCTCAAGCAGATGGGTTTCAAGCAGGACTTCGGCTGGTCTAAGCCCCCACTAAAGAAATTCAAGAAAGTTGCAGTTCCTCCTCTGGTGCCCAGTTCATATTCCTCATCCGGTGATACTAATGAAAATGAAGATCTGGACGACACTACGGCAGACCCTTCTCCAACAAACGACCCCAACAATGCTGACGCTCCTCCATCGACTTCGTGAAGAAATTCTTCAGGGGCGTTAGTCCTCACTTTTCGTCCCTTTTGGTCATTTGATGACAAAGGGGGAGAAATTTGAGTTAGTCTTCAAGCGGGTCTCTATATATATGGGCGTTTCTTTGTGTTAAGTTGCAACTCTCGCGCTTCTGAAGCTTTTGTTGGTTGAGTTGTAAACTTATGTCCGATGGTGACCTGATACTTTTGCTCTGTTTTTCTGCATGCTACTTCCTCATTAATGCTATGCACGCATGCTGAATCACATCAGTCACCATATTTCGTCATGTATTTCAAATTCTTCATTTCAAATATCAAATGTGTGTATGAATTACAAGATATAGGGGGAGATCTCCATGATTCGACTCTTCTAATGTGCATTGCTTCAAAAGCAAATTCCTCACTATGCACATCTTCAGGGGGAGTTCTTCTATATCTTGCAATCAAATTCCTCAATATTGAGTACTTTAAATTCATATGTTTATCCCCATTGAAAACTTAACCTATATTGTCATCAATCACCAAAAAGGGGGAGATTGTAAGTGCATCTAGTGCCCCTTAGTGATTTTGGTGTATTGAAGACTTATAGGTTAAGGGACTAATATGTTTGTAAGTGTACACAGGCTCTATAATTCAATGAGGAGTTTTATATTTACAGTGAAAGTCGACCCCTAAAAATGAATGTCTTCGGTTGAAGACTTTGGTTCTCTTGAAGACTTTGAAAGTGAAGAAATTGGTGTGATCTGAAGACTTCAATATTCATGCGAGGAATCTGAAGCATGAAGACTTCTGTTTTCGTAGTTTCATTTTCTTCTTCTTGAGTCATAGGAAACACCATACTGTTAAAGGGGGTCGAGGTAATACTAAGGAAACTAATTTCCATGTGATGCTCATCTCAAAATCCTACACCTACCCAATCCTTCGAGTGAAGCCATTGGAAATCTCATATCAGTTCAGTCAATTTCTTCAGTGACAGAGACGGAGATCTTCTGGTTTCTGAGGAATTTGTTCTAACTGGGGAGTTAGGAATTCGCTAGTGCGAATTGCCTACACAGTGAGGAACATGATAGCCCTGAGGAATTTGAACCTCAAATCCGACCATTGCTGAGCCGCGCGCCATCTATTCCAAAATATCGTACCACCTAACGGTCATATCAGCCAAGGGCATTTATGTCTTATCATGTCGGGCTGCTCCCTAGGCTATAAATAGCCGCCCCCTACAACCACTAGCTGGTTGGCTGCGACCTTGTTCTTCGGCACGTTCAGCCGGCCAAGAATTCCAACAAGTTGACACCGAAGTGGGAAGGCCCTTATCGGGTAACACGAGTCACCAGGCTCGGCGCAGTCCGGCTGGAGACCGAAGATGTCATTCCAGTGAGCAACTCCTGGAACATCGAGCATCTCCGTAAGTTTTACCCATAAGGTGCGGCTGCCGGGCCTCCTGGCAAGCCACCCTTTTGTACAAGCCTTGCCGGCGAGGCATGTAACCCTTTGTACAAAGCCAGGCGCAGACCCTGAGCATAAATAAACGAAGCGCTGGCACCCTAAGTTATAGCATGCATGCTAGGTTGAGTCTCTTCCTTGGTTAGGGTTGATAGTGCTTAGCGGCGGCTAACCCCTAGCCTAGAGGTCGAGTGTGCGTCTCTCTGTTCTTCTCTGTCTTCTTTGGTTTGCAGGGCACATAAGTATTCTTGCCGAGCTATTTTGGAAGAAAGGGAACAGACCGGCGTCCGGACCCCGGCAAGCCAGAGTTGCCGGGGGCTACAAGAACAAGGATCCATCCGCGGCAAGCCAAGGTTGCCGGGGGCTGCAGATCCAGATAAGTTCTCTATCCTCTATCATGCATTTCTTTATGGACTGGGATATGTGAAACCCCATTCTATCTCTGAGCTACCGTGCTCCCCTTTTTTGGTACCCAAGGATTATCCCCTGGATCCGAATTTGGTCGTAGCCGCGGTAGCAAAGAAGAGGAACGAGGAGCCTAAGCCCACCTCATCCCTGCCTCCGACAAGGGCGTGAGAAAGGTCGAGCGAAGTGGGGGGACGGCAAGGCCTGTTGCCGGGCGAAAAACGTTTGTCTTAAAGATAACGAGGATTCACTCCTTGTCGTGGGTTCCGCCTGCGAACGAAAAACCCGGCAAACATCCCTTTTTCATTAAAAAACATCCCGTACAGGTACAGTCCATACGAAATGAAAAACATGAACAAGGGGATTACAAGTTCTAAAGTTAACAAAGGCCCGAAGGCTTACAAGACTAAAAAGATACAAGGTGCCCGTAACCCCTTTCTTGTCCCTCTCCTCAGGAAATGGAACAAGAAAGCCGAAGGGAAAAAGGGGCGCCTAGGCGAGCTACGAGTGGCAGAAGACACCAAGAGAACATCTCGGTGGCCGTCCTAGGGCTGGATGGTGATGGCGGCGCCGGAGGCAGAGCTCTAAGACGAGGCGGCTGTTGGAAATATGCCCTAGAGGCAATAATAAAAGTATTATTATATTTCATTGTTCATGATAATTGTCTTTTATTCATGCTATAACTGTATTATCCGGAAATCGTAATACACGTGTGAATACATAGACCTCAATATGTCCCTAGTGAGCCTCTAGTTGACTAGCTCGTTGTGATCAACAGATAGTCATGATTTCCTGGCTATGGACATTGGATGTCGTTGATAACGGGATCACATCATTAGGAGAATGATGTGATGGACAAGACCCAATCCTAAGCATAGCACAAAGGTCGTTTAGTTCATTTGCTAGAGCTTTGCCAATGTCAAGTATCTCTTCCTTAGACCATGAGATCGTGTAACTCCCGGATACCGTAGGAGTGCCTTGGGTGTATCAAACGTCACAATGTAACTGGGTGACTATAAAGGTGCATTACAGGTATCTCCGAAAGTAGCTGTTGGGTTGACACAGATCGAGACTGTGATTTGTCACTCCGTATGACAGAGAGGTATCTCTGGGCCCACTCGGTAATGCATCATCATAATGAGCTCAAGGTGACCAAAGTGTTGGCCACGGGATCATGCATTACGGTACGAGTAAAGTGACTTGCCGGTAACGAGACTGAACAAGGTATTGGGATACCGACGATCGAGTCTCGGGCAAGTAACGTACCGATTGACAAAGGGAATTGTATACAGGGTTTGATCGAATCCTCGACATCGTGGTTCATCCGATGACAACATCGAGAAGCATGTGGGAGCCAACATGGGTATCCAGATCCCGCTGTTGGTTATTGACCGGAGAACGTCTCGGTCATGTCTACATGTCTCCCGAACCCGTAGGGTCTACACACTTAAGGTTCGATGACGCTAGGGTTATAAAGGAAGTTTTTATGTGGTTACCGAATGTTGTTTGGAGTCCCGGATGAGATCCCGGACGTCACGAGGAGTTCCGGAATGGTCTGGAGGTAAAGATTTATATATGGGAAGTCCTATTTTGGCCACCGGAAAATGTTCGGGATTTTTCGGTATTGTACCGGGAAGGTTCTAGAAGGTTCCGGAGTGGGGCCCACCTGCATGGGGGGACCCACATGAACGTGAGTAGTGGGGGAAAGGCCCCACACCCCTGGTCAAGGCGCACCAAGATCCCCCCTTAGAAGGAATAAGATCATATCCCGAAGGGATAAGATCAAGATCCCTAAAAAGGGGGGATAACAATCGGTGGGGAAGGAAATGATTGGGATTTCTTTCCTCCCACCTTGGCCAATGCCCCAATGGACTTGGAGGGCAAGAAACCAGCCCCTCCACCCCTATATATAGTGGGGAGGCGCATGGGAGCTCAACACAAGCCAAGGCGCAGCCCCTCCCCTCCCCAACACCTCTCCTCCTCTGTATATGCTTGGCGAAGCCCTGTCGGAGTACTGCTGCACCAACTACACCACGCCGTCGTGCTGCCGTTGGAGCAATCTTCCTCAACCTCTCCTTCCCCCTTGCTGGATCAAGAAGGAGGAGATGTCTCCCGTCCCGTACGTGTGTTGAACGCGGAGGTGCTGTCCGTTCAGCACTTGGACATCGGTGATCCGAATCATGTTCGAGTACGACTCCATCATCACCATCCCCTTGGCTAGCTTCCGCTCGTGATCTACAAGTGGTATGTAGATGCAAACTCTCTCCCTTGACTCGTTGCTTAGATGAACTCATAGATGGATCTTGGTGAAACCGTAGGAAAAATTTTAATTTTCTGCAACGTTCCCCAACAGCGGCAGGACGTCAATACGCGACGAAGGCGTCGGTGCCCGCGTACTCCGACTTGACGGCCTTGCCGCCCGCCCTCTTCCTCTTCCGCAGCCTCCCAATGCCAACAGCCCAAGGAGACGACCCCGAGAAGTTCAAGGAACCGACGACACGGATGATGGGGTCGACGGTGCCGCTCGGAGTGGCGCTCGATGCCTAGTCGGACCCGTCATCCTGCCGCCCGCTCGCCTCGTCGTTGCTGCCGTTGTCTTCCTCGCCACTCTCGCTCGAGGAGGAATCTTCGTCGTCAGAAGAGCTCTCCACGCAGCACCTTACCCGAGTCCCAAAGTGCCCGAAGATCTTGACAGAGAGGAGGCCACCCTCCATTAGTTTGAAACGGAGAGTGAGCCCATCCGTCAAGCTGTGGAGGCGAGCGAAGGTCTTCCACCCTCGGTGAAGATACATGACGCGAGGGGCGGGGACCTCGATGTTGGCCCATGTACCGCTGTTCCCGCAACACCTCATGTGCAGCCGCAACGCCTGCGGCGGATCCAGCTCCATCTCCCGCACGAATGGAGTCGGGAGGCGAAGGCGGTGGTGCGGTGGCTGGCGCAGCCTGACGAAGAATTTGCAGGGGTTGTCTCCGGAGGCTAAGGCTCGGCCGCCCCCTCTCGACCAATCCGACCCGTTGAAGTGACAGCAAGCGGGGCCATCAACCGCCCTCCCCGCTTCGTTGAAGGCGCGTGGGAATCGACCCATGCACGCGCACGACTTCCCACATTCCGCGCGCCTGTTATTCGCTCTGCGTTATGCATGCAGCGAACATGGCGCAAGGGGCAGGCGCAGTGGGACGCGTGGAGCGACGGTTCCCAAGCGAGGGCAGTAAATGGGAGGCGGCCTTGCGGTCTCAAAGAGACATGCAAGCCACCTCTTTACTGTCCACCACAAGGTGACGCTAGCATGCTTCCGTCATGCGCGCATGCACGACCCCCACGCCGCGCGTTCAACGCAGGTCGTGGGGAAGCGCAGCGAACGGAGCAGTGGCCACGGTAAAATCCACCCCAACTGCCAGCGCACCGTTGTGGGCCTGGCCCAACAACGTGATGCTCTTATATGCGGCCCAGGCCCGGGGGCTCCTGTCAGTGTACAAAAGTAGGGCCCCTCCTTTTGACCCCTTTACTTGTGCATGGGCAGTCAGAGCCACTCGCCACGGCCACGCATAACAGGGTAGGAAAGGGAAGCTGGAGAGAAGCCGAAGGCACAAGACGAACAAGACAACATCAAGAACCAGGGCCACAAAGCAGAGACGGGCGAAGCTGTTGGAAATATGCCCTAGAGGCAATAATAAAAGGATTATTATTATATTTCCTTGTTCATGATAATTGTCTTTTATTCATGCTATAACTGTATTATCCGGAGATCGTAATACACGTGTGAATACATAGACCATAACATGTCCCTAGTGAGCCTCTAGTTGACTAGCTCGTTGGTCGACAGATAGTCATGGTTTCCTGACTATGGACATTAGATGTCATTGACAACGGGATCACATCATTAGGAGAATGATGTGATGGACGAGACCCAATCCTAAGCATAGCACAAGTCGTGTAGTTCGTTTTGCTAGAGCTTTTCCAATGTCAAGTATCTCTTCCTTAGACCATGAGATCGTGTAACTCCCGGATACCGTAAGAGTGCTTTGGGTGTACCAAACGTCACAACGTAACTGGGTGACTATAAAGGTGCACTACAGGTATCTTCGAAAGTGTCTGTTGGGTTGACACGGATCGAGACTGGGATTTGTCACTCCGTATGACAGAGAGGTATCTCTGGGCCCACTCGGTAATGCATCATCACAATGAGCTCAAAGTGACCAAGTGTTTGGTCACGGGATCATGCATTACGGTACGAGTAAAGTGACTTGCCGGTAACGAGACTGAACGAGGTATTGGGATACCGATGATCGAGTCTCGGGCATGTTACGTACTGAATGACAAAGGGAATTGTATACAGGGTTGTTCGAATCCTCGACATCGCGGTTCATCCGATGAGATCATCGAGGAGCATGTGGGAGCCAACATGGGTATCCAGATCCCGCTGTTGGTTATTGCCCGAGAGCCGTCTCGGTCATGTCTACGTGTCTCCCGAACCCGTAGGGTCTACACACTTAAGGTTCGGTGACGCTAGGGTTGTATGAATATGAGTATGCAGTATACCGAATGTTGTTCGGAGTCCCGGATGAGATCCCGGACGTCACGAGGAGTTTCGGAATGGTCCGGAGGTAAAGAATTATATATAGGAAGTGGTATTTCGGCCATCGGGAAAGTTTCGGGGTCACCCGGTATTGTATCGGGACCACCGGAAGGGTCCCGGGGGTCCACCGGGTGGGGCCACCCATCCCGGAGGGCCCCATGGGCTGAAGTGGGAGGGGAGCCAGCCCATAGTGGGCTGGTGCGCCCCCCTAGGGCCCACCCCCTGCGCCTGTTGAAACCCTAGGGTGGGGGGGGGGCGCACCACATGCCTTGGGGGGCACTCCTCCCCCCTTGGCCGCCGCCCCCTTGGGAGATTGAATCTCCCAGGGCCGGCGCCCCCCCTGGGGGCCTATATAAAGGGAGGGGGGAGAGGGGCAGCCGCACCCTGAAGTCCTGGCGCCCCCTCCCCCTACTACACCTCTTCCTCCTCCGTCACGTGCTTGGCGAAGCCCTGTCGGAGTGCTGCTGTTCCACCACCACCACGCCGTTGTGCTGCTGCTGGAGCCATCATCATCAACCTCTCCTTCCCCCTTGCTGGATCAAGAAGGAGGAGACGTCACACGCACCGTACGTGTGTTGAACGCGGAGGTGCCGTCCGTTCGACGCTAGGATCTCCGGTGATCTGAATCACGGCGAGTACGACTCCATCATCACCGCTCCATCTAACGCTTCCGTACGCGATCTACAAGTGGTATGTAGATGCAAACTCACTCCCTTGACTCGTTGCTTAGATGAACTCATAGATGGATCTTGGTGAAACCGTAGGAAAAAATTTAATTTTCTGCAACGTTCTCCAACAGTGGCATCATGAGCTAGGTCTATGCGTAGTTCTCTATTGCACAAGTAGAACACAATTTTGTTGTGGGCGTAGATCTTGTCAACTTGCTTGCCGCTACTAGTCTTATCTTGCATCAACGGTATTGTGGGATGAAGCGGCCCGGACCAACCTTACACGTACGCTTACGTGAGACCGGTTGCACCGACTAACATGCACTAGTTGCATAAGGTGGCTGGCGGGTGTCTGTCTCTCCCACTTTAGTTGGAGCGGATTCGATGAAAGGGTCCTTATGAAGGGTAAATAGAAGTTGACAAAATCACGTTGTGGTTATTCGTAGGTAAGAAAACGTTCTTGCTAGAACCCAATTGCAGCCACGTAAAAGATGCAACAACAATTAGAGGACGTCTAACTTGTTTTTGCAGCAATTGTCATGTGATGTGATATGGCCAGAAGTTGTGATGAATGATGAATGATATATTGTGATGTATGAGATCATGTTCTTGTAATAGGAATCACGACTTGCATGTCGATGAGTATGACAACCGGCAGGAGCCATAGGAGTTGTCTTTATTTTTGTATGACCTGCGTGTCATTGAAGAACGCCATGTAAACTACTTTACTTTATTACTAAACGCATTAGTCATAGAAGTAGAAGTAGTCGTTGGCGTGACAACTTCATGAAGACACGATGATGGAGATCATGATGATGGAGATCATGGTGTCATGCCGGTGACAAGATGATCATGGAGCCCCGAAGATGAAGATCAAAGGAGCTATATGATATTGGCCATATCATGTCACTACTTTATATAATTGCATGTGATGTTTATTATGTTTTATGCATCTTGTTTACTTAGAATGATGGTAGTAAATAAGATGATCCCTTACAACAATTTCAAGAAGTGTTCTCCCCTAATTGTGCACCGTTGCTAAAGTTTGTCGTTTCGAAGCACCACGTGATGATCGGGTGTGATAGATCCTTACGTTTACATACAACGGGTGTAAGACAGTTTTACACATGCAAAACACTTAGGGTTAACTTGACGAGCCTAGCATGTACAGACATGGCCTCGGAACACGGAGACCGAAAGGTTGAACACGAGTCGTATGGAAGATACGATCAACATGAGAATGTTCACCGACGATGACTAGTCCGTCTCACGTGATGATTGGACACGGCCTAGTCGACTCGGATCGTGTAACACTTAGATGACTAAGGGGATGTCAAATCTGAGTGGGAGTTCATTAAATAATTTGATTAGATGAACTTAATTATCATGAACTTAGTCTAAAATCTTTGCAAAATATGTCTTGTAGATCAAATGGCCAACGCTCATGTCAACATTAACTTCAACGCGTTCCTAGAGAAAACCAAGCTGAAAGATGATGGCAGCAACTATACAGACTGGGTTCGGAACCTTAGGATCATCCTCATAGCTGCCAAGAAAGCATATGTCCTTGAAGCACCATTAGGTGACCCACCTGCTCTCCCAGCACTGCAAGACGATTTGAATGTTTGGCAGACACGTGCTGATGATTACTCCCTCGTTCAGTGCGGCATGCTTTACAGCTTAGAACCGGGGCTCCAAAAGCGTTTTGAGCATCACGGAGCATATGAGATGTTCGAGGAGCTGAAACTAGTTTTCCAAGCTCACGCCCGGGTCGAGAGATATGACATCTCCGAAAAGTTCTATAGTTGTAAGATGGAGGAAAATAGTTCTATCAGTGAGCACATACTCAAGATGTCTGGGTTGCACAACCGTATGACCCAGCTGAATATTAACCTCCCTGATGAGGCGGTCATTGACAGAATCCTTCAGTCGCTCCCACCAAGCTACAAGAGCTTTGTGATGAACTACAATATGCAGGGGATGGTAAAGACCATTCCTGAAGTATTTTCTATGCTGAAGTCAGCAGAGGTTGAAATCAAGAAAGAACATCAAGTGTTGATGGTCAATAAGACCACTAAGTTCAAGAAGGGCAAGGGTAAGAAGAACTTCAAGAAGGACGGCAAGGAGGTTGCCGCGCCTGGTAAGCCAGTTACCGGGAAGAAGTCAAAGAATGGACCCAAGCCTGAGACTGAGTGCTTTTATTGCAAGGGGAAGGGTCACTGGAAGCGGAACTGCCCCAAATACTTAGCGGATAAGAAGGCCGGCAACACTAAAGGTATATTTGATATACATGTAATTGATGTGTACCTTACCAGTACTCGTAGTAACTCATGGGTATTTGATACCGGTGCTGTTGCTCATATTTGTAACTCACAGCAGGAGCTGCGGAATAAGCGGAGACTGGCGAAGGACGAGGTGATGATGCGCGTCGGGAATGGTTCCAGGGTCGATGTGATCGCCGTCGGCACGCTACCTCTACATTTACCTACGGGATTAGTTTTGAACCTTAATAATTGTTATTTGGTGCCAAGTTTGAGCATGAACATTGTATCTGGATCTCGTTTAATACGAGATGGCTACTCATTTAAATCCGAGAATAATGGTTGTTCTATTTATATGAGAGATATGTTTTATGGTCATGCCCCGATGGTCAATGGTTTATTCTTAATGAATCTCGAACGTAGTGTTACACATATTCATAGCGTGAATACCAAAATATGTAAAGTTGATAACGATAGTCCCACATACTTGTGGCACTGCCGCCTTGGTCACATTGGTCTCAAGCGCATGAAGAAGCTCCATGCTGATGGACTTTTAGAGTCTCTCGATTATGAATCATTTGACACATGCGAACCATGCCTCATGGGCAAAATGACCAAGACTCCGTTCTCCGGAACAATGGAGCGAGCAACCAACTTGTTGGAAATCATACATACCGATGTGTGCGGTCCAATGAGTGTTGAGGCTCGCGGAGGATATCGTTATGTTCTCACTCTCACTGATGACTTGAGTAGATATGGGTATGTCTACTTGATGAAACACAAGTCTGAGACCTTTGAAAAGTTCAAGGAATTTCAGAATGAAGTAGAGAATCAACGTGACCGAAAGATAAAATTCTTATGATCGGATCATGGAGGAGAATATTTAAGTCACGGATTTGGTACACACTTAAGAAAATGTGGAATCGTTTCACAACTCACGCCGCCTGGAACACCTCAGTGAAACGGTGTGTCCGAACGTCGTAATCGCACTCTATTAGATATGATGCGATCTATGATGTCTCTTACCGATTTACCGCTATCATTTTGGGGATACGCTCTAGAGACAGCTACATTCACTTTAAATAGGGCACCGTCTAAATCCGTTTTGACGACACCGTATGAATTATGGTTTGGGAAGAAACCTAAGATGTCGTTTCTAAAAGTTTGGGGATGCGATGCTTATGTCAAGAAACTACAACCTGAAAAGCTCGAACCCAAGTCGGAAAAATGCGTCTTCATAGGATACCCCAAGGAAACCATTGGGTATACCTTCTACTTAAGATCCGAGGGCAAGATCTTTGTTGCCAAGAACGGATCCTTTCTGGAAAAGGAGTTTCTCTCGAAAGAAGTAAGTGGGAGGAAAGTAGAACTCGATGAAGTACTACCTCTTGAACGGGAAAGTAGTGCAGCTCAGGAAAATGTTCCTGTGATGCCTACACCAACTGAAGAGGAAAATAATGATGATGATCAAGGTACTTCGGATCAAGTTGCTACTGAACTTCGTAGGTCCACAAGGACACGTTCCGCACCAGAGTGGTACGACAACCCTGTCCTGGAAATCATGTTGTTAGACAACGGTGAACCTTCGAACTATGAAGAAGCGATGGCAGGCCCTGATTCCAACAAATGGCTAGAAGCCATGAAATCCGAGATAGAATCCATGTATGAAAACAAAGTATGGACTTTGACTGACTTGCCCGATGATCGACGAGCGATAGAAAACAAATGGATCTTTAAGAAGAAGACGGACGCGGATGGTAATGTCACCATCTATAAAGCTCGACTTGTCGCTAAGGGTTATCGGCAAGTTCAAGGGATTGACTATGATGAGACTTTCTCTCCCGTAGCGAAGCTTAAGTCCGTCCGAATCATGTTAGCAATTGCCGCATACTATGATTATGAGATATGGCAGATGGACGTCAAAACGGCATTCCTTAGCGGGTATCTTAAGGAAGAACTGTATATGATGCAGCCGGAGGGTTTTGTCGATCCTAAGAATGCTAACAAAGTATGCAAGCTCCAGCGATCCATTTATGGGCTGGTGCAAGCATCTCGGAGTTGGAACATTCGCTTTGATGAAATGATCAAAGCGTTTGGGTTTATGCAGACTTATGGAGAAGCCTGCGTTTACAAGAAAGTGAGTGGGAGCTCTGTAGCATTTCTCATATTATATGTAGATGACATACTTTTGATGGGAAATGATATAGAATTTTTGGACAGCATTAAGGCCTACTTGAATAAGTGTTTTTCAATGAAGGACCTTGGAGAAGCTGCTTATATATTAGGCATCAAGATCTATAGAGATAGATCGAGACGCCTCATAGGTCTTTCACAAAGCACATACCTTGATAAGATTTTGAAGAAGTTCAAAATGGATCAGTCCAAGAAAGGGTTCTTGCCTGTACTGCAAGGTGTGAGATTGAGCTCGGCTCAATGCCCGACCACGGTAAAAGATAAAGAAGAGATGAGCGTCATCCCCTATGCCTCAGCCATAGGATCTATTATGTATGCCATGCTGTGTACCAGACCTGATGTAAACCTTGCCGTAAGTTTGGTAGGAAGGTACCAAAGTAATCCCGGCAAGGAACACTGGACAGCGGTCAAGAATATCCTAAAGTACCTGAAAAGGACGAAGGACATGTTTCTCGTTTATGGAGGTGACGAAGAGCTCATCGTAAAGGGTTACGTCGACGCTAGCTTCGACACAGATCTGGATGACTCTAAGTCACAAACCGGATACGTGTATATGTTGAATGGTGGAGCAGTAAGCTGGTGCAGCTGCAAGCAGAGCGTCGTGCCGGGATCTACATGTGAAGCGGAGTACATGGCAGCCTCGGAGGCAGCTCATGAAGCTATTTGGGTGAAGGAGTTCATCACCGACCTAGGAGTCATACCCAATGCGTCGGGGCCGATCAAACTCTTCTGTGACAACACTGGAGCTATTGCCCTTGCCAAGGAGCCCAGGTTTCACAAGAAGACCAGGCACATCAAGCGTCGTTTCAACTCCATCCGCGAAAATGTTCAAGATGGAGACATAGATATTTGCAAAGTACATACGGATCTGAATGTCGCAGATCCGTTGACTAAACCTCTCTCGCGAGCAAAACATGATCAACACCAGTACTCTATGGGTGTTCGATTCATCACAATGTAACTAGATTATTGACTCTAGTGCAAGTGGGAGACTGTTGGAAATATGCCCTAGAGGCAATAATAAAAGGATTATTATTATATTTCCTTGTTCATGATAATTGTTTTTTATTCATGCTATAACTGTATTATCCGGAGATCGTAATACACGTGTGAATACATAGACCATAACATGTCCCTAGTGAGCCTCTAGTTGACTAGCTCGTTGGTCGACAGATAGTCATGGTTTCCTGACTATGGACATTAGATGTCATTGACAACGGGATCACATCATTAGGAGAATGATGTGATGGACGAGACCCAATCCTAAGCATAGCACAAGATCGTGTAGTTCGTTTTGCTAGAGCTTTTCCAATGTCAAGTATCTCTTCCTTAGACCATGAGATCGTGTAACTCCCGGATACTGTAAGAGTGCTTTGGGTGTACCAAACGTCACAACGTAACTGGGTGACTATAAAGGTGCACTACAGGTATCTCCGAAAGTGTCTGTTGGGTTAACACGGATCGAGACTGGGATTTGTCACTCCGTATGACGGAGAGGTATCTCTGGGCCCACTCGGTAATGCATCATCACAACGAGCTCAAAGTGACCAAGTGTTTGGTCACGGGATCATGCATTACGGTACGAGTGAAGTGACTTGCCGGTAACGAGACTGAACGAGGTATTGGGATACCGATGATCGAGTCTCGGGCATGTAACGTACCGAATGACAAAGGGAATTGTATACGGGGTTGTTCGAATCCTCGACATCGCGGTTCATCCGATGAGATCATCGAGGAGCATGTGGGAGCCAACATGGGTATCCAGATCCCGCTGTTGGTTATTGCCCGAGAGCCGTCTCGGTCATGTCTACGTGTCTCCCGAACCCGTAGGGTCTACACACTTAAGGTTCGGTGACGCTAGGGTTGTATGAATATGAGTATGCAGTATACCAAATGTTGTTCGGAGTCCCGGATGAGATCCCGGACATCACGAGGAGTTTCGGAATGGTCCGGAGGTAAAGAATTATATATAGGAAGTGGTATTTCGTCCATCGGGAAAGTTTCGGGGTCACCCGGTATTGTACCGGGACCACCGGAAGGGTCCCGGGGGTCCACCGGGTGGGGCCACCCATCACGGAGGGCCCCATGGGCTGAAGTGGGAGGGGAGCCAGCCCATAGTGGGCTGGTGCGCCCCCCTAAGGCCCACCCCCTGCGCCTAGGGTTGAAACCCTAGGGTGGAGGGGGCGCACCACATGCCTTGGGGGGCACTCCTCCCCCCTTGGCCGCCGCCCCTTTGGGAGATTGAATCTCCCAGGGCCGGCGCCCCCCCTGGGGGCCTATATAAAGGGAGGGGGGAGAGGGGCAGCCGCACCCTGAAGTCCTGGCGCCCCCTCCCCCTGCTACACCTCTTCCTCCTCCGTCGCGTGCTTGGCGAAGCCCTGCCGGAGTGCTGCTGTTCCACCACCACCACGCCGTTGTGCTGCTGCTGGAGCCATCATCATCAACCTCTCCTTCCCCCTTCCTGGATCAAGAAGGAGGAGACGTCACACGCACCGTACGTGTGTTGAACGCGGAGGTGCCGTCCGTTCGGCGCTAGGATCTCCGGTGATCTGAATCACGGCGAGTACGACTCCATCATCACTGCTCCATCTAACGCTTCCGTATGCGATCTACAAGTGGTATGTAGATGCAAACTCACTCCCTTGACTCGTTGCTTAGATGAACTCATAGATGGATCTTGGTGAAACCGTAGGAAAAATTTTAATTTTCTGCAACGTTCCCCAAGAGAAGCAGGTTGCCCCGGCAAGACCCTTGCCGGGGGCAGCCTCCGCAGGCTCGGCAAGCCCCTTGCCGGGGCAGCTCACCCACACCAGTGGAGCGGGCCTCCCTCGAGCCACGGTCTCCAAACAGCCATGTTGGACCAAGGCTTGGGGGACACCTCCATGGTGGCATGCAGATCTTTGTGAAGACATAGAATGCTCAAGATCGGATGAGGATTGGAAGGCAACAATCCTCACCAAGATCCCTACCGAAGGAATCCACAAGACCCCCGGCAAGACCCTTGTCGGGGACGCCTGCGCTCCACAGCAAGACCCTTGCCGGGCCACCCGACAAGGCCCTCGCCGAGCATGCCAGCAGGGCCACTGCCAGGTCCACACCAACCTAGTCTCTGCCACCATTCACATGTAGCTGCTGACCCAACCAGCTGGGCAGGCACCTACGTGGCAACATGCAGCCCTTCGTGGAGGCTCCACCATCGCGCCACCTCAGCTGTCTGCCTGCCTACATGGCACCGCATGCACCGCTGGACAGGGCGCGTGTCGAAGCGAGGAGGAGCGGCGACGGACGGGACGGGCCTCGCCCCCGCCCCTGATAAAGTGAAGAGACACCTAAGCCTCACATTAAATGCGCTTTATCCTGTAATACCAGCGATAAGCTCGTAGCGCTATAGCACTTTCTACCTCCTGTGTGCCACTGTGGCAGCCTCTTTTCGCCTATAAAAGGAGGCCCATGGTGCACTAGAGAAGGATTCGGCTCTTTCGAACCTGGAACACCCAGAGCTAGTTCAAGAGCTCAAGAACACTAAATACATCCACCAAAGCAGGATCGTAGGGTTTTATGCATCTTTGCGGCCCGAACCTGGGTAAATCCCCTTTGTGCTGTCTGTTAGTCCCGCTCTTCTCACGATCCCGCGCCCCGCAACCATAGTAGGGATTCCAGTGATCCCATAGGTGTCGTTTCCCACCGACATCTTTGGCGCACCAGGTAGGGGGCGCAATTGTGAGAATCCGGTTTAGTAGTTGACCTAGCTGTTCTTCATCGCCATCGGTTCATCCGGGACCAGGTTGCCAGCACCGGTGCGGACCAGTAGCGGGCCAGTCACGGAGAGAACCCGTGGCATGGCCCGCGAACATCCACATCACCCTGGCGGTCCGAGCCTAGCTAGAGGCGTCGTTCGCGCGCCAGGCGACGAGCAACCAGTTGCGGGCTCCAGAGACGGAGTCGGGGCCCCCGCAGGTGGCGTGGGGCCCTCTAGGGGCGCCGCCATCCTGCCAGGCGGCGGCACGGCGACCTCCAAGACGCCAACACCGGCGCCCACGGCGCGCTCTTCTCAGGTTGTGCGTGATGAGCAGCGTCACCCTACCGGTGACCCTGCGCGCCGCCCTGGGAAGAGTCCCGTGCGCCCATCATATGATGAGGAGGGCCAGCATGCGCGCCGAGGTGCTGACGGAGGTGGCGAATGGCTGCGGGGCCGTGACGCAGCTCCTTCTAACGTGGTTAGAAGTCGAGGCGCATCGTGATCCACCCAGCTCTCGCCGCCACCCATGCCAGCGGAGGCCCTAGCGTGCGCGCAGCTGCTCCTCGATTTTCCTCCCGCCGCAGAGAAGCTCGACGAATGGAGGGCCACCGTCCGGAGCCTCGTCGGCATCGCCAACAACGATGAGTTGCGGCCGGCGGGACCCATAGGTCGTCGCTCCACCGGGCCACCGCATGCTAGCGGAGACCGTGCTGGAGGCGATGCAGCCACGGTGCACTCCCCTCCTCCATCCCGGCCACCCCGGGCGTCGGTTCGTCGCGATAACGCTCGAGATGACATCTCCATCGCGTCGTCCGACCCGCGAACCAACCGCGATCAGCGTCAAGTCCTTCAGGAGCGGGTTCATGAGGACGCTCAAACTACGATCGAGCACCGACGTGACGCGCGCCACCAGTCGGACAGGTGGGCAGGGCCTGCTACGGACCACCCAGCGCCGGGAGGCTACGGTGGCCTACCCTACGAGGTGGGTTGTCTGGCTTTCAGCCGTGAGCTGTGGCAGTTCCAGTGGCCCTCCCACCGTACGTTCAAACCTGGCGTTGGCGAGAAATACAATGGCAAGACTCACCCGTCAGAGTTCCTCAGCATCTACACCATCGCGATGCAAGCTGCTGGGGCCCGCGACGATAAGGTGCTTGCCAATTACTTCCCGTTGGCACTCAAGCCTAATGTTATGTCATGGTTGATGCACTTGCCGGTGGATTCCATCTCTTCTTGGGCGGATCTGTGCCACGAGTTTGTTGGCGCCTTCACCCGAGGTCGCCAGGCTCATGGCCAGGCGAGTGATTTACACATCATCCCCCAAAAGGAAGGGGAGAACTTGCGCAAGTACATCCAAAGATTCAGCCGAGTGCAGTACAACATCCCGGACGTTCATCCTGCCGCCGTGATCAGTGCATTCCATCAGAATGTGCGCAATCGTAAGATGCGTGAAGAGCTGGCGATGAACAAGGTCAGGGATGTAGTCGAACTTTATGTTCTGGCCGATCGGTGCGCTCGTGCTGAAGAGGGAAGGAAGTACCCCGGCGAAGACGCCGGTGCGGAAACCGACTCCACGGATGACACCGCCACCCCGGTGAAGAAGGGCCGGCGCCGTAACAGGAAGTGCAGGAGCACGACCGTGCTTGCCGTCGAGGGATCCGACGATACCGGCGCCACCAAGAAACCCAAGGCAAGTGACCCCGGCAAGGATGTTGCCGGGTGTGCCACTTGCCAGGCCTTGGCGGCTGCTGATAAGCAAGGAGGCTCCGACAAGCAGTATTGCAAGATCATGCTGCCCGCGACATTCAGAGGCAAGCTGAACCACAGGACATAAAGGATTGTTTTCGATGTAGCCGAGATCCCCTTGCCTCACAACGGGATCCTCGGCTGCCCGGCACTAGACAAGTTCATGGCGGCTTCACACTATGCCTACAACATGCTGAAGATGCCCGGGCCGATGAACATCATCACCATCCCCTCCGACA
>NC_041387.1:4276838-4298526 GCF_002162155.2 Triticum dicoccoides
AGACCCCTCGCACCCACTCCGGCAAGCACACCTCCTCGGGGTGTTGCGCTTCCGTTGAGAACGTGCAAGAGAGCTCCGCCGGCAAGAGCAAGAAGTCCAGAGCCACACCACCAAAGACCAAGAAGGTGCTCGTCAAGGAGGACGGACGGGGGGAGCTTTTACCATAAGCTCCACCCTCGACGGCAAATAGGAAAGCGAGCTCGTTACCTTCCTGCGGGCGAATGTCGATGTGTTTGCATGGCAAGCCTCCGACATCGCCGGTGTTCCCTGGGAGGTGATTGAGCACCACCTTGCTGTTTGTCCTCATGCGCGGCCCGTCAAGCAGAAGGTCGGGAAGCAAGCTCTGGAGAGGCAGGAGTTCATCACGGGGGAAATCAGAAAGCTAGAGGCGGTAGGCTTGGTGAGAGGAGTGCTCCATCTGACGTGGTTGGCCAATCTGGTAGTAGTGCGCAAGGCAAATGGGAAGTGGAGGCTATGTATTGATTACACAGACATCAATAAGGCCTATCCAAAGGATCCCTTCCCGTTACCGCGCATTGACCAGATTGTTGACTCCATGGCTGGGTGTGACCTCTTATCATTCCTTGACGCCTACTCAGGATACCACCAGATCTTCATGACGAAAGAAGATGAGGAAAATACAGCATTCATCACCCCATGTGGTACGTATTGCTTTTTACGGATACCTTTCGGGTTGAAGAGTGCTGGCTCAACCTTTGCAAGAGCAGTCCAAATTGGTTTTGAGCCCCAGCTACATAGAAATATGGAAGCTTATATGGATGACATAGTGGTCAAAACCAAGGACAAAGCAACCCTCGTGCAAGATCTGGAGAAAACATTTGCATACCTGCGCAAGATCAACCTCAAATTGAACCCTGAGAAGTGTGTCTTCGGCGTCCCATCTGGCAAGCTTCTCGGGTTCTTTGTGTCCCAGCGTGGGATTGAAGCAAACCCAGATAAGATCAAAGTCATCCAGCAGATTGAGGCACCCAAACGGATCAAGGACGTGCGTCGGCTCACTGGCTGCGTTGCTGCCATGAGCCGGTTCATCTCCAAGTCCGCGGAGCATGCCCTCCAATTTTTCAAGATTTTGAAGAAAGCAGGGCCAGTGGAGTGGACCCCAAAGGCCGAGGCAGCACTGCAAGATTTTAAGAAATACCCTTGCCGGGCCACCCGGCAAGGCCCTCACCGAGCATGCCAGCAGGGCCACTGCCAGGTCCACACCAGCCTAGTCTCCGCCGCCGTTCGCATGCAGCTGCCGACCCAACCAGCTGGGCAGGCACCTGCGTGGCAACATGCAGCCCTTCGTGGAGGCTCCACCACCGCGCCACCTCAGCTCTCTGCCTGCCTACATGGCACCGCATGCACCGCAGGTCAGGGCGCGTGTCCAAGCGAGGAGGAGCGGCGACGGACGGGACGGGCCTCGCCCCCGCCCCCGATAAAATGAAGAGACACCTAAGCCTCACATTAAATGCGCTTTGTCCTGTAATACCAGCAATAAGCTCGTAGCGCTGTAGCACTTTCCACCTCCTATGTGCCACTGTGGCAGCCCCTTTTCGCCTATAAAAGGAGGCCCATGGCGCACTGGAGAAGGATTCGGCTCTTTCGAACCTGGAACACCCAGAGCTAGTTCAAGAGCTCAAGAACACTAAATACATCCACCAAAGCAGGATCATAGGGTTTTACGCATCTTTGCGGCCCGAACCTGGGTAAATCCCCTTTGTGCTGTCTGTTAGTCCCGCTCTTCTCACGATCCCGCGTCCCGCAACCGTAGTAGGGATTCCAGTGATCCCATAGGTGTCATTTCCCACCGACACACGTGTTGCTCCCGCCGGCGACGCACCCGGCCAAGCAGTTCGGCGGGTCCTCGGGCTCCGCCGAGCCCTTCGCCAACATCGATGGGTTCCTGTTCCAGGGCGGCACCCTGATGCCCGCCTACTTGGCCCCGTCATCCTCGCTGCTCCGTGCTGATGAGGCGCACCCGCCCGTCGTCCACGTCCAGACGCCGCCGAGATTCTCCAAGCTGGAGTTCACGACCTATGACGGCACTATCGACCCCCTGAATTGGCTCAACCAATGCGACCAATTTTTCAGGGGACAGCGCACGCTTGCGTCCGACCGCACCTGGATCGCCTCGTATCATCTCCGAGGAACCGCGCAGACGTGGTACTACTCCCTCGAACAGGACGAGGATGGCATGCCTATACAAGGGGGCCGTCTGCGGAGCTTGGGTGTCTTCCGTTCCTTACCTCGGTGCAAGACTTCACTGACCGCTTCCAGGCACTCGGGTGCCACGCCCCCGGTGTTTTGGCTCATCAGCGGGCTGAGCTCTTTGTCGGCGGCCTACCAGACCACATCCGCGTGGACGTGGAGATGCGCGGGCCACAACACCTCCAGACGGCCATGTACTACGCCCGGGCGTTCGAGCGTCGCACGATCGCCATTCAACAGGCGCCACCACACCGGGCCGCTGGGCTGCCACCTTGGCCGGAAGTTCGCGCGCAGGGTCGGCCTGCCCAGGCATCCGCGGCGGCCCTTGCCGCAGCTGCGGCACGCCCGTTTCGCCGGCTCACCCCGGCCGAGCAACTCGAGCGTCGCCGCCAAGGGTTGTGCTTTAACTACGACGAGCCCTACGTACCGGGCCACGTCTGCTCATGACTCTTCTACCTGGAGGCTGCAGACTACATTGAGGAGGACCCCGCCGCCGCCGGGCTCGGCGACCAGCCTTCCAGCTCGAGGACGAGCTGTTTGTGCCGGCGGGGAGAGATGTTATGACCGGCATATTAGGGGCTTAGCCCAGTTAGTTGTAGCCCAGTTTATTTTATCGTTATTAGGGGCTTAGCCCAATTATCTTATTAGGAGGATTATATAAACTCGTGTAAGGACCTGTTTCGGGATTAAGCAAGAAGCAATCATATTTGCTCGGCTTTCTTAGGGAGCCGGGAGACCTAACACTAGCCGCTGTCCCTGCTCTCTCTCTCTCTCTCTCTCTCTCTCTCTCTCTCTCTCTCTCTCTCTCTCTCTCTCTCTCTCGCCCGCGCGCACGCACGCAACGAAGGCGCCCCAGCGCCGGCGACCACGCCTTCCTCCACGCCATCCCTACAACCTGAGACCACAGTCTGATAGGGATCCGGTTCCTACCACCAACATTCCAATAACTTTCCCCACAGAGAACAATCACTGACATAACAAAGGAGTTCCACTCTAAAATTTTATTTCACATAAAAGAATCAACCAATCTTCACATGTGTGTATGAATATGCATCTCACAATTGCACAATCGGTGGGATGACCGTAGCAATCAACCTCCTATATCTGGGATTTTTCTGCTGGGCACCAACTGAAAACTAAACTTGTTCTTTTTCGGTCTTGACAGCCCATGACCCAGGATATGGAAGAGCAGAAATGCCCTGAAAACAGAACACTCCTGTATAATAAAATGACGTTCCAGAGCTAGAATACAATACAGTTATTCAAAAAAGGCAAAGCAGTAATATACCATCTTTCACAGTGAACTCAGCACCACCACATTTCAATTCTCTAGCCCCATCCTCAAGTCTGGCCTCGTACTTAACTGCACCAAGCAATTGAATAAAGCTTAGAACCCATCACACCACTGCATCCAGTGGTTATCATTGTTAAGCCAATTTCATAGCAGAAAACAAACTAATTTGTAAACTGTTTAAATAGACTGGCACACAGGTGCTACCTACTCCTGAACTACAAAATTCAAATTGAAGCTTCTAATCCTGAATAAATGGATTGATAATGTAAGGAAATTGCCAAATAATTCTGATAATGCACCTGAAGACATGTACAGCTGGATTCAGAATTCAGTCAATTGACAAGTTTTTTTTTTTTTGCAAGATAGTCAATTGACAAGCTGCTACTGAAAGTTCCAGAACGTTGGTGATTCAGACTAGAATACTTGATACAAACTTGAAGAAACTAAACTACAGAGTGCGTGCTTTGCGGCAAACCAACTGCACACAAACTTGATGATATCTTGGGCATAAGATCGTCCATCCAACAGCTCTCTTACCATTTACTCTCTCTGGTTACAAGAATCAAGTTCCCAGAACTTGTTTCCTCTTCATCTGCACCAAATGCAATCAATATGCAGAGGAACAAGAGTATAAAACGAAACTGAACATGGCATTACATTTGCTTTGCCAAACAAACAACAATTAGGCACTAGGTAGGTAGTCCATCATCGACTAAAACAAAACAGTGCATAACATCGAGTAGAAAGGAAGCTAAGTAATTAGACAGCGGGCTGAGCGATGTCTAGCAACATCTGCCGGAGCAATTCCTTGGACGGCCACCACGGCTTGCCGTCTTCTCCTGGGAAGCTGACGAACAAGGCTTCCAACTCCTCCACTGGCGGCGGCATCGGCATCGGCATCGTCGGTGTCGGCGTCGGCGGACACATTAGCAGCAGCAGCCTGTCGCCTTCCTCGTCGAGCGGAGCAAGCATGGGAGTGAAAATATATTTTAGAGCACCTGCACCCAGGCCCCTCTTATCTAGCCATCCATTTTTCGCATCAAGATCCGTGCAAATACATTTCTCTTTTTTGTTTCTCTCACCTAGACATGTCTTCAAGTTCAAACAGTAAAGCTTTCTAGCTAGAATCTAGGATAAAAAATTTAGATTTTTTCGTCCAACATAAATATACAAAATAAGTTTTATTTGATTAAAAAATATATTTTTTAGTATTTATGTTGGACGAAAAATTCTGAAAGTTTTATCCCACATTCTTGTTAGTAAGTTTTGCTGCGCTGCAAAGTTTGAGGTTCAAAACATGTTCTATATGAGAGAAACAAAAAAAAGAAAAATTTATATACGAAGTTAGTTGTCTCGCACAGATCTTAAAGCAATATTGGAGAGCCAAGATAGCACGGTCTGGGTGCAAGGTGCTCTAAAAATCTGCGTCCAGCATGGGAGGACCCATCATCATCCCCGGCTCCCCCCTCGCTAACATCCATAAGGCCGTCGGTGGCGTGGCATCCTGGGCCCTGGCCCAGTCTTCTTTACAACGAAATCCTGTTGCTTCCCAGCACACATCGGCCCACAGTTCTTGCCGCCCGGCCCATGGCTATTTACAAATACTTCGCTGTACAGGAGTATATATAGTTTGCTTTTTCTGTTATTTTTTCATTTCATGAACACTTTTGTAAATGTTGAACATTTTTTGTTCATAAAATTCAAAGAACAGACACATGAAGATTTTAATCCTTGGTGGCATTTCCAAGAAGAATCCCAAAATCCTACTGTGGTTGTCCAGATTGCTTATAAAAATAAAAATAAAAGAGCTAAAAGTATGAAACTTGTTCTGAGAATGCTAGAGAACCTATTATCTTCTATATCTAAATAGGGGCACCCCACTAGCTGATTTTCCAGCATCCACATGAAGCCACGTCATCTGAATTATTATGGCCGTTAATACAGTATAGCTCATCAGCATATAGCCGTCTGATCAGGAGTTGATGATATTTACTGATGCTTGCCACCGCTAAGTGGAGTGGATGGAAAATAACGATTCGTTCCTTCTCCCCGGCGCCATCCATTCTTCCGTCGCATCGGCCATCAGTTAAATATCCGTACGTGGGCTATAGAGTTGGGCTTTTGGTTGTTGGTTGGGATATGGATACGTAAGCCCATGGAGAACAATTCAGTAGCCCATGATGTATCCTCCCCACGTCACGTCAAAAAACCTTATCCTCCCATCGTGCGCAACCTATTTTTCCCATCCAGCCGCCGCCACGACGGCCATTCTTGCCCAGTCCCACGGCCAGCCATCGGCGCCGCTCCTACTCTGCCCGGCCTATCCCTCGGCCAACCGCCGTCACGCTGGTCGCTCCCTCACCAGGTCAGCCACTGCCACACCCGATGCTCTCTGGGCCAGCCACCGCGACCGATGCTCCTCAGCCTGCCGCCGTCGCTGCAAACGACGCTCCTCTGCATGCTGCCGCCACCACGACCGATGATCTCCCGTGAATTAATTCTCTTCCCGCTACCGCTCTGTAGCCACCACTAGCCTTCCGCCTCCACGACGTCTGCCATCCCAGCCACGAATGCACATGAAACGACATGCCACACCACATAATTCATCACCTATTCATTACCTCACTTTCCGTTACCCTGCAAATGCGTAATAAAATGGGTTTAAATACCCTATGTGGTACCATCGTCATCCATGACACACGCCTTCTCGCGTCCCATCTGGGAAGAGGCCTCCGGCCAGGTAGATGCACACTCCCTATTTCCAGAAGTATATGATTTTTCCATCCTGAAGCTTATGGCTTTGAATCTTCTCAGGTTGCGCTTCAGGACAAAGGTGCTCGACTCCACGTTATGCTTCAAACATCTCTTACTTGCTGGGAATTGTTTCATTACTTCACATGCCCCTTTGCATTTTTTCCCCCTGATTTGTGCTTTACTCTCACTTTGTCATGTGCAACAATGGTAAAATGTTAATATGAAAAATCAGGCTTTCAAATTCCATGGTACTTGCTATAGTTCTTTTAGATACAGATCGATTGCTCATCCAAATAAACTATGTTGATTATGGAAAATTAGGCTTTCAAATTTAATGGTACTTGCTATAGTTCTTCTAGATACAGATCGATTGTTCATCCAAATAAACTCTCTTGGTTCCTCATATTATTATACCCGAAACACTCCCTCTAGGTACTAGATGAACTGATCGAAAAGAGGCAAGGGGTAAGGTTATCGATTCATTTTTTGGACAGTTCAGTTAGTTAAATGATTATGTGGGCATATGAGTATATTTGTTACCAATGCAACATATATCTTTGAAAAAATTAAGATAGACCATGGTGTTCATGTCGATTCTATCAGCATTTGTGTTATCCTCCTTCTGCACTATCCCAGATTGCACTCCCGGATCGCACGTGACGGACATTTTGCTTCATAGATCTCTTGCTTCTTGCATCGGTAAGCAAATGCTCATCTCTGAATTTAATTGTTTGCACTTGATGAGCATACACACCTTCTATTTCTTTCCGTGCATATTATATACCATTGAATTTTTTTCCCTGAATTATTATCTGCATTATGTTTGTTCAAAACATATAGGCTGCAATATTCTTCCTTTTAGGGAAATTGAGTATCTATGGTTTACAAAGATGGATGGCGCCGAAAATTGTAAAATGCATCTTGGTAGGCATTTAGTCTCATGCAGTCATGGACACCCCCGCCTTACGTCACCCTTGAAAAAAACCAATCTACTTATTCGGACAACGGCCATGTGTGTACACAACATAGAAATAAAGGTTAGTTAGGATACAATATTGCAAGAAAAATTACCCTCAAGATTTCTATGAACAAACCACTCTATTAGAGAATGGCTTCACACACTATGCAATAAATACGGAGATGACAGTACTAACCTATTTGTTGTTCCTCACAATGTCATTTGATGGTATGTGCAAATATCTTTTCAAGTAGAATCGCAAAAGAAAAATCTTTTGAAGTATTGTGACAAAATGATTTGATTGTGGCAGATCAAAAATGGAGTCTAATGCTGGATCATCCTCTTCCCCAAGTGAAACGTTCAGTGAAATAGATAATCATATGGAATGTCTCTATATTACACCAAACGAGGCTGTTTGGCGCTTGCCTGAGTATCACATTCACCCTACATACCTGTCCACAAAAAGACTCCCTGTTATACTTAATGGAATGAAGAATGATTCAGTATCCCAGTTCCCCATAGGTCATGTCAAAAAGAAAAGCTTCTCAATCAACAACGCACACGTGCTTCGCTCTACAAAGGTTAGATAATTTATATTTAGTATATTCTTCCTCATTTCAACATATTACTTATAAAATACTAACTTGAACCATGAAATACTTCCAGCCATCTCCAATCAAAGAATTGATGACCCATCCATCTTCAACAATAAATATTGAGAGGTTTGCCATGAATACCAGCATAGAAGTTACAATCTCTATCTAAACACCGCTGACCGATTTTTTGCTATTCATAGTATGATGATCCAAACACCAGAGGACTCAAACAATACTACACATCCCTCTTGCCCAGGCGCAACTATCAACACTCAGAAAAAACAAGACAAGTATAATGTTTAGAACTCTGTATAAATCAACCGGTTCAGATTCAACATGAAATTCAAATCTCAATTTTTTGTAGGCACTCTTTAGCTAAAAGGATCGCTGAATTTACAGAAGATGAAACCACCAACAAAGAGAGGTATGAATAGAGAACAATATTCCTATTTACCATGTAATTTCTCAACGGTGCAATATTTACATGTCACAGTCAAAAGGAGGTTGATCTTGAGGCTGCAGAACTTCATCTTCAAGTTGTCAAAAAGCATAAGCAACAGTATGTGTGTCATCTCATATCACTTACCAAATTCCAAATATAATATTCATCATTATAACTTTTTGTTCTCTAACAGCAATGCAGGAAACAACATGACAATGAATAGCTAAGAAAGGCCAAGAGGATAACACCGATAAAAAAACATAGGTACTGTCAGTTTCATGTCCAAAGAAAATTGTCCGAAAGTTAGGTATGTCTCTGCTAGCCTGTTTAGAGGAGGATAAATGTATAAATACTAAGCTCTTTTTACAATATGCAGGATATTGTCAAGCACTCACTCAAGCAGCAACAAACTACACTGCCTTCTATTTGAATTACTTACATTGTGGCTTTAATTGTAATCTCTATCATTAGTAGTACTTTTGGGTGATCCGATGCATGTACTGAGTTATGGATAATGCTTATGCAACTATATACGGGCCGGATTACATTGCCTTTTATTTATATATATTTATATTGTGGCTCACTTTTTCAATCGCGTGAACTCATTGGTAATTACATGATGATCCTATGGATGTAGTGGCATGTGCATTAACCTTAATTATGAGGTATATGGGTTGCTTTTCACTTTATTGAGATGATAATGTAGATTTTACTATAATTGTTATCCACATATATTTTTTCCTGTTGCATCTGTGAATGGTACAAATAGGATAGGTTATGTCAAAATTTTCGGTATAATTACTTCCAAAATCTTGATTACATCCGTATGAATGAACCTACCAAAATTTTATAGCAAACCAACAACTAAACTAAATCATACTACTACAGCAGCACCCTACCTACACTAAGGCCAAGCAGCAGGTGCATAGCAAGCATGGAACACGCAAAAGGCCAAGATCCAAAGAGCAGTCTACCAAGTGTTTGTTTGTTTTCATGATTTTCCACATTTATCATTGCAGAAACTCTTATCCACAAATTCCCGCAGTAACGCGCGGGGTACCATCTAGTTATCAACAATAATGACGCTATTCAAGAAGAGGTAGAAACTGTCAATGCTAAAATTAATTAAGACAACCATGGGTGCAAAATTCTATGTCGTTTCTTAGTCAACCTTATAAAACTAAAGACGATGAAAATTTTGCAAAAAAGAAGGATTACTTAAAACACTCAGTTTGCTAATTTTCTTAACCAATACTAAGTTCTCTATATCTAGCTAGGGATCATTTTTGTATTATTTTTTTAAGTTTTTCGTAGTTAAAATCGGCCAACCGGTTCTAGCCACGTGCTATTAGTAGGGGACTGGGCGGGTATGTTTCCTGAGCAATGCTACACCTAGGTAAAGTTACGTACAGATTTTACATAATAGGCAATGTGTAGGACTGCGATTGGATGGATGGATGGATGTGGCAGGGGCCCACACGGGTGAAAATCAGGGGGGGCGATAGATTTGTTAGGCAGGTTACGTAACTCTTCGTAGGTTGTTTTCGTAGGTGTAGTATTATTGATGTTTCCTGGGTGTGCAGCGAATTCCCACACGGTTTAGGGACATTCATTTTGTTGCGTCAGTGTACTGCATTACAACGTGTTTGAATTGGTCTCCACTCTCCAGTTTTTTTCTCTTCTTGTTGGTTGGTTTTGCAATTCAGTGTTTGCATGCGTGCTACATGGCGTCTGTTTTGTTCATATGCTATTGGGTTCGTCAAGTGCTGCACGAACCAGAAATCTGAAGCTTACCGGTAGATCATTCACCGCAGCAGCACCCGCGGGGTGACGAGGAGACCGAGGCGCGATTGAGCTGATCCATCGTCACCCCCTACGAGGTGCAGGACGAGCAGCTGACGCACAACAGGGCCTTCTCGAACTCCGCACATGTGTTGGAATTGCTTGAGCCACCGCTTTAATCAAGGCTTCTTTTCCACCAGAAGACAAAGTCCCTTCCTTCCAGCCATTCACAATCTGCATGGTCCTCTCAGTCAGGTACTTAAAACAGTACACTCGGTCCACACCTATCATGGAAGGTATGCCCAAGTATTTGTCCGAAATAGACTCTGTCATTGTGTTAAGGGCTTGGCACACTTTTGCTTTAACATCCACAACGCACCCTTATATTTTTCGTGTCGGACCTTCCCCTTCTTGCTCAGTTTCCCACCGTAACGGGACATTTCTCATGAGTGCACATAATTATCACGAAGAATCCATGCTTTCTGGATGAGCAGTGGGCTCCAGTCCATGTGCAGCGCCCGGGACATCCGTCGCAAGCAACGACAGTTGCACATCTTGCATGAAGAGACTGACGTGTTCGCGGAGATCGATGTGGAGGCAGCCGTAGCGGAGGCGCCAACGAGCACGGACGCCGCCAGCTCCACGTAGGTCGTGCCGCCCACGTGATTCGCGCTCGGCCGTGACAACCACAAGGCCCGCCCGTCCATGTCGATCATGGACCCCACCTCAACTGGCGTCATCCACATGACGGACTCCGGCGAGGAAGAGTAGGACGTGGCACACAGACATGGGCACATATTGTTTCTCATGTGGGCCGTGTCCCATGTCCTACTCTTCCCCGCCGGACACTTGCACCTTCACTTTCCGAAGCTCATGGCCATGCAGCTTGCCGGACATGAGGAAGACATGACACTTAACACCGACGCCTCCCCTCATTGGTGACCCGCAGCTTCACTTCTAGGTTAAAAAAAATTCAAGTCAGCTTTTGTTTAGTTGAAATTTATCAAAAATGTAATGAATTTGGCCTGGTTTAAATGAAAAACCTCTGAATTGCATGCAATTTGTCCGGTGTGTTCAAATTTTGTTTCAAACACGTCCGGACGTGTCCATGAACGAATATTGTGTTCATTTTAGGGGCATGCATGGAAGATGCCCCTAAGATATATTCTGAAAAGTCTAAGTTGGTCATAATTTTTAAAGAAGGGGATGCGACTAACAAAAATGTTGCTTGGCATTTGTGCCTGACGGTAACACTATTTTATACGCACCCATTTTATACGCAGATCGTATAGACCGTATTTTTTTTAAGGGGAGATCGTACAGAATTTTTTTTTTTGAGACATTCGTACAAATCGTAAAGGGAGTATGAAATAGCCGTCGGGCCGGAGAAACAAAGCCCAAAGCGCTGCAAACGTGGTGGCTGTGGGCCGACGTGGGCAACATGATTTTGTTGTCGTGTACAACAAGTTGGATGGACTCGGCGTCGGACTCGTTCCTTGTATATGAGCCAGGTCTGGATGGATCCTTTCCATGCACCAGAAGAGAAGAGAAGGGAAGACAAGAAGAATCAAGCGACGCGACGCGAGCAGAGGAAGAGGAGAGGAGAGGGGAGGGGAAGCCATGGATATGGATGAGTTTACGGTTTCTCCGTTCGATGAGTATGACCACAGCCTGCTGCGGGAGATGTATCCGCCGCCGGTGGACGGCGTCGATCCCCTTGAAGTCCTGTGCTTCAACTTCACAGAAGAAGACGGCAAGCCGTGGTCCTGGTCGCCGTCCGAGGAAGAGCTCCGGGAGATCTTCGGCGAGGGGTGGTGGCCGTTCGAGGAAGGATCCCCAGAGGACATGGACAGTTACCCCTTGCTGATGCCATCGGAAGTATTGATTCCGCCCTTTGCCTAGCTAGCTTCTCCTTTCCTCATGCATGTTATCGGATGGATGGATGGATGGATGGATCGATTCCTTCCTTCCGCATCACTCTAATTAATATTATCTTTATTTCTTTCTGCTCGATCGACCCTGTATGTACCCATATATAATTTGTGTGCTTAATAATAATTATTGTGACCATCCATGGATTGATGATGGCGACTTCGTCTGTGTATCAAATGTAATGTCATGTTCAGTCTAGTTTCTTGCTTGTTCCTCTGCGTATTTTATAATTAGTTGCAGCATAACTCAATTCTCTCTGCACCTGGATCGAACGCCGCGCAAATTCTTTTTTGAATAGTGGGGTTTTGTGAGTTAGAACGACTCACCACTCTTTCTGTTGTAAGACATGAGTACATGACCAGCACTCATCGTCGCCGGTTTGAAGTGGAAGCGGCAAGCAGTCTTAAAATAAGGTGAATAGCTTGTAAATCTGCTCATCATCGTGTGAAAACGAATAATCTTTTACTCCCTCTGTAAGTCATCTCACCTTGGCAATGATTCATTTTCTTTTTGTTCTCTCCAAAGGAGATGCCTCGGTTGAAAATTCTGTTCAGTCTCTTGAGGCTAATGCTAATTCTCTGTCCAGTTTGCAGGGTGGCTGGTGGTCTTAAAAATACCAAGGGGACGAGTGCTTTGTGACTGAATACCAACTGATAAGCACTAGATCTGTCTTATGGTCCTAGTCTTGCGCGGTGGTGGTTCCTTGCTGCTACATGCATTTATAATTCGAGTGGGTGCCACTCTTGCAAGCAGAGATGTCGTAAATTTGTGCTGCCTTATGCCCAAGGTATCTCGATCACCATTGTGCAGTTGGTTTGCGGCAAAGCAGGCACCCTGTAGTTTCTTCAACTTTGTAGCAAGTAGTCTAGTTTGAATCACCAGAGCTAGCTCTGAACTTGCAGTAGCAACTTGTCAATTGACTGAATTCTGAATCCAGCTGTACATGTCTTCAGGTGATTTCCTTGCATTGTCAAATCATTTATTCATGATTGGAAGATTCAATTTTGAACTTTCTAGTTCAGGCACTCTGTTTTTATATGCACCGTTTAACCGATCGAGGCTGTCTAGTCGTTGTTTTGCAAAGCAAATGTAATGCCACGATTCAGTCTTTTTTCTTGCTTTTTCCTCTGCATATTGATTGCTATAGACAGTGCCAGGAAGTTGATTGTTGTAACCAGAGCCGGGAACTTGACTCCTGTCTTATTTGACTGCTTCGCTGCTCTACATATCCTCATATCTATCTACATGTAGGTCAATGGATCAGGGCTTCAAGGACCTGATTGAAACAGGCTTCTCATACCTATCTACATGTAGATCAATGGGTCAGGGCTTCAAGGACCTGATTGAAACGGGATTCATCAGGGTTCATCAATGCATCGTTACCAGGTTGTTGTTTTCCCTGCCTGTTTTATAGTCTGTAGCAAGTGCACTATGATGTCCTCTTGCATTGGCGCTTATTTATTTATCTCTCTCGGCTGAGGCACTCTGCTGGCCATACACTCTTGAGCACCATGCCAGTAATGTTGAATGAGTTTTTTTTTGGACACCATCAGAAATACCAACACAAATACTCCCTCCGTTCGGAATTACTTGTCTCGAAAATGGATGTATCTAAAACTAAAATACGTCTAGATACATCCATTTTTGCGACAAGTAATTCCGAACGAAGGGAGTATAATAGTAATATAATAGAAGACCGATTTCACTGTGCTGACTACATCAACTTGCTATCAATGCCTTGTCATCCGGAACACTTGAAATACAACCGTGGGTGACTAGTTGCAATGGCCACGTTGTTTTCAATTTATGTTTGAGTGCTGTCATGCTCAATAACTCATTCTCTATTCGATAACTTGCTATCAGAGTAAGTAGACACATTTATCTACTGTATAACATGATTCCATTTTAGTGTTAGTGTTAGTTTATATTCTTGTGTGCAATTATATTGGGTCTTCATACTGATGTTTCTATTATGTCCTTTGCATCCCACTAATTCTCTATCTCCTTTTTTTTCCCTACGTGTGGTTGTAGCTTGAGCTCACCTGATGAAGACCCACAACGGTGCAGCATGAAGAGCCCATGGAATGGACAGTTGAACTGCTCAGAGCTGTAATGTAAGTTACTTTTATTCGAAAGGTCCAGGCAATCTGACTGCGAATTTATGCATCCTTTTTTTTATTTCGAAATTTTGTTGTACTCCTTTTTTTTGAAAAGGAATTTTGTTTTACTCCTGCTAGCCCAAAACAGAGGACTCAATATATGAGAATTCGACGATTTCAAGTTGAAGAACAATTCATTTCTAAGTTTTCTTGGTGTTAAGTTGGAAGTATTCACTTCACCTGTTGTTGCAAAGAGACCTTGGGAGTAGTACTAGAAACCATCTGAAATATTTATTCAACATTTAGGAAGAAACTGGATAGTGAGTGCTTAGAACAAAAGTCTCAAGTGGATTAAATTGTGTAGCATGGGGTTTATTTCTTGTTATACAGTTGACGATGATACCTCTAGGTTAAATCGTGCACTACGATTCTCGTGTTCAGAAACAAGGATCACTCCCACAGAACTACGATACGAAATATTGTAGCGGATTTCTCCCTCTGGGTTTTCCGGTTCAAAAAGAAAGAAGACAATATCTCTGCTAGGCAATGGCTTAACTTCCTCTCTTCAGCAAGTCCCTAAAGCTGATGTTGTAACTGAACTGCTGTTGTAATTCTCGACTCCTCTTTTGAGTGGTAATATATTCATGTGGGGAAGCTCTCCCCCCCGGTGACCGTTCAAAAAAAAAAATCGTGCACTACGATTATACTAGTTCTTATGATAAGAACAGTGACTTTTTATTGTAATTTACTCTGATAAGGTCAAATGTAATCTACTCAGTGATAATCTGTTAAGTGATTCTTGTTTTTTTTACTTCAAAATGAGGACATTGATGGCCTTGCTTGGTGGCTGCTTCTGTTGGTTTACTTTGTCTGAAGTTCCTTGTCAGGTGCAAGTCAGGGTGGACACGGTCCGGGCCGGTCCGGTCCGGTCCCGGTCCGAGCCGTCGTTTGGACCGGCCGCCGGCGGTCCGGGTAGGACCGGGCCGAGCAGCATGACGGTCCTGATCTCAGGGACCGGACCGGCGGCGACGAAGCCCGGGCCAGACCGAATAGACCGAAGGGACCGAATGCGCGGGGTCGATGTGTGCGGGTGCAGCGGCGAGTTGAGCGAGGTGTACGAGTGATGGGACGAACTGGAGGACGTGCGCGAGTTGGGCGACGTGCGCGAGTGATGGGACGAACTGGACGACGTGCGAGAGTGAAACTGACAAACTGAATTTTCTGTAACTGACGAAACTGAATTTTCAGAAAGTTTGACAGCACGAATTTAACTGACAATCTTCGCCCTCGTCCAGAAGAAGCGCACAAACGCCTCGAACAACAGCTGCTGCTTCATCTTCAGAGCATTCGGGATCGTGCCCCAGTACTTCTTGGTGGTGCCGGCGAGGCGCAGAGCGTTCGGATTATGTCTTGTTTGGATACGTAGGATTAGCCGAACTAATTTTACGTAGACTCGTCTAACCGCCTAACAGACTAAAACCTTGTTTGGAACCTCCAACAAATACGTGGATAAGGAGAACTCTGTTTCCACAAAGCCAGGAAACTCCGTCTTATGAAAAACGACTAATACTTGTTTTTCTGAAAACAGGATTACAGAAAACTTGACGTAACAAACTTTTTTTGTCCCGCTCCTTCCTCAACAAACTCATTAGCTCCAATTATACCTTGCCAATTCCACCTTGCTGCCGCCAAAGTAGAAATCGAAGAACTGGGACACAAATGCGGATCCAAACAACTTTGGAAAAACTCACATTTCAGGCCGTCAAGATGAGCAGCGCCTTGTGCGCCGCTGCCATGTACTTGCCAGGCGGCCGGGTGTGCAGATTCTCCTTGGGTATGATATGGGGATGCTGATAAGGGCGAAGGCGCCGAGGATGGCCAGAGCATCCACCAGAGGAGCTTGTGCTTGAGCTTGACAACAACGCAGCTGAGTTGGACGTACAGGTCCTTCTTCTTGGCATCCGGCAGACCAACTAGAAAATGCTAGAGAGCCTCTACAGGAGCTGACGATGGGCGATGGACGCAGCGACCAAGGGGTCGAGGGAAAGCGGCCACCGATGACCGCGTGCGCCCTGTCGTTGATGACGGAGTGGAGGCGAGTTGTCGCATCTGTAAGATGGGGATCTGCAAGATGGGGATGGAGGAGGAGTAACTGGACAGAGGAACGGCGACCGCCAGGAAGTGCTGGTGGTGGCAGGAGGCAAACGGCGGCGATGAATCAGAGATCCGGAGGCTGCCGTCCGGTTAAATTTTGGGGAAAGTGGCAACCAGCTTTGGGAAGACGACGAGCTCACGGGAGAGAAAAGAAAACATTTTTTCCCTTGGTCAATCGATCTCCAAACAATGAAATAGATAAACCGGTTTCACGCTTTCCTGACCCAAACAAAGTTTTCTTTAAACCGATTGTGTAGAGAAAAACTAGTAATACCCGTTTAGCAAAAAATCAGCTTTAAACTTGTTTTCCTAAAACCCAGCGCTAAAACTTTCTATTCAAACAACCACTTAGAGCTGATGCCCGGTGTGCATGTTTACTGCTTAATTTTCCTTTAGTGCAGAAATCACTCGCCATGCAACGTGTGCATGTCCATCTCCTCGATTAGTTTCAGGTTAGTTAGATCAGGCAGTTGTGGGAGATCGTGGCATGGCACAATTTGAGCTCATGCAGCGGCAACATAGCTGCGTACGGGTGGACGTTGGATGGCACGGCCGCAATACTCGTCCCTGGCTATTCTTCCGTTCCATTCAGTTGCAAGAAAAACGTCTTGACCCGCAGCTCGTCTCATGGCACGATTTCAGCTCTTGCAGCCGCAATACCCGCAGGAATTGGTGCCACGGTTGGGGTTGATGCCATGTTCGAGAACTCCAGATCGGCGGCAGTGCACGCACGACAGCGATGGCGACCGGCGGCAAGAGGATACGGCGCACGAGGAGGAGAGGAAGGAAGGAGATGGGAAGCTCGGAGACATCGTGGTTCACCCGGAGGCTGCCGGTGGACGCGACGACGAAGAATGGCGGCGGCGGTGACTGCATTTTCTCGGTCCGACCGAGCGGCTCGGTGAAAGCCCGGACCGGACCGACATTTTGCGGGCCGAATATTGCAGCCCAGACCGTCCAACTTTCCTACCGGTCCTGGCCCGTACGGTCCGGTCCTGAACGGGCCACGAGCGGGCCCAAAAGCCCGCTCGTTCCGTCCAGCCCTAGGTGCAAGGATGTCTGTTGCTTGTGTTTGACCTATGGTGCACTAACGGAATCATGAATAATATAATTCAAATATGTTATAGTTCTTTGTTGTTGATTTTCATGCATTTGTGTTTTGAAATGTCTTTACTTTGGTTTTTATAGCAGGATGAAAATCGACCCCACATCAAGAGCAAAAAGGTATGTAACTTAGTCACAGCCACAGAATCTGGAATGATTTTCAGGATTAAAGAAAAACATTGCTCAATAACGATTTGAGGTTTGAGATGAATAAAGCTAAGCTTCTTCATTTACCTCAGGAAGCTGATATGTGAGTGAAGACTTTTGGTTTCTGTAACAGTCCTCTCGAGTGCTGTGGATAGCTATGTATTCTGTCAGCTGCAATTTTTTTCTTTTCTAACGAACGAGCTACCATGTTCTGTTGCGCTGAAGCAATCTCCAATTTGAGATTGCGAGGAAGATGACCTGATGTTCAGTAACGCCAACTGGAAGTACATAATCTGATCATTTTCTGTTGGGTCTTTTACCCTGCATTTTCAGAGTCTGGTGACTTGCTCGTTCTCCATCTTCATGTTTGCCCCAGAAGGTCGATTATCTCACATTTAGCCTGTCCTGTTTGCTTTGGCCGACATCAAATCCCTACACATATCCAGCTTCGTGTCATTTTCGAACACAACCTCTGCTTATCTGAAGGTGATTCTAATCTGCCGAGCAGGTGCTTGAATCTGCAAACCCATTTGTTCCTGGATTGCCCAGTCCTGAAAGAGATGTGGTGTCAGGACACAACCTCTGCTAGTCTGCTTATCTTAAGGCGATCCTAATCTGCTGACCTGCCTAACATTTTTCGGGTCCATCATGCGCGCGCCACGGGTCTAATGGGCCCACATGGTCTCTCCACCTTATCCCTTCCTTTTCTCTTTATCAAAAAAATCTCTTCCTATTCTATGTCAACTAGCAAAAATTCCCGTGGAGAAAAATATAAGGGAAAAGCTTACCTTCACCCGACCGATCACGCGCGGCGCGTCCGTCGGATCTTCTGTTGATCGGATGGCGAGGGCGTCCCCGCTTTTGCGTCACACGCATCCATTTTTCTGAAACAGAGCCCTTGTTTCAAACCAACATTCTTGCAACTGGCAGCTCCATTGACTGGGAGGGCGACGCTTCTGGAGGCAACTGGCGGCTCTGTTGACTGGGAGGGCGACACTTCTCGATTTGTGAGGACGTCGGGGCTAGCGGCGCAGGGCCTTGGGCGACGGGGCCTATCCAGCGCGGTGGCGACAGTGACGGGTTCGTCGCCGACGTCGACTCCAACAAGTATGGATCTGGGACCAGCATTCCCCTTTGCTCGCATTTCTGGCATTTCTGTAGGTGTTCATGGCGGTTCTCCCTGGGGCGGTTTGATCCATACCACCGAGATGACGAGGCTGGTGCGACTAGGAGGGAGACGACTGGTTTTGTTGGAGGGTGGTCGCCGGTGTACGTAGTTCGGCAGTGTTGTAGGTCGCTGGTGTAGTTAGGTTGCAGAATTTGGATCTGCTGCATGATTTATTCATTTTTTTTACATAATTTCTGCACTGATAATGTCATGCAAAGAGACTTGAAGCTGCAGGATCCCTTGTGTTATTTCTGAATTTCTGGGGCTCATAGTTTCCGTAGGATTCCCTGTGATTTTCTCTGAAGCTCATAGCTTATGATAAACTTAAAGTTGCAGGATCTCGCACGGCCAGTTTTTTTCTTTTTCTTGCAATAAGGGTCTTGTTTCAGTAGATTTTTGCAACATAGGGCTAATTTCAGAAAGAAAGAAAAAATGATTCGTTGCTGAAGGTTTTTTTCTGCAACTGGGGTCTTATTTAAAAAGATTTCTGCAGCATATCTTTTGTTTCAGAAAGAAAAGAAATGTTTTGGTCGTGAAGGGTTTTTTTTTTCAGCAACAAGGGTCTTGTTTCAGAAACATAGCCCGAGTTGCAGCACCGGAGGAGCGACCGACGTTAGAGAGTGAGTGGTCAAACATTTGCAACATTACATATATTTCAGAAACATAGCTCTGGTTGCAGGAAAGCGTTGAAGAAGCGTCGAGCGTGAGAGATGTCGTAGACGGCGGACCAGGGAGAATCTGTTTCTGAAACAGAGGGGTTGTTGCAGGAAGTAAGAGGTGGTCACGTGCGCGCGATGGTCAGATCCGACGGCTGTCAAGGCGCTAATCGAACGGAGCTTCATGCGGCGGATGAATAACCATTCGATTAAGGGTGTAAGTTTCTTTAAGACGGCACTTCGGAACATGGAGAAAAATATAACCAATTGATCCGGTGAAGCTGTGAGGTCGTGCCATGCACCACACAAACATACACCTTGCACACGTCATTGTCGCTCCGGCCGTTTCAGCCATCTCTGTCCCTCTCTTTCGCTTAGCAACTCAACTACGTTCCATGTAGATTAGCATCGAATCACTAGCAGTAACAAAACTGGAACATTTATCGTCGAACATACACCTAAGGGAAACCAGATAAAAATCTACTAGTTCAATCCTTTATGGCTTTATATGCATAAAATCAAATGGTTCTGGTTCCCGGCGCAAGTCTCCTAAAGCATGAGAATGAGCATGCTGTTCTGGTTTCTGGACTTCACCTACAAACAAACTTGTATCCGTGCGTACCAATAGTAGGGCGTGGTTGTACAGCAAGCTCGAAGTAGGGGAGCTCGCTAGTTCCTTTACTTCCTTTGTTATTCAACATACTTCTAGGACAGCAAACTTTTCTACCCATCTATGTGCGAAGCATGCGAGCACGCTGGATGTGTCAGACTGCTGGTTGGCCTCCAGGCCCAGTTTTTTTGTAACTAGCCTTATGGCAGATTTTGCCGGGGCCTTCGTTGAATAAAACTCCCTATATTTCCCCTCAAAAAAAATAAAAGCTCGAAGTACCGGGCGGGCCGGCCAGACTTTTTTTAGGGAACATAAAAAGGCCAATTACTAGGCAGCCACGTGGTTGTACAGCAAGCTTGAAGTATCGGGCGGGCCGGCCCAAAGTCACGCCTGGGCGAGCGAGGTGTGCGTCACACACCTCGCTCGCCCAGGCGTGACTTTGGGCCGGCCCATGTGTGGAGCGGGGTGCCCCTACTTTTTTTTTCTATTTTTGTTTTTTGCTTACTAGAAAATATTGGATTTCAAATAAAATAAAATTCCAAAATCTTCATGATTTTTAATATGTCCGCAAGCACAAAAAAGTTGTTCGTCGATTTGAAAAATATTCATGAATTCAAAAAATGTTCGTGCTTTTCGAAAATGTTCATTACCTCAAAAAATGTTTGATATTTTCAAAAAAATTAAAGAACTCAAAAAAGTTCCCGAACGTTTAAGAACGCATGAAAATTTTAAAAATATTCGCGAATTAAAAAAATGTTTTTTTTTGAAAAATGTTCTTGGCTTATAAAAGTGTTTGAGATCATAGATCGGAAAGAATTACATCTATAACAATCATACATAATAAAGTTCAGAGAAGACTCAGTTACTTTCAATGAATAATGTGATCATAAATTCACAATTCATCGGATCGCAACAAATGCACCGCACAAAAGAATTACATCATATCGATCTCCGGAGAGAATATTGTATTGAAGATTGTAACGAACGAGTGATAGAGAGAGCCATCTAGCTAATCACTATGGACCCATAGGTCTGATAGGAAGTACTCACACATCATTCGAGGGGTAGCAAGGTTGGTGTAGAAGCCCTATGTTGTCGATTCCCCTTCGATAGAATACCGGCGAAGGCTTCCAGATGAGATCACGGAAGAACAATGGCTTGCGGTAGCGGAATAATTGTTTCGGATCTCGCTTTGGTGGTTTTGGGATTTTACGGAATTTATATAAGTGGAATTAAGGCACACGGAGTTACGAGGGGCCCACAAGCTCAGGTGGCATGCCCCCCTAGGGGCGTGTTGTGTGAGCTTGTGCCCCCCTCTTACATTGTCTAGTCTCCTCCCGAATCTTCTAGAGTCCCTTCTGGTCCAGAAAAAGTTACCACAAAGTTTCATCGCTTTCGAACTTTAATTGGCATTGATTTTCTGCAAAACTAAATAATAGGCAAAAAATAGGAACTGTCACTGGGTACTAGGTTCATAGGTTAGTTCCTAAAAATGACTTAAAATGGCATATAAAGTATAAAAATTGATAGTATAATAGCATGAAACTATCAAAAATTATAGATACGTTGGAGACGTATCAAGAGAAATCGGAAGTGCGGGGTCACCTGAAAGGTTTCAGACTTTATCAGTCAATATCGGGTATTTTTGATAAATAATATATATGTGGGAATTGTTTGTGATGATGTTCAATAAATAATAAAAGGCTCTAGTAGTTTTTAGGAGAATCTTATAATTAATTTAATATCAACAGGCCTTAAAAGGCCAGGTGGTGGAAGGAAAA
>NC_041387.1:4298754-4306275 GCF_002162155.2 Triticum dicoccoides
CTCCAGTTAGGAATATTGGGAGGCCGAATTGGACTAGGGGGCAGATTTGTTCCTCCCCCCTAGGGCTGGCGTATGTGGGGATGATTGTCTCCCGCTCCCCCTTACAACATATATATACCATAGGTTTTGGGCACTTTTAGACACACAAGTTTTGGAGCCTCCTCTTGTTCTGTAGTTCTAGTTCTAATTGGTCCTAGTTGATCAATTAGAGATAGACTCATATCCTATAATACTCATAATTAGAAGCCCAATGTGGTTCTAATCTCCTCCCTGTAATTCTTCGGCGACGATTAGCTCTAGAAGATGAAGCGTCGCCGGATTGTGAAGACCGTATGCTTGGAACACGTAGAGAAGTCATGCTTTCGGTCTTCCGTTCGAGGACTGTTTGTGGACAGTTCGCGTGATCGTTCATCTATGGTTCGAGGGACTCCAAGTACGATATACGCCGACTCGTCTTCTTCCGCTGCAACTCAGAGTCGGTAACAATCTGATCCGAACCGATCATAATATCTTTATACTGTTCCTGGTTGATCGTAGGGTGATTTTTTTTGTTTTCTACTACATTTCCCAACAATATAATTATAGCGCCTCAAGGAAGGGTACAACATGCAAGCCTTTCAATTACCTGATCAGTCTACTAAAGACCACATCGTAGTTTTTTTACTCCAGAGAACAGCACACAACAATTTCCTCGCTATCCCATATGCACAAGTTATAGTTTACATGGACTTGAACTTAGATGACTACCTTCACTGGATATAGGTTCTTCATGAGAGTTGTTTGTAGGATAGATCCAACTTCCAACGCGTCAACGACAGTTGGTTTGTTTCTTGGTATTAATCATACGAGTCAGCCACCAGTTAATGTTAATCTGAATGCCTCTTTTGTTGTATGGCAGAGGCCTTATGAAGATTTTGACAGTAAATTCACATTCAACCGGACTTTTGCAAGTGGCAACACCTTTGGATTGGTAGACTTATTCTCGTGCCTGTGGCACGTCTAATTGGCGATGGGAGCATCTATGTTATAGATGGTAAAATCCACCTGCAAGTCCAAGTAAGACTGGAGCTGGTAGCTAATGCAAGTTATATAACTAAGAATTGTTATGAACTTTGTTGTTATAGGCATGATCAGACTCTGTTGAAGATGCCTCTATCTGCAATAAGATCCATTTTCAATATTAGTTTCGGTGGTACGTAATGAGGATTATATATACATTTTTCTTCTCGGGTGGGCATGTGAGAACTATGTGGATGTGAATTACCACAACATTATCTTTAGTACAACGTTGGTGGGTTTGATAAGATTTCTGCATATGTCATTTAACGGGCTACATATAGTTGAAGTATGTCCTTTAATGACTGATTAAAGCAAAGTGATTTGGACATTTTTTACTAAAGTATAGTCTTAACTATTAAAGTATGAGTTAAATTTATACTGAACATTTTCACTTATTTACAATGTATTTTTTTACAAAACATGGTCTTAAGTGGAATGTTTATAAATTCCTAGGTAGTATTTTATAAAAATTCAATCAATATACAAGATTATTAACTTTGAAACATTTATTTCTCAATCACATTAGAAATATGTGTGTATGTGTGTGTGTGTTGCACCCATATAATATAATTTATTTGGTAGAGAGCTCCCCATCACCAAAGGTACATTGCTCTAAAGTGCATGATGTAGCAAAATATCTTGTTAAGGGTTTTTATATTATGAGGAGATATAAGCCATTAGATACATCTACATCTACAAAGTGCTTACGAGGAGCATGTCAATGTTATGGATTTGAAAAAAATGGTTCACGAGTTTTCTAAAATTTCAGAAATTCAAAAGAAAGATCATGAATATAAAAATGAAAAAGGGAAGAAATATAAAACTAAAATAAAAAATTAAAGAGAAAAAACAAGCGGAAACCGTGCATACTAAAACTGAAAGAAAAATCGCCTGGGAAAACCATGCAAAATCTAAACCAAAAATGTAAACAACAAGAAGAAAAAGAAGTTGGACTATGCAAAACAGGTTATCTATCTGAGCTGGTAACTGCAGTCAAACCTGCTGGTATTGAGTTTAATCTCAAGTGATGCAATATTTTTAAATCTTCAAAAAAGGAAAAAAGGTAAATGGTCCTAGCCCAGTACAGGAGTTGGCGTCATAGATTACTATATGACGTACACATACAAAAGTGGGTACGATTTGCCAAAGGTCTATGTTATCCTTTATACGTCTAGTGAGGGGGTTGTACCGAAGCAGAGCTCAATTTTAGAATCAACAACATTGAGTGGCCATTTGAAAGCACGTGTCTTTTTTATAGCACCACAACACTCGCTTCATTTAGGCAAACTCTCCAAGCTTTTATTCAACCGTCACACAGTTTACCGGGACGAACAAGAGATCTCCAGGGTGGCCTAACCAAACATGGCTACAGGTCCCTAGAGTTAAAGTGTGCTTTGCTAATCTGTGGGCCTTGATATTCGAGGTTCTAAACTCATGTAAAATAAGACAAGAAGTAAAAGTACTAGAGCTTTTGCTTGATCTCATGCACAACTGCTTCATAAGATGACGAGGTTCCTTTCCGTATAGCTTCAGCCGCCGTTTTGCAATCAGATGCCACCGAGATCTTGTGAATGAATAGATCGTTTGCCAGGGCTAGAGCTACTCTAATCGCCAAAGTTTCAAGTAACTTAGGTTTATCTATATTCCTGAACACGGCCGCGGATGCTCCCTGAAAAACTCTTGAAACATCACAGACATATAGCTCCCATTGCACCAAACCCTCCTGCCCTGGAGACTACCGCGTTGGCGTTTATCTTGGTGTGGTCCTCCTGGATTGGAATCCAAGTAGTTGGTCATGGTGGTCACGCTACATGTGCAGGACCATCTCTATTAATTCATGCATTGCAAAAGGAGTTTGTAATATTCCTTCATGTATGATCTTTCGCCGGGCATACCAAATCGTCCAGACTGTGGCAATCAAGGTGGTGAACTCCTGCTATGGTAGAGACTCACTCAGCAAATAACCATACCTTCATGTGCTGGACCATCTCATCATTTGATAGCGCCCACACACTCCTCGACAGCGTGCAGTCTACAAGCGAATGCCGCCAGTTATCTTCCGCTCCGTAGATAGCACAAACATGCGAAGAAGTCATGTTCCGGTCATGAAGAATGTCCCTAGTTTTTTTTTGCGCAATATTGGCCAGACTTTATTAAGCTAAAACAGCGTTTTTAGGGATTACATTAGGATCATGAGGCGATCCTAACCAGAAATTTAATAACGCCCTTGGGGAAGATAAACCCCATGCCTAGCCAGAAATAACGCCCTTGGGGAAAAGAATGTCACTAGTGGGTAGCGAGTGTTGTGCATGTCTCCAGGTGAACATCTTTTTTTTTCTCGAATACGCACGAGCATGCGTATCATTCATTAAAGAGGAAGGGGAAGAACCCCAAAGTAGCCAATGTACACGGTGTATTTACATGCCGGCTTTTCCGACACTACCAAGAAAACGAAAAAAGCTACTAGGTGAACATCTTAAGCTTCGAAGGCACTTGCATTTTCCACACCCATTTTATACGCAGATCGTACATATCATTTTTTTTAGGGGAAGATCGTACAGCTTTTTTTTGAGACATTCTTACAGAGGGAGTATGAAATACCCGCCTGGCTGGAGAAACAAGGCCATCACGGCACACAACGCATCATAGAGGTATTCACGCCTTGTAGAAGTTTGACAAGAATAGGCTGCTGCAATGATCGATGAACTCCATGAAACATATTTTAGAGGAAAGTAACACACAATGAAGCTGAGGCAGTTTTCTTTCTTTGAAACACCAACACTGCCGAGCCCAAACACTTGCCATTACAAGGTGCCGGGCCAACTCTATCGATAATTAATAAAGCAGGAACTTCATGTGTACTTTGTACTACTATAACAGTTGATGAATAGATCGAAAGTTTTTAAAAAGAGAACATACTCTATGAATAATTAATAAACCATGTACTTGTCAAAAACTAATAATTATGCTTCTTCACGTTATATGATGACATCCTTTCGCCAGGAGCGTAGTAAAGGAATGCATGGTCGGCGCCACACCGGAATTTTGGATCAAGCCGTTGGTAGCCTAATCCCAATAAGAATGAACCTCCGATGGCTGTCTAATTCCAACATGGGACATCTTGGTTCTTGGGAGTGCGTCCATGTAGCACGGGCGGTAAGGAAAGCCACTCATTCCAGTTCTGGGTGTTTGGCCTAGATATTGCATCCTCGATGTGTTAAGATGGTACGCCATGGCTATGTCAATTGGAAAGATATAGAGGAGGAGTATGTCCTTGTAGGGATCCAACCCTACAATCTGGCAGCGCATGTATTTATCTCGCCCACGGTGGCGGTGTCTTCATCCACGTCCACGAAGTTGTCCTCGCCCAAGTTCCAAGAGTAGTCAGAATCCTCTCCGCTTTTGTCTTCGTCTTCTTCTACTTCTTCTTCTTTGTTGTCGCCGTTGCTGTCGCTTGGGCCAAAGCTCTGATTGAGAATGCTTTGTTCGGTGGGACTAAGAGGTTCAAACAAATTGACTTTTCCTTTTGTTCTTTTATTAAACACCTTCCACGCGTGATGCTTTTCTAATAATGTTTTACTGTAGTTCAAATGAACGCTAACTCGGCTTCAAAATTTTGAATGGAACATAGCTCTAATGTTATAAAAATAAATGTGTATCATCGATCTCTCCTTATATTTTAGTATTTCGAACGGCGATCGCTCCTCAAATATAGAGAAAAACGAAATGTACTATACAATCTTATATCACCGCATAGTAGTTCCGAGAGGTTTGAGAGGCTTTTGCAGCGTCATCACGACACACAACACATCATAGAGGTATTCATTCCTTGTAGAAGTTTGACAATAATAGGCTACTGCAATGATCGATTAGGTTTATTAGTTTAATATAATTTGTTATCCATTATTTGAAACTATCAATTGTCCTTGCCAAAAGAGGATGAACACAAAAAACTTATTCCATATGTTTTTGAAGTTTACACTTGTTTGCATGACCCCTTATAAATTGGCAATGTAGCACTGAATAGCAGACCTCTCAAGTGCATGATAAGATGCTTCAGGAGGAGGGAGATACAGAATTGGCTTCGAAAGAATTAGGTGAGGATTTAGGAGAGAACGTCCAGTCCTTTTTATCTTTGAATGATCACCTTTGATTAGTAGTAGTCGTTGCTTTTACTTCTTTTGGGTATTTACCGCAGGTAATGTAGCAGCTGAGATTGAACATGCCAAAGAAATTCTTAGGGTTAAATAAATATCGGTGAACTTTACGATTGTGGCTTCTAAAAGCCCCTACTTTCCGAAAGTAATATGATTTTTCTTTGAAACTAATGTTCAATTCTTATCTTTAATAGGCATGTTCAATGCATTGCTTTTCTTCAGTTATTTTGTAACGGGGTGAAGGGGTTTGGCCAGAATATTGTGTCTATGCGTGTTACGAAAATATGTATAAAATAGGAATTTTCCTGCAACATGCATTACTCTTTATGTAAAGAATTTGGTTATATCTATTTTGAAACTTTATGAATTATGTACGTATAATGATTATTTTTAATGTAACTATGCACTTGTTCCCCTTTGAGAGTCTGAAGTTCTTGAGGAATTAATGTACTATATTTACAAAGAAAATTTTAAGAGAACTAATCCTCATTATTTGTTGAATATACTTGTTGAATCTGACAAGTATGAAGTCAACAAGGTTGTTAAATTTTAATTTTATACTGAACATTTTCACTTATTTACAATGTATTTTTTATATCAAAACATGGTCTCAACTAGAATATTTATGAATGCATAGGTAGTATTTTACAAAAATTCAATCAATATACAATATTATTAACTTTGAAACATTTATTTCCCAATCACATCAGAAATGTGTGTGTATGTGCGTGTGTTGCACCCATTTAATATAATTAATTTGGTAGACAGCTCCCCATCCTCAAAGGCAGAGAGCTCTAAAGTTCATGATGTAGCAAAATATCTTGTAGGGGTTTCTAGATTATGAGGAGATATAAACAATTAGACTCATAAGCAATTAGATAGATCTACATATACAAAGTGCTTACGAGGAGCATGTCAAAGTTTATGGATTTGAAAAAAAAATGGTTCAAGAGTTTTTTTAAATTTCAGATATTCAAAAGAAAGTTCATGAAAATAAAAATGAAAAAGGGAAGAAATATAAAACTAAAATCGAAAAAGAAAGAGTTAAAACAATCATAAACCGGGCATCCTAGAACTAAAAGAAAAATCGTCTTGGAAAACCATGCAAAACCTGAACCATAAATATAAACAACAAGAAGAAAAAGAAGTGGGACTATGCACAACAGGTTATCTATCTGAGCTGGTAATCGCTGTCAGTAATAAACCTGCTGGTATTGAGTTTGAATCTCTAGTGATGCAATTTTTTTGAAGCTTAAAAAAGGGGTAAAGGTAAATGGTCCTAGCCTAGGACAGGAGTTGGCATCATAGACTACTATACGACATATACATACAAAATGGGGTACGATTTGCCAAAGGTCTGTATTACCCTTTATACGTTTAGTGAGAGGGTTGTACCGAAGCGGAGCTCAATTTTAGAATCAACAAGATTGAGTGGCCATTTGAAAGCATGTGTCATTTTTTAGAGCACCACATCACTTGCTTTCTTTAGGCAAACTCGCCAAGCTTTTACTCAACCGTCACAGAATTTACGGGGACGAACAAGAGATCTTCAGAGTGGCCTAACCAAACATGACTACCGGTCCCTAGAGTTAAAGCGTGCTTTGCTAGCTAGTCTTTGGGCCTTGATATTAGAGGTTCTAAACTCATGTAAAATAAGATAAGAAGTAAAAGTACTAGATTTGCTTGATTTCATGCGCAACTGCTCCATAAGATGACGAGGTTCCTTTTTGAATAGCTTCAACAACCGTTTTGCAATTAGATCCCACCGAGATCTTGTGAATGAATAGATCGTTTGACAGGGCTAGAGCTTCTCTAATCGCCAAAGTTTCGAGTAACTTAGGTTTTATCTATATTCCTAACCACGACCACGGATGCTCCCTGGAGAACTTCTGAAACATCACGGCATATAGCTCCCAGTGCACCAACCCCTCCTGCTCTACACATTGCCGCGTCGACATTTAATTTGGTGTGGTCCTTCGAATACAAGTAGTTGGTCGTGGTGTGCCGCTACATGTGTTGGACCATCTAGTGCAGAACTGGCCTTCAGTGCCGATTCGTAACGGCCTTTAGTGCCGGAGTCGGAATTAAAGCCCCCCCCCCTTAGTACCGATTCGTCATGAACCGGCGCTAAAGTGTCACCACGTGTCACGAGCCAGGCCCGGGTGCGTGTAGGACATTAGTACCGGTTGGTAACACCAACTGGTACTAAATGTTTTGGGGGGTGGGGGTGGCTTTGTTTTCCATTTAATTCTTTTTTGTTTGCTGGTATTTCACGATACTACAAATTGTACATGTTATGCATATA
>NC_041387.1:4306832-4325199 GCF_002162155.2 Triticum dicoccoides
TCTTCGAATGTCTCACAACCAACACCATTAATTATTCACACATACACATGTATATACATATACAATTTCTCTTACATGTTGTCTTGGTGCCTTCGGAGCATGATGACAAGTGATTCATGGGGGCGGTAGCGGGTAATAGTATTCTCCTTTGGGATCTATGACCTGGTCGAGCAAAAATCCGGCCATTTCCTTTTGAAGTGCTAGTATACGGCCCGCTGGTAGGAGCTTATCCCGCACCTTTCTGAACTGTTATGAAGGAGATGAATATGCATGTGTATTAGTTCTGTGACAAGATATCGATAATGGTGTGAATAGTGTTCTGACAAACGTACCCAGTCCTGTCTTTGAGATCGCTCCTTTCGGACGCCATCATGCGAATGTTCTCGCAAACGTAGAATGCACATAGATCATTCCCCGGCGCCTGCTTCAGGGCCTGTACGAGAATGGAATTGAATCAGATAATGATTAATCAAGCATGATAATTAATTAATGGTATTGAAATAGGAATTAAAGAGATGGTAGTTAGGTAGTACTACTTAATTACTTACCTTTGGTCGATGCCAAAACAACTTTTTGGCCATTTGCCTGGAGTCACCTTGATGAACTTTTCCCAAGCCCTGCCCGCCAGCAAAGAAAATTAATAAAGGGGTTATTAAATAGTTCATATCAGGAAATGACGAACTAATAATAGGCCGAGATATAGTTAATAATGATTGAAATTACCTGTTGACTATCCCCTTCATGATGGTGTAGTCTTTATCTTCTTTAAGTAGTGAGTCCAGTACTTCAACTGTTTCTTTGTCAACTTTAATGTCTAACAAGATCCAGTGGAAACTGCATGCGCACACATTTGCATGTCTTAATTAAGCGGGCATGTGCATAAAATTAATCAACTATCGTAAACCGTATACACTTAATTATTAACATCTAGCTAGCTAGTAACAAAAACAGAATTTTGTATTACAAGACAGTGTGACTCACAGGAAGTTGTAAGTAAGTAGTATATCTTCATTGGTATTGAGTTGCTTCAAGAACTCTAGCATGCTTTCCTCTACACTTGCTTGAGAAGTTGCAAGTTTCCATGTGTACTCATTAATGGTATTTGGGTCAATGAACCCAATGCCACAACGTCCATATTTTTTCATTTCATACATTTGTTGGAAATATGCCCTAGAGGCAATAATAAAAGGATTATTATTATATTTCCTTGTTCATGATAATTGTCTTTTATTCATGCTATAATTGTGTTATCCGGAAATCGTAATACACGTGTGAATACATAGACCACAACATGTCCCTAGTGAGCCTCTAGTTGACTAGCTCGTTGATCAACAAATAGTCATGGTTTCCTGACTATAGACATTGGATGTCATTGATAACGAGATCACATCATTAGGAGAATGATGTGATGGACAAGACCCAATCCTAAGCATAGCACAAGATCGTGTAGTTCGTTTGCTAGAGCTTTTCCAATGTCAAGTATTTTTTCCTTAGACCATGAGATCGTGTAACTCCCGGACACCGTAGGAGTGCTTTGGGTGTACCAAACGTCACAATGTAACTGGGTGACTATAAAGGTATACTACGGGTATCTCCGAAAGTGTCTGTTGGGTTGACACGGATCGAGACTGGGATTTGTCACTCCGTATGACGGAGAGGTATCTCTGGGCCCACTCGGTAATGCATCATCATAATAAGCTCAAAGTGACCAAGTGTCTGGTCACGGATCATGCATTATGGTACGAGTAAAGTGACTTGCCGGTAACGAGATTGAACGAGGTATTGGGATACCGACGATCGAATCTCGGGCAAGTAACATACTGATTGACAAAGGGAATTGTGTACGGGGTTGCTTGAATCCTCGACATCATGGTTCATCCGATGAGATCATCGAGGAGCATGTGGGAGCCAACATGGGTATCCAGATCCCGCTGTTGGTTATTGGCCGGAGAGCTGTCTCGGTCATGTCTATGTGTCTCCCGAACCCGTAGGGTCTACACACTTAAGGTTCGGTGACGCTAGGGTTGTAGAGATATTAGTACGCAGCAAACCGAAAGTTATTCGGAGTCCCGGATGAGATCCCGGACGTCATGAGGAGTTCCGGAATGGTCCGGAGGTAAAGAATTATATATGGGAAGTCGAGTTTCGGCCATCGGGAAAGTTTTAGGGGTCACCGGTATTGTACCGGGACCACCGGAAGGGTCCCGGGGGTCCACCGGGTGGGGCCACCTATCCCGGAGGGCCCCATGGGCTGAAGTGGCAGGGAAACCAGCCCCTGGTGGGCTGGTGCGCCCCCCTTGGGCCCCCCTGCGCCTAGGCACTACTAGGGAAAACCTTATACACAGAACTTTAGCAGTAGCGTGGGTCAAAAAAGCACGCTGGTGCTAAGTAGCAGTAGCGCGCCTGAGGAAACCGCGCTGCAGATAAAGATCTAGCAGTAGCGTGTCTGGCTGTAAACATGTTACTACTAAAATTCCCACGGCTTAGCCGATAGGATACACATAGTAGTAGCGACCTATGACGAACCGCGCTACCGCTACTTTATTTGTAGCAGCGCATTTTAATATAAACTCGCTACTGCTAAAGGTTATAAAATTAAATGGAAAGAAAATAGAAAGTTAATTGAAAATGAAAGAAATAGAATAAGGTGAAAGGAAAAAAATAAAATGTGAAGAAAACTAAATGAAAAAGGGGAAAAAAGAGAAAGGAGTAGTAGTAGCGTGTATCACAGAACGCGATGTAGCTAAGATAGCAGCATCGCTCTTCCTGGAACGCGCTACTGCTACTTCTGACTTAACCACGTGGTTCGTCCTTCCCCACGCGGTCACTTCCCCTAAATCCAACTATCTCCACTCTCACCGCCGCCGTCGCCCGTCGGCCGCCGCGCGCTCTCCGCACCCTGTATGCCGCCCCGACCCCAGATTCAACGCCGCCCCTACCACCGACCTTAACGCCGCCCCCGACCCCGACCTCGACGCCGGCCGCCATCCGCCGCGCGCCCGAGCCCCGACCCTGACCTCGACGCCGCCCTGCCCCTCCCTCGTCGCAGGCACCCGAGGTGAGCACGCCTGCTCCTCCCTCTCCCCTACCTCTGCCTAGGGTTTCTTTATATTTTAGTTGCATCAAATTAGTTAGGGTTCATGTAAGAGCGGAAACAAATCGGATGCGGATGCGGCTCAAATGAGTTAGGGTTCATGTAAGGGTGAAAACGAATCAAATTTCTAAGATGAATCATAAAACGAGTAAAATTTGACCACTTATTTCACTTTATAGTTGGATAATTGAAATATCCGCTACCACTTTCCACCCCTATGGGTTCATCAAATTAGATGGTAATTAGGGAAGTAGTTCCTAGGTACTAAATAGTTAGTAAGAACTAGGTACTAATTAGGTACTAGAATATTTTTATTTTTAGTAAGTTTTTTAGTAAGAACTAGTTGAATTAATAGAACTAGTTAGTAAGAACTTGTTGCTATTTTTTAGTTAAAGCAATTTTTCCCGCCTCGACGTGGACGATGCCTATACCGCATCCTCGTCGTCGAGTCGGCGGAGGACGACACCTGCTTGACCAGATCGGCCATGTCCAGGACTGGGCTCCGCCGGGGTGGTACTGGGAGGCGCTACCTACCGGGGGGGTGCAGGTTGGTGAGGAGCCAGCCTGTCATTGACCCAAACCTTCTTTGGTGGCGGTCGCGTGGGCCAGTGACGATCCAGAGGCTCGAGGACTCCGCGGAGGTGGTGCGTCACCGTGTCAGTGAGGAGGACGCGCACGTCCGTCGCTACTTGTTTGCGTTGGAGCACAGGTCATTCTCCAATACCTGGCAGGTTCTCCCGGGATCTCACTGGAGCTATGATCCCGTGATGGTTCCTTCTCTGTGGGTGTCCACCGCCCGCGCCAATACCCATCGTGTGCTAGGGTTTTAGTTGTATTAGTGATGTTATATGTATGACACTATTCGTGATGTATTAGTGATAATATTCGACGATGTACGGACGCATGAGATGATTTACTTTTGCTTATTGAATGCATGCTAATTTGAGTCCTATAAGATATTTTGAAATGTATATCTTGTGTTGCTCAATATCCAAGTGGCCGGTCATGTTTGCAGGTTACACCTCCGAGTGGCCTATGTTTTGCCGGAGTGTTGATTCATTTTCGTTCCGGCAAATTTCAGGCGCTCGATATGTCCTATTTTAGCAAAGGTCATGCCAGATTTTTCCGTGAATTTTGGCATGACTTGTGCCAGAATATGTAGGAAATATCGAGTGCCCCGGATTTGTGTGTTGAGTATCCTGGTAGTTGTCTTCGATCGATTTTCAATTAATGTTTTAACTATGAACATAGGAAATGTCTGATGACGAAAAGGATTTTGGTATTTGCAAATACTGTGAAGACGAGCGCGGCCTATGCGATGGAATCTTCCTAGATGATGATAGGCGCTTCAGCATCAAGCTGGACGAGAACTTTGAAGTGGATACAATAAGTCACAATGACAAGTCTTTTTTCATAATTAAGCATGATATCTGCTTCATTTGCTTCAACTTATATTTTTTTTACTATTCTACTAGCGTATCCCCTAACATGCAAGAGTTTTTGTATTGGATAAGATAGGTTTCAGTCATAGTGCGGAGGAAAAGAAAGTTTACTTGAAGACCGAGCATGGTTATATTTTCCATGCAAAATTATACAATTCAGACGACTACACCTATTTTGGATGCAAAACATGACGAGCACTATGCAAGACTTATGCATTTGATCCTGATATGGTTATCACCTTTGATATTCGTCTGGAAGATGATATTGAAGGTAATACCGACATCTGGGTCGATGTGCAGACGCCTCCAGTTATACCATTATGTAAGTTTCTCAACCATATTTATGTCTTTGATATTGTTTATTCAAAAATAGTTGACAACTAATTTGTATTGTCAGCTTATTTCGGTGCAAGCAAACATGTCCAGCGCTTGGTAGACAGGACCGTATACTGTCCTGGGGCTGAACTCAACTGCGAGGAGCTCAGTCATTATGTTTCATGGCTTGAGGATCTTGATACTGTCAAGGCAAATTTTCTTCCTGCATTTAGAATTGTTAGTACTGAAAATGTGCAACCAATAGTGTTCATGATGAACTACGGTCACATCTATTTAGGAAGGATGGTAAGATTTTTACTATTTGTCCTCAGTGCATCTTTTCCATACATTACTTTTGAAGCTAAACTTCATTGCTAAGTATGTTACCATACGATGTTCTTCAACAGGGACTCCCGATGAATGTTGTGCCTTATGGGCTCGAGACTAAAGGTACCATGAGTATTATCAGCTTACGGCCAAGATATCCTACAGATTACTTTAGTGCATTCAAGATTAGCGACGGATGCTTAATAGTGCAAGACTGGACAAAATATGTGATGGGGGAGCGCAGAGAAGTACTAGGGGGCAGCAAACAGATGCGCTACCCATGATTAGGAGAAAGGTTCATCTGCATGCTCCAGCTTGATCAAGGAGGAGATCTATACATGCTTTATGTTATTTTACCTAAGAGAGAGCAGCAGGAGTGATTAGCTAGCTAGAAATGAGTTTGAGGATGATGATGTGCTACACTATTACTATGATGATAAAATAGCTAGTGTTGGTGGTAATGACTATGATGATTATTATTAGCTAGTGTTAGCGGTGATTAAATAAATATTGTTGGTGGTAATGACTATGATGATGATTAAATAGCTTGTGCTGGCAGATTAGATTCAAGTGGAGGCAACATGTGGTGCACATCGAAAGTACTACTAGTCCAAACTAGATCAAGTTTGGATTAGTAGTATACTTTTGACATGCACCACATATTGCCTCCACTTGAACCTAATCCACCTTCATTTGACACACTGTTATGGACATAATGATGTAGACCTCATAACTGCTATTGTACCAATATTTGTACGATGGCGCATAAATACACTAAAAATAAAAAAAATAAAAAAAGAATACTAGTAGCGATGGACAAAAAACACGCTACAAGTAGTTACCTTAGCAGTAGCATGGTACTGAACAAACGCTGCAGCTATTTGTACTAGCAGTAGCGCGTGCGGGCACGCGTTACTGCTAAGCAATAGCTGTAGCGCCTTATTAGTAGCGCGCCTACCCGCGCTACTAGTGAGCACAAAACCAGCGCTATTGCTAGGGTTTTCCCTAGTAGTGAGGGTTGGAAACCATAGGGGAGGGGGCGCCTCCACTTGCCTTGGGGGGCAAGGCACCCTCCTTGGCCGCCGCCCCCCCTAGGAGATCCCATCTCCTAGGGCCGGCGCCCCCCTGGGGACCCTATATATAGAGGGAGGAGGGAGGGAAGCCGCACCCTTGCACTTGGCGCCTCCCTTACCCCTTGCTACACCTCTCCCTCCCGCAGACGCTTGGCGAAGCCCTGCCGGGATCCCTGCTGCATCCACCACCACGCCATGGTGCTGCTGGATCTTCATCAACCTCTCCTTCCCCCTTGCTGGATCAAGAAGGAGGAGACGTCACGCTGCCCATACGTGTGTTGAACGCGGAGGTGCCGTCCGTTCGGCGCTAGGATCTCTGGTGATTTGGATCATGACGAGTACGACTCCCTCAACCCCGTTCTCTTGAACGCTTCCACTTGATCTACAAGGGTATGTAGATGCACTCCTCTCTCTCGTTGCTAGATGAACTCATAGATTGATCTTGGTGAAACCGTAGAAATTTTTTATTTTCTGCAACGTTCCCCTACAGTGGCATCCTGAGCTAGGTCTATGCGTAGTTCTCTTTGCACGAGTAGAACACAAATTTGTTGTGGGCGTAGATGTTGTCAACTTTCTTGCCACTACTAGTCTTATTTTGCTTCAGCGGTATTGTGGGATGAAGCGGCCCGGACCGACCTTACACGTACGCTTACGTGAGACAGGTTCCACCGACTGACATGCACTAGTTGCATAAGGTGGCTAGCGGGTGTCTGTCTCTCCCACTTTAGTTGGAGCGGATTCGATGAAAAGGGTCCTTATGAAGGGTAAATAGAAATTGACAAATCACGTTGTGGTTTTTTCGTAGGTAAGAAAACGTTCTTGCTAGAACCCTATTGCAGCCACGTAAAAGATGCAACAACAATTAGAGGACGTCTAACTTGTTTTTGCAGCAATTGCTTTGTGATGTTATATGGCCAAAAGTTGTGATGAATGATATATATGTGATGTATGAGATCATGTTCTTGTAATAGGAATCACGACTTGCATGTCGATGTGTATGACAACCGGCAGGAGCCATAGGAGTTGTTTTAATTATTGTATGACCTGCGTGTCAATGATTTAACGCCATGTAATTACTTTACTTTATTGCTAAACCGTTAGCCATAGTAGTAGAAGTAATAGTTGGCGAGCAACTTCATGGATACACGATGATGGAGATCATAATGATGGAGATCATGGTGTCATGCCGGTGACGAAGATGATCATGGAGCCCCGAAGATGGAGATCGAAGGAGCTATATGATATTGGCCATATCATGTCACTGTTTAATTGCATGTGATGTTTATTATGTTTATGCATCTTGTTTACTTAGAACGACGGTGGTAAATAAGATGATCCCTCATAATAATTTCAAGAAAGTGTTCCCCCTAACCGTGCGCCGTTGCGACAGTTCATTGTTTCGAAGCACCACGTGATGATCGGGTGTGATAGATTGTAACGTTCACATATAACGGGTGTAAGACAGATTTACACACGCATAAACACTTAGGTTAACTTGATGAGCCTAGCATGTACAGACATGGCCTCGGAACACAAGAGACCGAAAGGTCGAACATGAGTCGTATGGAAGATACGATCAACATGGAGATGTTCACCGATGATGACTAGTCCGTCTCACGTGATGATCGGACACGGCCTAGTCGACTCGGATCATGTATCACTTAGATGACTAGAGGGATGTCTAATTTGAGTGGGAGTTCATTAAATAATTTGATTAGATGAACTTAATTATCATGAACTTAGTATAAAATCTTTGCAAAAATTTCTTGTAGATCAAATGGCCAACACTCATGTCAACATGAACTTCAACGCGTTCCTAGAGAAAACCAAGCTGAAAGATGATGGCAGCAACTATACGGACTGGGTCCGGAACCTGAGGATCATCCTCATAGCTGCCAAGAAAGCATATGTCCTAGAAGGACCGCTAGGTGAAGCACCCGTCCCAGAGAGCCAAGACGTTATGAACGCTTGGCTGTCACGTGCTGATGATTACTCCCTCGTTCAGTGTGGCATGCTTTACAGCTTAGAACCGGGACTCCAAAAGCGTTTTGAGCAACACGGAGCATATGAGATGTTCGAGGAGCTGAAAATGGTTTTCCAAGCTCATGCCCAGGTCGAGAGATATGAAGTCTCTGACAAGTTCTATAGTTTTAAGATGGAGGAAAATAGTTCTGTCAGTGAGCACATACTCAAAATGTTTGGGTTGCACAACCGCCTGTCCCAACTGGACATTAACCTCCCGGACGAGGCAGTCATTGACAGAATCCTTCAGTCGCTCCCACCGAGCTACAAGAGCTTTTTGATGAACTACAATATGCAGGGGATGGTGAAAACTATTCCTGAAGTATTTTCAATGCTGAAGTCAGCAGAGGTAGAAATCAAAAAGGAACATCAAGTGTTGATGGTCAATAAAACCACCAAGTTCAAGAAAGGCAAGGGTAAGAAGAACTTCAAGAAGGACGGCAAGGATGTTGCCGCGCCCGGTAAGCCAATTGCCGGGAAGAAGTCAAAGAATGGACCCAAGCCTGAGACTGAGTGCTTTTATTGCAAAGGGAAGGGTCACTAGAAGCGGAACTGCCCCCAAATACTTAGAGGACAAGAAGGCTGGCAACACTAAATGTATATGTGATATACATGTAATTGATGTGTACCTTACCAGTACTCATAGTAGCTCCTGGGTATTTGATACCGGTGCGGTTGCTCATATTTGTAACTCAAAGCAGGAACTGCGGAATAAACGGAGACTGGCGAAGGACGAGGTGACGATGCGCGTCGGGAATGGTTCCAAGGTCGATGTGATCGCCATCGGCACGCTACCTCTACATTTACCTACGGGATTAGTTTTAAACCTCAATAATTGTTATTTTGTGCCAAGTTTGGGCATGAAAATTGTATATGGATCTCGTTTAATACGAGATGGCTACTCATTTAAATCCAAGAATAATGGTTGTTCTATTTATATGAGAGATATGTTTTATGGTCATGCCCCGATGGTCAATGGTTTATTCTTAATGAATCTCGAATGTAATGTTACACATATTCATAGTGTGAATACCAAAAGATGTAAAGTTGATAACGATAGTCCCACATACTTGTGGCACTGCCACCTTGGTCACATTGGTGTCAAGCGCATGAAGAAGCTCCATGCTGATGGACTTTTAGAGTCTCTCAATTATGAATCATTTGACACATGCGAACCATGCCTCATGGGCAAAATGAGCAAGACTCCGTTCTCCGGAACAATGGAGCGAGCAACCAACTTATTGGAAATCATACATATCGATGTGTGCGGTCCAATGAGCGTTGAGGCTCGCGGAGGATATCGTTATGTTCTCACTCTCACTGATGACTTGAGTAGATATAGTTATGTCTACTTGATGAAACACAAGTCTGAGACCTTTGAAAAGTTCAAGGAATTTCAGAATGAGGTAGAGAATCAACGTGACCGAAATATAAAGTTCTTACGATCAGATCATGGAGGAGAATATTTAAGTCACGAATTTGGTACGCACTTAAGGAAATGTGGAATCGTTTCACAACTCACGCCGCCTAGAACACCTTAGCGTAACGGTGTGTCCGAACGTCGTAATCGCACTTTATTGGATATGGTGCGATCTATGATGTCTCTTACCAATTTACCGCTATCTTTTTGGGGATACGCTCTAGAGACAGCTACATTCACTTTAAATAGGGCACTGTCTAAATCCGTTGAGACGGCACCGTATGAATTATGGTTTGGGAAGAAACCTAAGCTATCGTTTCTAAAAGTTTGGGGATGTGATGCTTATGTCAAGAAACTTCAACCTGAAAAGCTCGAACCCAAGTCAGAAAAATGCGTCTTCATAGGATACCCTAAGGAAACCATTGGGTATACCTTCTACTTAAGATCCGAGGGCAAGATCTTTGTTGCCAAGAATGGGTCCTTTCTGGAGAAAGAGTTTGTCTCGAAAGAACTAAGTGGGAGGAAAGTAGAGCTTGATGAAGTACTACCTCTTGAACCGGTGAGTAGTGCAGCTCAGGAAGATGTTCCTGTAGTTCTAGCACCAACTGAAGAGGATGTTAATGATCAAGGTACTTCGGATCAAGTTACTACTGAACTTCGTAGGTCCACGAGAACACGTTCCACACCAGAGTGGTATGGCAACCCTGTCCTGGAAATCATGTTGTTAGACAACCGTGAACCTTCGAACTATGAAGAAGCGATGGCGGGCCCAGATTCCAACAAATGGCTTGAAGCCATGCAATCCAAGATAGGATCCATGTATGAAAACGAAGTATGGACTTTGACAGACTTGCCCGATGATCGGCGAGCGATAGAAAACAAATGGATCTTTAAGAAGAAGACGGACGCGGATGGTAATGTTACCGTCTATAAAGCTTGACTTGTCGCTAAGGGTTATCGACAAGTTCAAGGGGTTGACTACGATGAGACATTCTCTCCCGTAGCGAAGCTAAAGTCTGTCCAAATCATGTTAGCAATTGTCGCATACTATGATTATGATATATGGCAGATGGACGTCAAAACGGCATTCCTTAACGGACATCTCTAGGAAGAACTGTATATGATGCAGCCGGAAGGTTTTGTCGACCTTGAGAATGCTAACAAGGTATGCAAGCTCCAGCGATCCATTTATGGGCTGGTGCAAGCATCTCGGAGTTGGAACATTCGCTTTGATGAGATGATCAAAGCGTTTGGGTTTATGCAGGCTTATGGAGAAGCCTGCGTTTAGAAGAAAGTGAGTGGGAGCTCTGTAGCATTTCTCATATTATATGTAGATGACATACTTTTGATGGGAAATGATATAGAACTTTTGGACAGCATTAAGGCCTACTTGAATAAGTGTTTTTCAATGAAGGACCTTGGAGAAGCTGCTTACATATTAGGCATCAAGATCTATAGGGATAGATCGAGACGCCTCATAGGTCTTTCACAAAGCACATACCTTGATAAGATATTGAAGAAGTTCAATATGGATCAGTCCAAGAAAGGGTTCTTGCCTGTATTGCAAGGTGTGAGATTGAGCTCGACTCAATGCCCGACCACGGCAGAAGATAAAGAAGAGATGAGTGTCACCCCCTATGCCTCAGCCATAGGGTCTATTATGTACGTCATGCTGTGTACCAGACCTGATGTAAACCTTGCCGTAAGTTTGGTAGGAAGGTACCAAAGTAATCCCGGCAAGGAACACTGGACAGCGGTCAAGAACATCCTAAAGTACCTGAAAAGGACTAAGGATATGTTTCTCGTTTATGAAGGTGACGAAGAGCTCGTCGTAAAAGGTTAGGTCGACGCTAGCTTCGACACAGATCTGGATGACTCTAAGTCACAAACCGGATATGTGTATATGTTGAATCGTGGAGCAGTAAGCTGGTGCAGTTGCAAGCAGAGCGTCGTGGCGGGATCTACATGTGAAGCGGAGTACATGGCAGCCTCGGAGGCAGCGCATGAAGCAATATGGATGAAGGAGTTCATCACCGACCTAGGAGTCATACCCAATGCGTCGGGGCCGATCACTCTCTTCTGTGACAACACTGGAGCTATTTCCCTTGCCAAGGAGCCAATGTTTCACAAGAAGACCAGGCACATCAAGCGTCGTTTCAACTCCATCCGTGAAAATGATCAAGATGGAGACATAGATATTTGCAAAGTGCATATGGATCTGAATGTCACAGATCCATTAACTAAACCTCTTCCGCGAGCAAAACATGATCAACACCAGAACTCTATGGGTGTTCGATTCATCACAATGTAACTAGACTATTGACTCTAGTGCAAGTGGGAGACTGTTGGAAATATGCCCTAGAGGCAATAATAAAAGGATTATTATTATATTTCCTTGTTCATGATAATTGTCTTTTATTCATGATATAATTGTGTTATCCGGAAATCGTAATACACGTGTGAATACATAGACCACAACATGTCCCTAGTGAGCCTCTAGTTGACTAGCTCCTTGATCAACAGATAGTCATGGTTTCCTGACTATGGACATTGGATGTCATTGATAACGAGATCACATCATTAGGAGAATGATGTGATGGACAAGACCCAATCCTAAGCATAGCACAAGATCGTGTAGTTCGTTTGCTAGAGCTTTTCCAATGTCAAGTATCTTTTCCTTAGACCATGAGATCATGTAACTCCCGGACACCGTAGGAGTGCTTTGGGTGTACCAAACGTCACAACGTAACTGAGTGACTATAAAGGTATACTACGGGTATCTTTTCCCGTCCATACATATTTTTTGATGCCCTCCTAGTGTGCCTTTTCCATCCAGTCTGCCCTTATGCCACGATTCAGGAACACTAATCGGCTTAAGGTCAGGAATAAAGTCAATGAAAAACTAAATGACCACCTCATTTTCATGGCCCTCCGAGATGCTTCCTTTTGGCCTAGCACGGTTATGAACATATTTCTTCAAGACTCCCATGAACCTCTCAAATGGGAACATATTGTGTAGAAATACAGGACCCAAAACGTTAATCTCTTCGCAAAGGTGAACTAGGACGTGTGTCATGATGTTGAAGAAGGATGGTGGGAACACCAACTCGAAACTGACATGACATTGCACCAAATCATTATGTAACCTTGGTATGATTTTTGGATCGATTACCTTTTGAGAGATTGCATTGAGGAATGCACATACCTTCACAATGGCTAATCGAACGTTTTCCGGTAGAAGCCCCCTCAATGCAACCGGAAGGAGTTGCTTCATAATCACGTGGCAGTCATGAGACTTTAGGTTCTGGAACTTTTTCTCTGCCATATTTATTATTCCCTTTATATTCGACGAGAAGCCAGACGGTACCTTCATGCTGAGCAGGCATTCAAAGAAGATTTCCTTCTCTTCTTTGGTAAGAGCGTAGCTGGCCTTGTCGTGGTTCTAAGTCTGACAGTAGAATGGGGGGTAGGTATGGAGAGGCAAGATCCTAGCTATGGAGTAGTTGTACACACGAGTGTTTAACGAGTTCAGGCCCTTCTCTGAGGAAGTAATAGCCCTACGTCTCGAAGCCCAGAGGCGGTCGACTGGTTTATGTGTTTAAGGATTACAGGGGTGCGAACCCTTCTACCAGTGGAGGGGGGTGGCTTATATAGAGGATGCCAGGACCCCAGCCGACCCACATAGAAGAGGATTAAAGTACATTAAGGCCGGGCATTACTGGTAATGCCCTACTTAAAGTGTCATCATGACCATTAAGACTACTTAATTACAGACCGTTTGGATACAGAGTAGATCCTGAACTCCTGATGGTCGAGTGAGTCTTCATGGTCGAGTGTCTTTAGGTTCGTCGAGTGGAGTCCCTCTTGGTCGAGTGGAGTCTCTCTTGGTCGACTGGAAGGTAGCTTCGTCTAATGATGTCCTTGGGCATGGTATCCTAGATAGGTCCGTGATCCTACCCTAGGTACATAACATCATCATTAGCCCCCGAATGGATCGAGGTTTGCGTGAGGAAGGAGTTGATGATTTTCTCCGACTCATTTCCTGTGTTTTGATCATGTCGTATCTTGGATCGGCGATTTTTTCTTTCGGCGTTGGCGTCAACTTTTACTTCAGTTGCCTTGATCCATTCTTGTCTTTTGTCGAGTGAACTTTTTGAACTTTGGTGAACTTCTGAGCGACGGATCGCAGGAAAGATATCGTCTGACAGATTGATCTGCTGTTTAGCGGATTCTGCGGGATCCGAAATTTGGGAAGTGCGCGAAGCGGGGCGGACCGCGGCAATCGGATGGGATAAGGCATGGACGCCTCGATTTCCGCACTACCTTTTTTGCCACGTATCGTGCGTGCGCGACTGTTTCGGGATGTGACAGGATCGCCCGGACCCACTCGTCAGCCACTCGGAAGCGCCCTTATATAAAGCGTCGGGGGAGGGTTTTTTGAACAGTGCCTTCCCATTCTTCTCTCTTCCCTCTTTGCCTCCGCCCACTGCGTCTGCTCTCGCCTCTGCCTACCCACCCCTCGCGCACTTCGCCGGCGGCAATGGTGAAGGAGAAGACGGCGGCCCTAGAGCGCGCGAAGAAGGCGACGGTGACGGGGCAAGCGAAGGGGAGACCGTCCAGTCGGGGCGGATCTTCGTCGAGGTCCCGCCTGCCGAAGGGTTGGGTCCAAGGGGATTGGATTCGCTTGACCATCACCGAGAAAGATCTCCATGACCTGGCCAATGACGGACTGATCCCCCACGGGTCAGCGAGGCTTCCGGGGACCGAGTGTCAACCGCAGCCGCAAGAGGGTGAGTGCGTTCTCTTAGCCACTCATGTAGACCGTGGTTTTTCTCTACCGCCGAGTGTTTTCTTCCGGGGGTTTTTGAATTTCTTTGGGGCACAACTCCACCATTTCAATCCCAATTCCATCGCCTATCTTGCTGCCTTTGTGTCCATGTGCGAGAACTTCCTGGGTTGTCGACCACACTGGGGTCTCTTCAAGCACATATTCACCTGTCGCTCACAGACAGTGAAAAAGGTGAGTTCGGATGATGAGAGGACCAAGGTTATTCAGATGTGCGGGGGTCTTGGGATTCAGTTGAGGAATAAGAGCACTTTCCCGGCCATGACCCTTTCTGAGTCGGTCAGAGGGTGGCAGTCGACTTGGTTCTACTGCCAAGACGAGTCGACGCCGGGGCATTCGACTGGTCTCCCTCAGTTCTCCATGGACCGAGTGGACAAACCGTCTTCTCTGAAGGTGCTTCCTGAGGAGAAAGCCGAGGTAAAAATGTTGGTGGAGCGCGTGGTCCAACTCGTTCGGGACGGAGTGACGGGCATGGATCTTCTGGAAGTCTTCCTTAGGCGGCGCATCCAACCGCTTCAGTACCGAGGCCACCCAATGTGGCTGTACTGCGGTACCGAAGACACCACTCGGGTCCATCCAGAAGCAGTCGACCACGCCAAGCTGGAGAGGTGGGCGGCCGCCATCACAGGGAACAAGGACAACCCTCGAGGGGCCAGGAGGATCCCGCCACTCGACTGCACTTATACGCCGGACACGGTATGGTCACTTATCTCCGATTGCAATCTTGCTTTATCCATTCTTCTTTGCCGCGAATTGGTCGATTGATCTTTGTTTTGCTTTGTTGTCTGACAGGCCACCACTGAATTATACTCGATGCCCAATGGAGCGCAGACGCCGATTGAGGAGGAGGAAGGAAGCGGGGGCGAAAGCCCGGAGGAGTGGGATTCGGATGCTGACGACGATGACGAGGGCGATGACTCTGGTGAGGAGGAAGAAGAGGAGGAGGAGGAGGAAGTTGCACCTCCCCGCTTGGAAAGACGCTCGAAACTTGTCCATGATCCCGCGACTGAGCGTGGTAAGGGGGTCGCGACCGCTACCCAGTCGACCAAACGCCCTCGGACTACTTCTCCGGCACCGACTGAGAAGGCTCTAAAGCAATCTCGAGTGGCACCGTCGAAACCTGCGAAGGTCTTGCCGAAGATGAAGATGGTGATCCCCACAATCTCAGGGTAATGGTAGTCTTGAGTTTTCCCCGTTTCATGAATTTTCCCTTGATCGACTCATGGGTCAATCGACTGACTTCTGGAACTGCAGTGCTGCTACTTCTGATACTTCGGCCAGGGCTGAAGACCACAAGATGGAGGATGCTGCTACCTCAAAACCTGGTATGACTCTTGTGATGCCGTTTTCAGTCGACTGACTTATTGTCTCTAATTTTGATTCTTTCTGCAGTTTCATCTAACATTGTTATTGACCTTCATGATGACGACGACGAAGAACCACTGCGGCAGAGGAGGAGCAAGAAAACGTCTGCTGGCAAGGCGACTCAGGATGTGCCGGCACCTGAGACATTGGTCGTGGAGGGAGACAATGTCACTCGACCCACCGTAACCTTTGCGGTGCCGTTGACGAGTGCTCGCCCTTCGTCGTCGAGTGCTGCTCAACCCTCGCTTTTCTCCACCTACCCCGTTCCAGAAGACCAAGCTAGTGCTGCTAAAGAAGCAATACGCCAAGCGGGGGTCATGATGGAGCAAGTGAAGGCAATACGAGAAGCCAGCCAGGCAGCCTATGACGCCAGTTCGGCTCTTCAGAGTAATGTTTAGGTCAGTCGGTCACTGCCTGTTCTGTTAGGATATGATATCTGAAAACTCTTCTTTCTGAAATTCTTAGAGTTTGACCTACACCCACTGGGTGTGTCGATTGAAATTCCGGATTAGTGGGGGCACGCTGAGTGCACCCATTGGGTGTAGTCCCCAAGGCTATGGTCGACTGCTGGCAGTCGACCATAGGCTTTATGTCTTAAGTTTTTTCCTTACTCGACTAGGTCGAATAGATCCATAGACCGGTGGGGGCACACTGAGTGCACCCACTGGGTGTAGTCCCCGAGACTATGGTCGACTGCGGGCAGTTGACTATAGTCTGAAGAACATCTCCCATTTTTGTGTGTGTTGTTGGTCGACTGGTCGACTCTAACTGATGAAACTAGTGGGGGCACGCTGAGTGCACCCACTGGGTGTAGTCCCCGAGACTATGGTCGAATGTTTGCATTCGGCCGTAGTCTTAGAAACGCTATGATTTTTCCTTACTCACTCGGAAGTGAATTGTCTTTGACATCTGTCGATTGGTTCTTCGTATAAATCCTGTGACCTTGCGGCTCATTATACTGAGTTGGAGAACAAACACATTCAGCTCGAGCTCGATCTGAAACTGGACCAAGAGAACTTGACGAAGGCGAAGGAGGAAGCTAAAGGTATGCTTGGTGAGGCCTTTGATGACTGCCTTTGCCTCTCACTTGTTTCCAAATCAAATCTCACTGTAACTTTGCAGACAAAGTGAGGGATGCCCTGAAGAAGCAAGAGCTTGACTTGGCTGAGATGCAAAAAACTGCTTTAGAGAAGACCAGGCTTGCGGATGAGAAGCTGGCTTCAGTGACCAAGCTTGAAGAAGAAAACACCAATCTGAAAGCTGCTCTTGATGCTGCCAACCAGGAGGTCAGTCGACTGAAAAGTGACAAGACCACCCTGAATGACAAGGCCAGTGAGTTGAAGAGAAAAAAGAACGATCTAGAGGCTTATCTGGGTGGACTCGCCAAGAAGTTGTTCCTCATGCTTGAAGGTAATCCTTTGTATCAAACAAATATTTTGATTGTAACCTCCGACTGTTTGTCTTGACTCGGTGGTTGTGCTTGCAGAATTTTGTCAGAACTTTGAAGAGGAGACTTGTCGACTGGAAGTAAACCTGGACCCCATCAACTCTCTTGTGAAAGATGAAGTCACCATGAACGTGCTCTGGCTTGAATCTCGTGTTGCTGCTGTCATCGATTATCTCGCAAGGCTGAAGGTCGCAACTTCTCGCATCGACACAACACTCTGGCCAAGAGAGACACTCCAGACCGACCTCGAGTCCCTGATGACTCGACTGAACGAGGTCCCAAGTCGAGTGCAGGAGTGGAAGAAGTCTTCGGCCAGGTGCGGTGTGGATGTTGCTCTGTCTCTGGTCCGCGTTCACTGCAAGGATGCACGAGAGGACAAGCTGGTGGCTCTTAGGGTGGCTAACACCAAGAAGCACAATTTCAGATCTTTCATGGAGACCTTCATTGCCGCTGCCACTCAGATTGCAGATGGAATTGATCTGGACGAGTTTGTGGCACCTTCCAGCCCTCCACAGGAGGGGTAAAAAACTTCTGAGCTTGATACTTTAAATTTGCCTCGGTATGCCGAGTGAGTTTTGTAACCGACAAACTTTAACAGGCCTAGCGCCTGAGCACTTTCGGTTCTGTTAGGTGTTATCTGAACTTGGATTCGTCGTTGAATATGTTTGCATTTGGTTTGAGGTGTCTTTTGCAGGTTAAAGCGAAGCGCTTATTGCAATCGACTTGTTCCCCAATACACTTAGGCGAGCACTGGGCTGCAGCTAAGCCCCCGAGTGAGAGGTTTGCTCTCCACTCGGTAGGATTTTTAGATACTTAGGCGAGCACTCGATTGCAGCTAAGCCTCCGAGTGGGAGGTTTGCTCTCCACTCGGTAGGATTTTCACATACTTAGGCGAGCGCTAGGTTGCAGCTAAGCCCCCGAGTGGGAGGTCTGCTCTCCACTCGGTAGGATTTTAGATACTTAGGCGAGCACTGGGCTGCAGCTAAGCCCCCGAGTGGGAGGTTTGCTCTCCACTC
>NC_041387.1:4325521-4348517 GCF_002162155.2 Triticum dicoccoides
AGCTAAGCGCCCGAGTGGGAGGTTTGCTCTCCACTCGGTAGGATTTTCACATACTTAGGCGAGCGCTAGGCTGCAGCTAAGCCCCCGAGTGGGAGGTCTGCTCTCCACTCGGTAGGATTTCAGATACTTAGGCGAGCACTGGGCTGCAGCTAAGCCCCCGAGTGGGAGGTTTGCTCTCCACTCGATAGGATTTCAGATACTTAGGCGAGCGTTAGGCTGCAGCTAAGCCCCCGAGTGGGAGGTCTGCTCTCCACTCGGTAGGATTTCAAATACTTAGGCGAGCACTGGACTGCAGCTAAGCCCCCGAGTGGGAGGTTTGCTCTCCACTCGGTAGGATTTTGAATTGGTGGCGCAGCTCGGAAGGAGAGGGTAGCAGTCGACTGTTGGGGAACGTAGTAATTTCAAAAAAAATTCCTACGCACACGCAAGATCATGGTGATGGCATAGCAACGAGAGGGGAGAGTGTTGTCCACGTACCCTCGTAGACCGTAAGCGGAAGCGTTAGCACAATGCGGTTGATGTAGTCGTACGTCTTCATGATCCGACCGATCCAAGCACCGAACGTACGGCTCCTCCGAGTTCAGCACACGTTCAGCTCGATGACGATCCCCGGGCTCCGATCCAGCAAAGCTTCGGGGATGAGTTCCGTCAGCACGAAGGCGTGGTGACGATGATGATGTTCTACCGGCGTAGGGCTTCGCCTAAACTCCGCGACGATATGATCGAGGTGGAATATGGTGGAGGGGGGCACCGCACACGGCTAAGGAACGATCCGTAGATCAACTTGTGTGTCATGGGGTGCCCCTCTGCCCCTGTATATAAAGGAGCAAGGGGGGAGGAGGCCGGCCCTAGGAGGGGGGGCGCCAAGTGTGGAGTCCTACTAGGACTCCCTAGTCCTAGTAGGATTCCACCTCCCTTGTTGGAGTAGGAGAAGGGGAAAGAGGGGGAGAGGAAGAAGGAAAGGGGGGCTGCGCCCCTTGTCCAATTCGGACCAGAGGGGGGGCGCAGGCTTCCTTCCTTTTGGCCTGTCTCCTCTATTCCCGTATGGCCCAATAAGGCCCATATACTCCCCGGCGAATTCCCGTAACTCTTCGGTACTCTGAAAAATACCCGAATCACTCGGAACCTTTCCGAACTTCGAATATAGTCGTCCAATATATCGATCTTTACGTCTCGACCATTTCGAGACTCCTCGTCATGTACCCGATCACATCTGGGACTCCGAACTCCTTCGGTACATCAAAACTCATAAACTCATAATATAACTGTCATCGAAACCTTAAGCGTGCGGACCCTACGGGTTCGAGAACTATGTAGACATGGCCTAGAACTATTCTTGGTCAATAACCAATAGCGGAACCTGGATGCCCATATTGGCTCCTACATATTCTACGAAGATATTTATCGGTCAAACCGCATAAGAACATACTTTGTTCCCTTTGTCATCGGTATGTTACTTGCCCGAGATTCGATCGTCGGTATCCAATACCTAGTTCAAAATCTCGTTATCGGCAAGTCTCTTTACTCGTTACGTAATGCATCATTTTCGTAACTAACTCATTAGCTACATTGCTTGCAAGGCTTATAGTGATGTGCATTACCGAGAGGGCCCAGAGATACCTCTCCGACAATTGGAGTGACAAAACCTAATCTCGAAATACGCCAACCCAACATGTACCTTTGGAGACACCTGTAGTACTCCTTTATAATCACCCAGTTACGTTGTGACGTTTGGTAGCACCCAAAGTGTTCCTCCGATAAACGGGAGTTGCATAATCTCATAGTTACAGGAACATGTATAAGTCACGAAGAAAGCAATAGCAACATACTAAACGATCAAGTGCTAAGATAACGGAATGGGTCAAGTCAATCACATCATTCTCCTAATGATATGATCCCGTTAATCAAATGACAACTCTTTCGTCTATGGTTAGGAAACATAACCATCTTTGATAAACGAGCTAGTCAAGTAGAGGCATACTAGTGACACTATGTTTGTCTATGTATTCACACATGTATTATGTTTCCGGTTAATACAATTCTAGCATGAATAATAAACATTTATCATGATATAAGGAAATAAATAATAACTTTATTATTGCCTCTAGGGCATATTTCCTTCATCGACCTGCACCTCGTCCTCCTTGCAGAGCGCATGTTGTACTTGTGGCGTAGCTCGGAAGGAGAGGGTAGCAGTCGACCTGCACCTCGTCCTCCTTGCGAAGCGCATGTTGTGTTTGTACTTAGGCGAGCGCAATGCTGCAGCTAAGCCTCCGAGTGGAAGGCTGGCTTACCACTCGGCAGGATTTTGTTTATCTTAGGTGAGTACTTGGACTGCAGCTAAGCCTCCGAGTGGAAGGCTGGCTTACCACTCGGTAGGATTTTATTAATCTTAGGCGAGTGCTTGGACTGCAGCTAAGCCTCCGAGTGGAAGGCTGGCTTACCACTCGGTAGGATTTTATTTATCTTAGGCGAGTACTTGGACTGCAGCTAAGCCTCCGAGTGGAAGGCTGGCTTACCACTCGGTAGGATTTTATTTATCTTAGGCGAGTACTTGGACTGCAGCTAAGCCTCCGAGTGGAAGGCTGGCTTACCACTCGGTAGGATTTTGTTTATCTTAGGCGAAACGGATTTCGCAGCTAAGCCTTCGTGTGGGAGACTGGCTCACCACTCGGTTAGGATTTTTTTACAGACTTGGGCGAATCGGATTCGCAGCCAAGCCACCCACTGGGGGATTGTTTTGAGTGGACAAAAGAAATAACGATTACTGGGAAGATTATAAAGCTCTTGTCTTTGATAAATAAACTACAGAAGTACTTTTATTACAACTCGTCCGAGTGAATACTTAGGTGTAAACTAGCGAAAGAGCCCGTGCGTTGCAACGGAAGAGAAAATATAACACACACTCTTAATTCAACAACCATCACTCAAGACCACAATAGGTTCATCTCCTTTATGTTTGCGATGCATCATATTTGTGTTGCCGCTTATCCTCTTTCTCACCCTCGCCGGCGATGGCTTCGGTGTTCACACAAAACAACAAAAAACGTGTGTTGAATATGGTTAATCCTAAGGCGTCTCTCCAGGGGTGGATCTGGCCCCCCAGGCCCCCAGGGGCCATGCCCGGGGCGTGGCGTTTTTTTAGCTGTAACCTAGGTACAATTTTGAATGGGCCCGACACACAGCCAGGGCCCAAGGCAGCATCCACCTTCGCAGTCCCAGACCTAGCGAGCCAGCAAGCACACGCACGCGCGCAGCCGCCAGGACTGGCACTGGCACTGGCCAGGCTGCTGCCCGCCGACGACTTCCCTCCGCCACGACGCTCCCCGACCGTCCCAGCCTCCCAGGTCCCTCCGCCGCTCGCTTGGCCACTCCACCCGGCGCCCGCTCGCCCGCTCCACCGCTCACCTGCTCCGCCCGGTGCCCGCTCGCCGGCACTGCTCGCTCTGCACGCTAGCTCTACTCCGGCCTCCCCTGGTCCAGCCTCTCCATAAATTGCTGAACTTGTTTGCTGGCTGCACTGCAGAATTGGTAATGGAGAGATTCAGAGATACTAACTGTGCTAGCAATTGTATTTGAATATGAATGTTGACTATAGAGATGAACAGATATTTTTGATGTTGTTAATCACCGTCCTATATCAATTGTATATGCATTGTTTTTGTTAATATTAATTGTTTCACTTGATATTTAATTGTTTCAATATTGTACAATGTTAATTGTTTCACTTGATGTTTATGTCATCTCTAATAAAATTTTGCTTTTGATTTCTCTAAGGTGTTGGCTCTTCTTCCACCATTGATCAAGTTATGAAAGCCACTGATGAAGCAAGCCATTGATTTGGTACTCTTTTTTTATCACGTAAGTTTTTTTCATCGTTTATGTATTTTGTTGTATCTTTAAGCATTGAGTTTAAATTCTAAATTTCTGATGCAATTGAGCCACATTTGAGGTATTCTTTTGAGGTAGCTATAGCTTGATGAATGTTAAGTTTTCTCTCACACCGAAAAAAAATTTGAGGCCCGGGGCTTCCTCCAATCCTAGATCCGCCACTGCGTCTCTCTCTCCCTCTCCCTCACCCCCTTTCTCTCGCTCGCTTTCTCTCACTCTCGCGATGAGAAATCTGTTGTTTTCCCTTGCAACATTTTTCAGAGGTATGCACGTGTAGTTATCGATGTTTTCTTTTCCGTATATGGTTATAGTGGGGTATTTATTTGCAATCCGGATTGCCGCCGGTATGAAAAAAACGGATCTTGCGCTATAAATTATAAGTTTGCTTCCATAACAATATTTTAAAAATATTTAACAGGTAAAATTAACATCATATTTAAATTCCACACATTTTTCTAATAAAATTTCATATATAATATTTTAAAATCGAAGTTATGGTTTAAAAGATACATATAATTTAGAATCATTTGGTTTGACTCAAATATATTCCAAAATAATATTTAAAAATACTTAGCAGGTAAAAATAATCTCATATTCATATTCTACACATTTTTCTAATCAAATTTCATATATAACATGTTCAAATCGGAGCTACGGTTTAAAAGATATAGATGATTTTAAAAAGCATTTGTTTGACTGAAATATGATCCGCAGATGAATTACCTAAAACATCAGGGGGGTTTAAAAAATGTAAAATAACGGTTCGGGTGTGACTTAAATCCAGACGGCGGGTTGATTTCAAGAAAAGACGGGGACTTTTATGTAAAATACAAAAATAACGTTTTAACTTACAACAGGACTGCGGGTGGAATTCTCTGAAATAGAGGGACTTTTCTGAAAAAATGCCATGATGGACGAAAGAACCTAATTTGCTTTATTATTAGGTAAAGAAGGGGCGGAGAAGTTCCGCGTTCCAAGCTCGGGGCTCGTCGATCTGATGCTCGACATTGTAAAGACGGTATGCTCCATTGTGGAGAACCTTGGTGACGATGGAGGGACCTTCCCAAGAAGGAGCAAGCTTGTGTGGTTTCTGCTGATCCACTCGGAGAACTAAATCTCCTTCCTAGAAGACTCGACTCTTCACGTTTTTGGCGTGGAAGCGACGCAAGTCTTGTTGGTAAATGGTCGATCTGATCAGAGCCATCTCCCTCTCTTCCTCTAAAAGGTCGACTGCATCCTGCCGCGCTTGTTCTGCTTCGGCTTCAGTGTAGAGCTCGACCCGGGAGCATTGTGGAGAAGGTCACTCGGCAAGACTGCTTCAGCTCCGTAGAGCAAGAAGAATGGAGTTCTCCCAGTTGACCGGTTGGGCGTGGTCCTTAACCCCCAAAGCACTGAGGGAAGTTCGTCGACCCATGCACCAGCCGCATGCTTAAGATCACGCATCAAACGGGGTTTCAACCCTTTGAGAATCAAACCGTTGGCTCGTTTTGCTTGTCCATTCGACTGTGGGTGAGCGACTGAAGCATAGTCGACTCGCGTGCCTTGAGATGTGCAGAAAGCTCTAAACTCTTCGGAGTCGAAGTTTGACCCATTGTCAGTGATGATGCTGTGCGGGACTCCATATCTGAATATCAATTCTCTGATGAAGCTGACAGCAGTACCGGCACCGAGGTTCTTGATGGGTTTAGCATCGATCCACATAGTGAACTTGTCGACTGCTACCAGCACATGGGTAAAACCGCTTTTGCCTGTTCTCAAAGGACCGACCATATCCAAACCCCACACTGCAAAGGGCCAGACGAGTGGTATAGTCTTCAAAGCTGACGCGGGCTTGTGTGACATATTGGAGTAAAATTGGCATCCCTCTCACTTGTCGACTATCTCCTTCGCCATTTCATTCGCTCTTGGCCAATAAAATGCGGCTCGGTATGCTTTGGCCACGATGGTCCGAGAGGACGCATGATGGCCACAGGTTCCCGAGTGGATGTCATCAAGGATTATTCGACCTTCCTCTGGTGTTATGCATTTCTGACCAACTCCAGTCGCGCTTTCTCTGTACAACTGTCCCTTTATCACGGTAAAGGCTTTAGATCGGCGGACGATCTGTCGAGCCTCTTCTTCGTCCTCCGGGAGCTCTTTCCTCAAGATATACGCGATATATGGTACTGTCCAGTCTGGAGTGATCACTAGAACTTCCATGATCAGGTCGACCACTGCTGGGACTTCAACCTCAGTCGAGTCCGTGACACTTTTAGGTTGCGGGGCTTCATCAGTAAAAGGATCTTCTACGACTGACGGAGTGTGGATATGCTCCAAAAACACATCACTGGGGATGGCTTCTCTCTTGGATCCTATCTTCGCCAGATCGTCAGCTGCTTGATTTTTCAGTCGGGGTATGTGGTGGAGCTCTAACCCTTCGAACTTCTTTTCGAGCTTCCTCACTACATTGCAGTATCCAGTCATGGCTGGGCTTCTAACGTCCCACTCCTTCATCACTTGATTGACCACCAAATCTGAATCGCCATAGACCATAAGGCGACGGACACCGAGTGAAATGGCCATGCGTAATCCATACAAGAGTGCTTCATATTCTGTTTCATTGTTGGAGGAATCAAAGTGGATCTGGAGCACATATCTGAGCTTGTCTCCTCGGGGGGAAACCAAAACAACCCCAGCACCAGAACCATTTAACATCTTAGAGCCATCAAAGAACATGGTCCAATGCTCCGAGTGGACTTGAGTCGGCTGTTGTTGCTCAATCCACTCGGCAAGGAAATCTGCTATAGCCTGGGACTTAATGGCTTTCTTTGCCTCGAATTTGATATCAAGGGGAAGGAGTTCAATCGCCCATTTAGCCACTCGACCAGTTGCATCTCTGTTGTGCAGAATCTCTGACAATGGTGCATCGCTGACGACTGTAATGTCATGATCAGAGAAATAATGAGCAACCTTCTTCATGGTCATGTAGATCCCATATACGAGCTTCTGATAATGAGGATATATTTGCTTCGATGGGGTTAAAACTTCAGAGAGATAATACACTGGGCACTAAACTTTGAAGGCTTTCCCTTCTTCTTCCCGCTCGACCGTAAGTACTGTACTGACGACTTGTCCTGTGGCTGCAATATAAAGCAACAGAGGCTCTTTGCTGATTGGAGCAACAAGCACCGGCTGGGTGGAGAGCAGAGTTTTTAACTCGGCAAACGCTGCATCAGCTTCTGGAGTCCACTCGAACTTGTCTGCCTTCTTCATCAGTCGGTAAAGGGGCAACACCTTTTCACCGAGGCGAGAGATGAACCGACTTAACGCGACCAAGCATCCAGTAAGCTTCTGGATGTCGTGCACACGCACAGGGCGTTTCATTCGGAGTATGGTGCCAACTTTTTCTGGGTTAGCATCGATTCCTCGTTCGGAAACGAGAAAACCGAGTAACTTTCCGCTAGGTACTCCGAATGTGCACTTTGATGGATTGAGCTTGATATCATACCTCCTGAGATTGGCAAATGTTTCAGCTAAGTCAGTCAACAGGTCGGAACCCTTTCGCGACTTGACCACGATATCATCCATGTACGCTTCCACATTCCGACTGATTTGAGTGAGTAAACACTTTTGAATCATTCTCATGAACGTGGCTCCGGCATTCTTGAGGCCGAATGGCATGGTGATATAGCAGAAGCACCCGAATGGAGTGATGAAAGCTGTTTTGATTTCGTCGGGCCCATACAAACGGATCTGATGATACCCGGAATAAGCATCTAGAAAAGACAATCTCTCGCACCCTGTGGTCGAGTCGACAATTTGGTCGATGCGAGGGAGAGGAAAATGATCTTTCGGGCAGGCCCGATTGATATGTTTGAAATCAATGCACATACGAAGTGAATTGTCCATCTTGGGAACCATGACGACATTGGCGAGCCACTCGGAGTGGTATATCTCTCGGATGAACTCTGCTGCAAGGAGTCGAGCCACCTCCTCGCCAATGGCTTTTTTCTTCTGAACGGCGGACCGTCAAAGATGTTCTTTAACATGTTTTGCTTTTGAATCTACTCTAAGGCGATGCTCAGCCAGCCCCCTGGGAACACCCGGCATGTCAGCTGGCTTCCATGCAAAGATGTCCCAGTTCTCACGGAGGAACTGGATGAGCGCTTCTTCCTATTTAGAGTCAAGTTTTGTGGAAATATGGGTCGGAGCTGCATTGGGGTCAGTCGGGTGCATATGAACTGGCTTCGTCTCACCGGACGACTGAAATGCTGACTCAGTGGCAGGCTTCTTGGCCCGCAGTAAATCACTCGGATCTGCATTCTTCTTGTATTCCTCCAGCTCTACCACTATTATCTGGTCATCCGCAATCTTTGAGCCTTTCTGGAAACACTCTTCCGCTTTCTTCCGTCTGCCAGTGATGGTGATCACGCCTTTGGGGCCAGGCATCTTTAACTTGAGGTACACATAACATGGTCGAGCCATGAAGCGGGCGTAGGCTGGTCTTCCCAAAATAGCGTGGTAGGCGCTTTGGAAATCCACGACTTCAAATGTCAGCTTCTCTTTGCGGAAATGCTTCGAGTCGCCGAACACTACATCCAAAGCTATTTGGCCGAGTGACTCAGCCTTCTTTCTTGGGATGACTCCGTGAAAACTCGTGTTGCTGGAACTGAGCCTGGACATCGGAATGCCCATTCCCTTGAGCGTCTCTGCATATAGTATATTCAACCCGCTGCCGCCATCCATCAATACCTTCGTCAGTCGAGTGCCTTCGACGACCGGGTCGACCACCAGCGCTTGCCTCCCAGGGGTGGCAATGTGAGTAGGATGGTCAGACTGGTCAAAAGTAATGGGTGTTTGCGACCATCTCAGATAGTTTGGTGTCGCCGGGGCGACCATATTGACCTCACGGTTGATCACTTTCAGTCGACTTTTGCTCTCTACATCAGCAAAAATCATCAGTGGAGTTGACATGAGGGTACTCTCCATCACTTTCCTCCTTGTCCTTAGCCTTGTCCGACTCCTTCTCTTTGTCTTTCGGCTGTTTCCCTTGAAACTGCTGGATTAAGAGCCGGCACCGGCGAGTGGTATGCTTTGGGTAGATGAAGTTACCCTCTTCGTCTTTCTTCGTGTGGATATGACACGGTAGATCCATCACGTCATTACCTTCCTTATCTTTTACCTTCTTGGGGTTCCAAGACCCTTTGGGCTTCCCTTTGAATTTGCCCTGAGTCACGGCCAGAGCCTCTCCAGGAGCAGCTGGCTCGGCCTTCCGCTTTTGCTTCCGACTGGAGTTTCCTTTATCCGACTGACTTGGCTTGTACTTGCCGCTCCGGAGTCGGTCCTCTTCTTCGCCGTTGGCGTACTTGGTGGCTATCTCCATCATCCGACTCAGGGTCATATCTCCAGTTCGACTAAACTTCAGGCTCAACTCTCTGTTCTTGACACCATCCTTGAAGGCGCGACCGCTTGATGGTCCGACACATTCTCTACAGTATGATGCAAAGTGATCCATCTCTGGATGTAATCCCTCAGTGTTTCACTCGACTTTTGTACACAAACTTGTAGCTCAGTCAATCCGGCAGGTCACTTGCAAGTTCCCTCAAACGTCCTGACGAACACTCGAGAAAAGGTGTAAATGCTGCTAGGAGCTAACTGATTCAACCACGCCCTGGCCGAACCCTCTAGCATAACCGGCAAATGCTTCATGGCCACCTCACTATTACTGCCACCAATCTGAACAGCCACTCGGTAGTCCTCGAGCCAAGTTTCAGGCTTAGACTCTCCGGTGAACTTACTCATCCCAGTCGCCAACCTGAAGTTGGGGGGTATCAATGCGGCTCTGATTGCTCTGCTAAAACATTCTGGACCTGAAACGTGGACTGGGCTGCTTGTGGGCACATCTCTGTCATGACCACCTCTATGAGCTCTGTTCCGGTTGACCAAACCTTGCACGATGATGGATCTCGCGTCAAAGCCTAGCTCTCTGGGGTCGACTGGAGCTCTCCGCCCAACACTGAGCTGGCGTCTGTCATCTTGCTGCCGATCGGCGTTAGACCCACTTCTCGGAGGAGGAGTGGGCACTCGACGCCTATCATCACGATCAAATCGATCATCATAGTGGTCCCGCCGGCTTTCACATCCCACGCGCCTCGGAGGCGACCTTGGACTGTGAGCCGACTGAACAGTATTCGCAGCGACGGATCGACTGTGAATCCTGTTGCGCGACTGTGACACAGCTGAATTCTGATCTCCTGCCGCCCGGAGCAAATCTCTGATCTGCATCAAGCCTCTTCCAGCCTCTGACTGAGAGGGCTGAATTGACTCTGCTATGCGGGCTGCAGGTGCCAAATTCTGAATTGGGGTTCGATATACCTGAGTTGGTTGCGGAAAGAGCTGACCTCGGTTGGAGTTGGTCGCTCGTTGATGCGCACGCTCGTCGAGTGCTCGCTGGAGGTTCTCTAGTCGAGTGCGTTCAGCCAGTTTGGCTAAACGCGCCTCTTCCAAGGCACGAGCCTCGGGAGTTTCTCCTACAATGGGAGTATGCAGGGCATCCATGTTCTAGCGGCGAAGTTCTTCCCTCTGCTGAGAAGTGAGCGGCTCGGGCTGATACTCTTCATGGGCTTGAGCGGGGTCATCCCCGTCGTCCATCCCGTCGTCGCAGGGGAAATCGGGAGGACTACGAGGCCTGTTGACCATCAGGACCTCCGCCGCTGGATCACTGCTATCGCACTCGGATGCAGTCTCTACGGAGCCAGTCGACAGGTCGAACAGGCCATAGAGAGATTCGTCGGGATCAATTGCCGCGACTTGGGTGGTGGCCGATTGGCGAGCCACTGCGTGTCTCACCCATCGCTGGAGCCTTGACCGACCGAGCGCTTGCGCTGGCGGGAGACAGGGAGGGAGGACGACGCAGGAGTCGACTGGTATGGGGTCGACGGCTGCCGCAGCAAGACGCCGCGGACACACGCCCGAAAGTGCGTCGCCCCGCGGACGGGGAGCGCGTCGATGTCGAGTGGTGCCTCCTAGAGCCAAGCAGAGTCGTCGGCGATGAAAGCGAGTGCACCGAGACGGATCTCGCGGCCCTCGACTAGAACTCCGCCGGAAACCATGATGAAGGCGATCGGACAAATTGCAACTTCTCCAAAAAACTCGCTAAGACACCTGCCCACGGTGGGCGCCAACTGTCGTGGTTCTAAGTCTGACAGTAGAATGGGGGGTAGGTATGGAGAGGCAAGATCCTAGCTATGGAGTAGTTGTACACACGAGTGTTTAACGAGTTCAGGCCCTTCTCTGAGGAAGTAATAGCCCTACGTCTCGGAGCCCAGAGGCGGTCGACTGGTTTATGTGTTTAAGGATTACAGGGGTGCGAACCCTTCTACCAGTGTAAGGGGGTGGCTTATATAGAGGATGCAAGGACCCCAGCCAACCCACGTAGCAGAGGATTAAAGTACATTAAGGCCGGGCGTTACTGGTAATGCCCTACTTAAAGTGTCATCATGACCATTAAGACTACTTAATTACAGACCGTTTGGATACAGAGTAGATCCTGAACTCCTGATGGTCGAGTGAGTCTTCATGGTCGAGTGTCTTTAGGTTCGTCGAGTGGAGTCTCTCTTGGTCGAGTGGAGTCTCTCTTGGTCGACTGGAAGGTAGCTTCGTCTAATGATGTCCTTGGGCATGGTATCCTAGATAGGTCCGTGATCCTACCCTAGGTACATAACATCATCAGGCCTGACCCTGATGTATGTCATCTTTTCCGTGCATACGTTGCTGGTCCTCTCGTGCCTCTGGTGTATCTTTTGTCTTCCCATACACGCCCAAAAAGCCAAGCAGGGTCACGCAAAGATTCTTCGTCACGTGCATCACGTCGATTGCGGAGCGGACCTCTTGGTCTTTCCAATATGGCAGGTCCCAAAATATAGATTTCTTCTTCCACATGGGTGCGCGTCCGTCAGCGTCCTTTGGAACAGGTTGTCCGCCAGGACCCTTTCCAAAGATTACCTTCAAATCCTTGACCATATCATGTACATCAGCACTAGTACGGTGGCGAGGCTTCGTCCGGTGATCCGCCTCACCTTTGAAATGCTTGCCTTTCTTTATTACGGGATGCCTGCTCGGAAGAAATTGACGATATCCCAGGTACACATTCTTCCTACAACTATCCAAATATATACTGTCGGTATCATCCAAACAGTGCGTGCATCCGCGGTATCCCTTGTTTGTCTGTCCTGAAAGGTTACTGAGAGCAGGCCAATCATTGGTGGTCACGAACAACAACGCCTTTGGGTCAAATTCTTCCTGTCCATGCTCATCCCACGCACGTACACCTATTCCATTCCACAGTTGTAATAGTTCTTCAACTAATGGCCTTAGGTACACATCAATGTCATTGCCGGGTTGCTTAGGGCCTTGGATGAGCACTGGCATCATAATGAACTTCCGCTTCATGCACAACCAAGGAGGAAGGTTATACAAACATAGAGTCACAGGCCAGGTGTTATGGTTGCTGCTCTTCTCCCCAAAAGGATTAATGCCATCTGCGCTTAGACCAAACCATACGTTCCTTGGGTCACCTGCAAACTCCTCCCAGTACTTTCTCTCGATTTTTCTCCACTGCGAACCGTCGGCGGGTACTCTCAACTTTCCGTCTTTCTTATGGTCTTCTCCGTGCTACCGTATCGCCTTCGCATGCTCTTTGTTTTGGAACAAACGTTTCAACCGTGGTATTATAGGAGCATACCACATCACCTTGGCAGGAATTTCTTCCTGGGGCGCTCGCCCTCGACATCACCAGGGTCATCGCGACTGATCTTATAACGCAATGCACCGCATACCGGGCAAGCATTCAAATCCTCGTACTCACCGCGGTAGAGGATGCACTCATTAGGGCATGCATGTATCTTTTGCACCTCTAACCCTAGAGGGCAGACAGCCTTCTTTGCTTCATACGTACTCTCGGGCAATTCGTTGTCCTTTGGAAGCATATTCTTTATCATTACCAGCAACTTTCCAAATCCCTTGTCAGATACACCATTCTCTGTTTTCCATTGCAGCAATTCCAGTGTGGTGTCCGACTTTTTTTGTCAGCTTCGCAATTCGGGTACAACAATTTCTTGTGATCCTCTAACATGCGCTGCAACTTCTTCTTCTCCAAATCACTTGTGCAGTTTCTCTTTGCATCGGCAATGGCCCGACCTAGATCATCAGCGGGCTCATTTGATGCCTCTTCTTCAGCTTCTTCCCGCATTGCCGACTCAGCTTCTTCCCCCATTGTTGTATCATCGTATTCAGGAAACCCCTGGCCAGGGTAGTTGTCATTGTCCTCTTCTTCTTCATTGTCTTCCATCATAACCCCTATTTCTTCGTGCTTGGTCTAAACATTATAGTGGGGCATGAAACCGGACTCAAATAGGTGGACGTGAATGATTCTTGACGTAGAGTAATTGTGACCATTCTTACAGCCAGCACATGGACAAGGCATAAAACCATCCGCCCGCTTGTTTGCCTCAGCGGCCAGCAGAAAAGTATGCACGCCATTAATGAACTCGGGAGAGCATCGGTCATCATACATTCATAATGTCGGCTCATCTTCATTACACAACACCGAATAGACCAAATTAATACAAGTTCATACATATTCATATACAACACTTAATTAAATGCAACATACAAAATAGCTCTCTATCTAAAGAATTTAAATGCAACAACAAATGTGATCAAGATCGCAACTAAGGTAACAATTGATACAACAGCATAATGATACTAAGCCACACTATCAATGGCATATTTTCTAATCTTTCTAATCTTCAACCTCATTTTCTCCATCTTGATCTTGTGATCATCGACGACATCGGCAACATGCAACTCCAATTCCATCTTCTCCCCCTCAATTCTTTTCAATTTTTCTTTCAAATACTCGTTTTCTCTTTCAACTAAATTTGACCTCTCGACAATAGGCTCGGTTGGAATTTCTGGTTCACATACCTCCTAGATAAAAATATCTATGTCAACTTGATGGGCATAATTTGTCATAAACACGAAATGCAACAACTAGTTTTAAAAGAGAATATACCACATCTGAATCATAACAAGGACGAGGGCCGACGGGGACGGATATCAAAACCATGGCACTATGTATCATGAACAAGAGCCTCACCACAAGGTGGTACCGGCGACGGGACGGTGCGGGCGATCGACGGTGGTTACGACAGAAATTTAGAAGGCACTAAGTGAACCACACCTACATATGCAAATAAGTGTTATTTTTGACCTCAAATTGCATATAAATCAAATACTAGCACATATAATTCCTCCCAAATTACTAAACTCGCAAATTAATCACTATACAAAGCATTGCAAGAGCTAATCTATCAATGAGAGATGAAAGGACAAAGTTGCTAACCTTTGTGATCATTTGAATGGATGGGGGCCTTCAAATCTTGACAAATTTTGGGCAAAATTTATGATGATCTCGAGGAAGAGAGGGAAAGAACAGAGGAAGTGAGGAGAAAGGGTAAGAACAGAGGGAGCTCGGGTGGACGAAGGGTTTAAGTACGACAACCTTTAGTACCGATTCGTGCCATGAACCGGTACTAAAGGTGCTGGAGGGGCCCCAGCCTGACAACATCCTGCTACCACTCTCTTTAGTACCTGTTCGTGGCACGAACCGGTGCTAAAGGTTCGCCACGAACCAGTACTAATGAGAGCGGACGGCTAGCCGTTGGAACCGGCACTAATGGACACATTAGTGCCGGCTCAAAATCAAACCGGCACTAATGTGTCTCAGATTTGCCCCTTTTTCTACTAGTTGCATGGTTGCAAAAGGCGTTTGTAATATTCCTTGTTGTATGATCTTTGCGCCAGGCATACCAGATCGCCCAGACTGTGGCGATCAAGGTGGTGAACTCCTGCTGTGGTGAAGACTCACTCATAGCAAATAACCATACCTTCGCATTTTCATCGTGGTTCATGCACATGTGCTGGACCATCTCGTCATTTGATAGCGCCCACGCACTCCTCGACAGCGTGCAGTCTAGAAGCGAATGCCGCTAGTTATCTTCGGCGCCGCAAATAACACAAACATGGGAGGGAGACATGTTCCAGTGATGAAGAACGTCACTAGTTTTTTCTAAGCAATATCAGCCAGGATTTATTAAGCTAAAACAACATTTGCAGGGATTACGTTAGGACCATGAGGCGATCCTAGCCAGAAATAACGGCCTTGGGGAAGAGAAACCCGGTGCCTAGACAGAAAAACGTCCTTGGGGAAAAGAACGTCACTAGTGGGCAGACAGTGTTGTCCAAGTCTCGAGGTGAACATCTTAAGCTCCGAAGGCACTTGCGTTTTCCACACCCATTTTATACGCAGATCGTATAGACCGTATTTTTTTAGGGGGAGATCGTACAGATTTTTTTTGAGACATTCGTACAAGTCGTAAAGGGAGTATGAAATAGCTGTCGGGCCGGAGAAACAAAGCCCAAAGCGCTGCAAACATCGTGGCTGTGGGCCGACGTCACTACCGGACTCGCGGTCTATGCCTACGGCCACGGGCCGTTGGCATAGGCCCCTAAGCCGTCGGCATAGATCTATGCCTACGGCTGCCGTCGGCATAGACCCGTCGGCGTAGATGTCGTCAGCGTAGTCTTGTCAGACCGTCAGCATATGGGCCTATGCCGATGGCCTGGCGTCAGCCGTCGGCATAGGATAGCCGTCGGCAGTGTTTTTCGTCTGATGACAACGGACGGCGCCGTCAAAAGCACGGACGAATCATGCAATGCCATGTGGCAGATATATGCCGACGGCTTGGCCGTCGGCATACCTCTGCCACGTGGCAACCTGTGGTACTCCTGGTGGCAGGGCTATGCCGACGGCTTTGCCGTAGGCATAGCTCTGCCACGTGTCGTCTCCTGGTTACTCCTGGCAGCAGAGGTATGCCTACGTCTTTGCCGTCGGCATAGATTTCCATCTATGCCTACGGCAAAGCCGTTGGCATAGATATGCCACGTGGCGAGCCCTGGTAACTCCTGGGCTTATATATGCCGACGGCTTTGCCGTAGGCATAGTTTTTATTTTATTTTATTTTCCCTGTTTTCTCTTTTCCAATTCATTTGACAACATTTCAAAACAGAACAATATGAAATTATGCAGAAATATGACAGTTCATCATCTAAACATACTCAAGTTCACCATCATCATCTAAACATACTCAAGTTCATCACATCATCTAAAGATCATCACCGACTCAAGTTCATGAACATAAAAGTAGTGCAAGACATGAAACATCATAAAAGTAGGAATATGAAAGGCATGACACGACGACCACATGCACGGAATCATCAAGAAAGACCACCTCCGCCAAAACCACCACCTCCGCCAAAACCACCACCACCTCTGCCAAAACCGCCATTACGACCACCACCACTCTGCCAGATCGGAGTGACTGGGGTCGACGGAGCAGGAGTCGAGCCACTGGTCCCCTACATGTTTTAGAAAAGATTCTAATGGTAAATATGATATGATAGTGTTGAATGAACGAGAACTAGTTTGTCAGTAGTTAGGCAAATGTACTAACCGGACCATCACTGCCTAGTGCCACCCATTCATCGAACGTGGGCACGTGTGGGGGTTCTCCCGCAGGTGGTGGTGGGGGTCCCATTTGTGGTGGACCCGTGCGGTTACTCCAAGACGCCAACATAGCCTGAATGTTAGTTAAACAAGCAAACTAGAAGATCAGAAGGAATGAAAGTGCAAAAATTTAGCTTGGTTTTAAGAGGGCAGAACTAACCGTCATCATCTGACGGTTGTAATCATCGTTTGCCTTCACTCATTTCAAGTACTCCCGCACCTCGAGATTCCTATGCTCGACAAACTCCTTATATGCCTACATAATTTAGATTGTTTCTAAGTGAGCAATGCTGAAAATAAACTGAGAATGCTAGATAGAAAAAGATAAAGAGGAAGTACTTACAACATGCTGGCGGGCTAAGGGAGTCTGTGAACGCCCCGTACTCTCTAACTGGCTCGGGTTGGTAGCCCGAAGCTGTGTGTACGAGATCGAAGGAGTGATCAAGCCGTCGAAACACGGATACCGGCCATTCTTCTTCCCCTGGATGGCCACCACCGCCGTGTCGTCGATCTGAGACTGGGCGACCTCGGCAACAGGAACATCCGGATGCAACTCCTGATAGTGATGAATGTAAGACCCCAGGTGCTCCTCGGTCTTGCCGTAGTACTGGCTCTCGCCCTCCTTGCGATGACTCCGCTCGCGGGCCAGCTTCCACGACTCCATGTCTGAGAGCGGCCTCTTCAACTTGTCCTCCTACAACGTCAAATAGAAGTTAGCCATACATAAGAACATGACGGTAAAGAAGAACAAAAATGCATCATGCACATAGATATACCTTCATGGCCTTGAAGCTCCAGTGGTTCCTGTTTCCTTGGCCGTGTGTCCCGTCGGCTCCACGGTTAGCCCGGCCCTTGATGCTCTTGGCAGCAAACTCTGCATCGGCGTCGAGCCACCTATCCACCAAACTCGCCCATCCGTCATGCCTTCCATAGCACCAACGAGGAACAACCTATGCAAATTTTGGAAGCATGACATGTGAGCACGAAACATAGAGTTGACTGCTTGAAACAATGAAAAGTTAGTAATAGTTACCATCATGAACTGCTCCCTGTCCAAGGTAAGTCGTAGCTTCTGCGCTTGAGTTTTGGTCTTATTTTGGTGCAGGTAGTAGTAGTAGTACTGCGAGACGGCAACCCAGCACACCTCATAGTGCAACTGACGAGCTTTCTTCTTTGCAGCCGCAAGCAAGACCACGTCGGCTCTGGCCTTGTGCTCGTCAAGAACTCTATAGAGTTGCTGCATAAACCAGAAGCAAACAAGGCATGAGTTGAGTGATTCAATGATAAACTATGAACGAAACTGAAGACAAGTGATTCAGAAGAGAACTTACCCAAAATTTGGTGATCACGGCCTTAGCGGCCGTCCCGTACTCCGCTTTGCTACAAGCCTCGTAGTGGGCCCAGCTCGTGGCCAAATCCTGCAGCTGCGGGTCCCTGTCTGGCCGCGGGCAGAATAGGCCAGGCCAAAAGTGCTTCAACAGGACAGTGATAAGGCTGTTCAGTTTACGGCCCTTTCCGCGAAGGATCCAGTTTCTGCAAAAGAATCAAATGATTGCCATGTGTACAATAAGAAAATGTTGTCATGTGTTGAAAATATGATTGAGAGGCACTTACTCTGTCCCCACAGGTTCAATGAGCCACTTGTGCTCCTCGATAGAAGGTGGTGTAGGTAGTCCGACATTACCACGCAGCCACCCCTGCGGAGCACCCGGTGGCAAGTCACCCACAACTCGGGATCAACCTCCCCTCCACCCTCCTCGCCCTCCTCCTCACCCTCCTCCTCGGTCTCCTCCTCCTCACCCTCCTCCTCGGCCTCCTCCTCCTCACCCTCCTCCTCGGCCTCCTCCTCCTCGCCATCAGGAACATACTCCTCCTCCTCAGACTCAGAAGGTGCCTCTGTATGGGAGGGCATCGAAGAAGACCCTCCTATTTCGGACACGGCCCGGAGTTTTTTGCTCCGGCTGCCTCTCCCCCACCTCCTCCTCCTCTAGGGGCTCTCCCCCCACCGCCTCCTCCTCTAGGGTCTCCTCCCCCAACCCCTCCACCTCCCTGTGAGGTGTCATCCTCGCGTAGTCGGGAGGGAACCTTGTGGGCTCGTCCACTCCGAGTAAGTCCTTTAAATTTACTTAGGAAACTGGCACCGCTGGACTTGCCCATGATTAGCAAACCTGCATTGAGAAGAGAATAAACAATTAGTAAGGATATCAATTAAACAAGCATACAGGAAAAACATTAATACCAGAAGAGCACATTAAGCATACTATTGTAATGATCACTAAAATAACTTACATTTTCTAGAACCCATATGAATCATCACTATTGTAATCTATTTGTGGAGCAGTCTCATCATCACTATCACGCATATCTTCTTCGTTGTCTGATGGAGGTGGAGGCTCTTCCTCATCGTCAGCGTCTTCATTTAGCTTTTCAAGCATAATTATGTCTCTTTGATTCACAACTGCCTCACCATCAACCTGTGCGTCGTCGTCGTTTGGGTCCAGGTCAACATAACCCAAGTCATCATCCTCGTTGTTTCGGACCACGTCATCATGTTCCTCTTGATAGAACACTCCCTCATATGTCATGGGGTTTATGTTGTAGTAATCATCATCGTTCGGGTCCGGTAGCTTACCATGCGGCGACACCTTGAACACAACTTCCCAACCCTTTAGGTACTCTTTCTAGCATGGGTAAGGCAGATAATATACTTGTGTGGCCTGGGCAGCAGCGATAAAGAGATCAGCTCCGACATAGACGGTTGATGGTTTAACTTCAACTAAACCAACAGAAGGCGTATGTCTCAGACCCTTTTTGCCTCAGCTATGGAAGCTTCAATCTTAGCTTTGTTTCCACATTTCTGTCTCAGATGCTTGTTCTGTCTCTCAGGGCCGTACTGCCAACGATTCTGCACAGGGCCCCCCAACAATACCTCGTTCGGGAGGTGCAAAATGAGATGTGTCATCGGAGTAAAGAAACCTGGCGGAAAGATCTTCTCTAGCTTGCATATCAACTCCGGCGCCTTCTTATGCATTTCTTTTATCTTCTCAGGACATACTTCATTAGCACAAAGCGTGTGGAAGAAATGGCTTAACTCCGCAAGCACATGCCAGACACGCTCGGGAACATAGCCCCGAACCATCACCAGCATAATCCGCTCAATCCATACATGATAGTCATGACTCTTGAGCCCGGTCACACTGCCCGTTGAAAGATTGACCCCCTTACTTATATTCGACGCATAACCATCAGTGAACTTCACGACGTGTTTCAGCCACTTGAATGCCTCCATCTTATGATCCTTTTTAAGTACGAAGTCAGCATCTGGCTTGAACCAAGATTTTCGACTGCCTGTGGGAGGCTGCATGTGTAGACGTGGTCTATCACAAATATTCTGTTGATCAACTCTAGCATTAACATTATCCTTTGTCTTATCAGGAATGTTGAGGATCATGCGAAAAAGGGACTCTGCGACATTCTTTTCGGTGTGCATCACGTCTATGTTGTATGGAAGTTTGAGGTCCTTAAAATAGGGAAGCTGCGTGAAGGGGGTAATGTGAGTCCAGTTGTGCGTCTCACCATATCCTTCAATTTTTTTTCCTTTACCTTTTCCTTTGCCCTCGCCCTCGTCTTCGCCTGTGGCTTTGCCTTTGCCTTTGCCTTTGCCTTTGCCTTTCCCTTCACCGGCAGGCTTAAGAGCTTCCAGCTGAGCATGCACATCCGCACCAGAAAATGTTGGAATCTCGTTTACTTCATGGACAACTTTGCCTTTTGTGAAGTTCTTCTTGTCTTCCCTATCAGGATGGTCTGGAGGGAGGAAATGTCGATGCAGGTCAAATGCAACATACTTGCCACCCTTCTTCAGCCAAATGAAAATCAAGGCCTGCATGCACACTGGGCAAGGCATCTTTCCACTTGTACACCATCCGCAGAACAGGGCAGAACCGGGAAAGTCATGCATGCAATATTGTAGCCAAACTTTCATCAAGAAACTTTTCTGCAGATGTTGGTCGTATGTCAACCTCGGGAAGTACCAAGAATGGTGCAAATCATCCACCAACGGCTGCATAAACACACTCAAATTCTTCCCCGGATATTCAGGCCCCGGAATTATAAGCGACAAGAACATGGTCTTGCATTGCATTATGGCGCCGGGAGGGAGATTGAGCGGAATAACAAATATGGGCCAACATCTGTATGGATTAGACGACATACCATATGGATTGAACCCATCACCTGTTATAGCAATTCGGACATTCCCAGCCTCGGTTGCTTCCTCCGGGTACTCTATATCGAATGACTTACATGCTTCACCTCCTGATGGATGTACAATTTTTTTTGGATTGTACCTTTTCCCTTCCTTGTGCCACTTCATCATTTTTGCAGACTCCTCGGTGATGAAAAGGCGCTGCAGTCTTTTTATAAAATCAAGATACCGAAGAACCTTCACAGGGATTTTTAGCTGCCGCTTCTGACCATGCTTATCGACCACCTCAATATACCGAGAGGAACCGCACTTCCTACAGTACTTGCCATCCGCATACTCATGCCTAAACAAAAGGCAATTCTTTGGACAAACATGTATTTTCTCATAGTCCATGGAGAGCGCCTTCATGATTTTCTTCGTAGCGTACATGGTTTTCGGCAGTTCATGGCCCTCGGGCAGGCTGTTAGCACATACTCCCAGAAATGCTTCGAAGCAACCTCGGCTACAGCCGTACTCAGCCTTCACTGCCATCAGTTGCGAGATGGCATCCAGCACAGACAGCTTGGCACCCTCATAGAGAGGTTTCTTTGACGAGGCCAAGATTTCCAGGAAGGCCTTTGCGGTTTCCTCCGGCTCCTCCGGTTCATTCGTTGAATGTGACGGAGGTGTCGGCTGTGCAGCAAAGACATCATCTAGCATGTCTCTAACCCCATCGTCCTCATAACCAGCAACACGTTGTCGTATCACATCCTCTCTACCACGGTCCCGCTGGGCAAAGTTTATCGGCATATTAAAGTTGGGCGTAAATCCATGCGTGCGAAGGTGCTTAGTCATCTCACTCTTATCTCTGCGGATACGTCTCTTACATCTGGCACACGGGCATTCTGGCACCATCCTCATTGGACTACGGAATATCTATTTCAAAAACACATCAGTTTTCTCGACCCACTCTGTTGTTACTTGATTCCGATGGAAAAACCCACTATACATCCACTGATTATCTGCCATCTCTGCTTTATTGGAAGCCACACAACAAAATTAAGGATTCATTTAAATTACCCACATCAATATTTTATTTTTTACAAGGTTGATGAGTAATCCACCTACATCTCTAATAGGTAAAGATGGGTCCTAATCCCACCCGAGAATGTGTAGATTGAGTACGGTCCATGCTCTACCCCATTCCGAGACAAAATTTCGGCAGCACCTCCCCGCTGCTCTCCAAATACACGTCTCGGCAAAATGCCGAGAGAATGTGCATCCGGAGAACAACAGGGAGGCGCCGCCGAAATCCTGTCTCGGAACGGGGTAGAGCATGAACAACGTACCCAATCTACACATCCTCGGGCTGTCTGTGGAAAGCGCTGGACAATCCAAAAGAGCTGCGGTGATAAATATGCAACTGAATGCATATTTATCGATGCAACCCTTTCGGACGGGAGACCTAGGTTACGCGACTTGATGTGAAAATTCAATCTAGTGACATGGAAAAAAAAGGTGGACGAGGTCATGGAATTGTTGCTCACCCTCCGATGTAGTCGATCAAAGGAGAGGGACGATCGTGGACCAACACCTCCAACGTCGACGATCACTCCACGAAGATGGAACACCACAAATCCTGTTAATTACACCAAGTGAAAAAAATTAGGTCATCACATCACATTAACCATTTGGCACAACATTATGAATCGACATGAAACAACATGTCAAATTGCAAAAAAAATCTTTATTAAGTATTTTAGAAACCATGTGCCTTGATTTGCTTCTTATATATGAATCAACATTACCAAAATACTATCTTGACCAATATCCATCCATCTATCACAAACTTGCCCAACATCTAATTCATCTATATTCACAAACTTAGTAAAAACTATCTAGTATGTATCTAAATACCTAATAAAACTACACAAAACTATCTATTATGTATCCATCCATCTACCTATTCATCTAGCATCCATCTATCTATTCATCTAGCATCCATCCATCTATCTAGCATCTATCTATTCATCCAGCCACCATGAACACAAGCAACGGCAACAACGATTTGTGGAGGGAGGTGCTCACTAGGGCGGGAGGAAACGAGTAGGGCAGGCCGAAGCCGCGCCCACGCGTGCTCGTCGGGGCGGACCGCGGGCTCCGGGAGGCCGAGCCAGGGGCTGGGAGCCCTGCGGGCGGCGGCGGCGCGAGACGGGGTCGGCGCGGGGCGGCTGGACGGAGGCGTTGTGGGGTCGGGGTAGGGTTCGGAGGCCGGGGCGGGTTCTGGTGGACGACACCGCCGCGAGGAGGGGGCG
>NC_041387.1:4349000-4358618 GCF_002162155.2 Triticum dicoccoides
GGCGGGGAGGGGCGAGGGAAGGGGAGGGGCGCGGGCGGCGGGGAGCGGCGCGGGTGGAGCGGGCGGCGAGGAGCGGCGCGGTTGGTGCGGCGGCGGGCCGGCGGCAGTCGGCGGACGGTGCGGCCGGGGTTGAGCGGCGAGTGGAGGAGGCTGCGCGCGGGTAGAAGAGAACGAGTGGAGAAGCAGGGTGGCCGCGAGTGGATAAGATAAGGCGCCCTATTCCGACGGCTTAGCCGTGGGCATATATAAATAATGCCACGTGGCATATATGCCGACGGCTAAGCTGTAGGCATAGGTATATTTCTTTTTTATACATGTTAATTACGGACTACCCGTATACATGTTAATTACAGCATATATTATTAGCTGTCTTCAAATATATTTTTAGTGTATATTATTTTCATACGCATTGAAAAGTTTCATATACATATAAAATATTTGTACGTACATATTAAATATTTTCAAATACACGTTCTTGAATTATTTTGAATGATACATGGTATATAATTATATTAAAAATAATACATGATATACATATTTTTGACATGCATTAACATTATTTAAAATGTACCATACATTTTCTTTAATGGTTTGAAACATTATTTATAATTACATGATCCTTTTATTTATATTGTACAACAATTTTCTAAAGTATAACGTATATTTTTTCTGAACCGAATTTTTTCTATGGTCAGCAACATTTCATTATGATATAAATATTTTCTGTGGTCTCGCGAAAGGTGATACATAGGAGAGCAACTGATTAAGGGGTACCGTTACCGAGTGCCTGATCCGGTAACTATACGAGTGCCTGATCCGTCTACTACCGTGTCATCGCCGACCGTGAGGGGGGCCATAGGTTGTGTCTGTTGGGGAACGTAGTAATTTCAAAAAATTTCCTATGCACACACAAGATCATGGTGATGGCATAGCAACGAGAGGGGAGAGTGTTGTCCACGTACCCTCGTAGACCGTAAGCGGAAGCGTTAGCACAACGCGGTTGATGTAGTCGTACATATTCACGATCCGATCGATCCAAGCACCGAACGTACGACACCTCCGAGTTCAGCACATGTTCAGCTCGATGACGATCCCCGGGCTCCGATCCAGCAAAGCTTCGGGGACGAGTTCCGTCAGCACGACGGCGTGGTGACAATGATGATGCTCTACCGGCGCAGGGCTTCGCCTAAACTCCGCGACGATATGACCGAGGTGGAATATGGTGGAGGGGGGCACCGCACACGGCTAAGGAACGATCCGTAGATCAACTTGTGTGTCTATGGGGTGCCCCCCGCCCCCGTATATAAAGGAGCCAGGGGGGAGGAGGCGGCCGGCCAAGGAGGGCGCGCCAAGGGGGGAGTCCTACTCCCACCGGGAGTAGGACTCCCTTCTTTCCTAGTTGGAATAGGAGAAGGGGGGAAAGAGGAGGAAGAGGGGAGGGAAAGGGGGGGGCGCCTCCCCCCTTCCCTTGTCCTATTCGGACTAGGAAGGGGAGGGGCGCGCGGCCCCCTCCTGCCTCCTTCCCTCTTCTCCCTCGAGGCCCATGTAGGCCCAATAACCCCCCGGGGGGTTCCGGTAACCTCCCGGTACTCCGGTAAAATGCCGATTTCACCCGGAATGATTCCGATGTCCAAATATAGGCTTCCAATATATCGATCTTTATGTCTTGACCATTTCGAGACTCCTAGTTAAGTCCGTAATCACATCCGGGACTCCAAACAAACTTCGGTACATCAAAACTTATAAACTCATAACAAAATTGTCATCGTAACATTAAGCGTGCGGACCCTATGGGTTAGAGAACTATGTATACATGACCTAGAACTATTCTCGGTCAATAACCAATAGTGGAACCTGGATGACCATATTGGTTCCTACATAGTCTATGAAGATCTTTATCGGTCAAACCGCATAACAACATACGTTGTTCCCTTTGTCATCGGTATGTTACTTGCCCGAGATTTGATCGTCGGTATCCAATACCTAGTTCAATCTCATTAATGGCAAGTCTCTTTACTCGTTCCGTAATGCATCATCCCGTAACCAACTCATTTGGTCACATTGCTTGCAAGGCTTATAATGATGTGCATTACCGAGAGGGCCCAGAGATACCTCTCCGACAATCGGAGTGACAAAACCTAATCTCGAAATACGCCAAATCAACATGTACCTTCGGAGACACCTGTATTACTCCTTTATAATCACCAAGTTACGTTGTGACGTTTGGTAGTACCCAAAGTGTTCCTCCGGTAAACGGGAGTTGCATAATTCTCATAGTTACAGGAACATGTATAAGTCATGAAGAAAGCAATAACAATATACTAAACGATCAATTGCTAGGCTAACGGAATGGGTCATGTCAATCACATCATTCTCCTAATGATGTGATCCCATTAATCAAATGACAACACATGTCTATGGTTAGGAAACACAACCATCTTTGATTAATGAGCTAGTCAAGTAGAGGCATACTAGTGACTATATGTTTGTCTATGTATTCACACATGTATCATGTTTCCGGTTAATACAATTCTAGCATGAATAATAAACATTTATCATGATATGAGGAAATAAATAATAACTTTATTATTGCCTCTAGGGCATATTTCCTTCAGTCTCCCACTTGCACTAGAGTCAATAATCTAGATTACATAGTAATGATTCTAACACCCATGGAGTCTTGGTGTTGATCATGTTTTGCTCGTGAGAGTGGCTTAGTCAACGGGTTTGCAACATTCAGATCCGTATGTATCTTGCAAATCTCTATGTCTCCCACTTGGACTTGGTCCCGAATGGAATTGAAGCGTCTCTTGATGTGCTTGGTCCTCTTGTGAAATCTGGATTCCTTTGCCAAGGCAATTGCACCAGTATTGTCACAGAAGATTTTCATTGGTCCCGATGCACTAGGTATGACACCTAGATCGGAAATGAACTCCTTCATCCAGACTCCTTCATTTGCTGCTTCTGAAGCAGCTATGTACTCCGCTTCACATGTAGATCCCGCCACGACGCTTTGTTTAGAACTGCACCAACTTATAGCTCCATCGTTTAATAAAAACACGTATCCGGTTTGCAATTTAGAATCGTCCGGATCAGTGTCAAAGCTTGCATCAACGTAACCATTTACGACTAGCTCTTTGTCACCTCCATATACGAGAAACATATCCTTAGTCCTTTTCAGGTATTTCAGGATGTTCTTGACCGTTGTCCAGTGATCCACTCCTGGATTACTTTGGTACCTTCCTGCCAAGCTTATTGCTAAGCATACGTCAGGTCTGGTACACAGCATTGCATACATGATAGAGCCTATGGCTGAAGCATAGGGAACATCTTTCATTTTCTCTCTATCTTCTGCTGTGGTCGGGCATTGAGTTTGACTCAACTTCACACCTTGTAGTACGGGCAAGAACCCTTTCTTTGCCTGATCCATTTTGAACTTTTTCAAAATTTTATCAAGGTACGTGCTTTGTGAAAGTCCTATTAAGCGTCTTGATCTATCTCTATAGATCTTGATGCCCAATATGTAGGCAGCTTCACCGAGGTCTTTCATTGAAAAACTTTTATTCAAGTATCCCTTTATGCTATCCAGAAATTCTATATCATTTCCAATTAATAATATGTCATCTACATATAATATCAGAAATGCTACAGAGCTCCCACTCACTTTCTTGTAAATACAGGCTTCTCCAAAAGTCTGTATAAAACCATATGCTTTGATCACACTATCAAAGCGTTTATTCCAACTCTGAGATGCTTGCACCAGTCCATAAATGGAACGCTGGAGCTTGCACACTTTGTTAGCACCTTTTGGATCAACAAAACCTTCTGGCTGCATCATATACAACTCTTCTTCTAGAAATCCATTCAAGAATGCAGTTTTGACATCCATTTGCCAAATTTCATAATCATGAAATGCAGCAATAGCTAACATGATTCGGACAGACTTAAGCATCGCTACGGGTGAGAAAGTCTCATCGTAGTCAACTCCTTGAACTTGTCAAAAACCTTTCGCAACAAGTCGAGCTTTATAGACAGTTACATTACCATCAGCGTCAGTCTTCTTCTTAAAGATCCATTTATTCTCAATTGCTTGCCGATCATCGGGCAAGTCAACCAAAGTCCATACTTTGTTTTCATACATGGATCCCATCTCAGATTTCATGGCCTCTAGCCACTTTGCGGAATCTGGGCTCATCATCGCTTCCTCATAGTTCGTAGGTTCATCATGGTCAAGCAACATGACTTCCAGAATTGGATTACCGTACCACTCTAGTGCGGATCTTACTCTGGTAGACCTACGAGGTTCAGTAGAAACTTGATCTGAAGTTTCATGATCGATATCATTAGCTTCCTCACTAATTGGTGTAGTTGTCATAGGAACCGGTTCTTGTGATGAACTACTTTCCAATAAGGGAGTAGATATAGTTATCTCATCAAGTTCTACTTTCCTCCCACTCACTTCTTTCGAGAGAAACTCCTTCTCTAGAAAGGTTCCAATTTTAGCAACGAAAATCTTGCCCTCAGATCTGTGATAGAAGGTGTACCCAATAGTCTCTTTTGGGTATCCTATGAAGACACATTTCTCCGATTTGGGTTTGAGCTTATCTGGTTGAAGTTTCTTCACATAAGCATCGCAGCCCCAAACTTTAAGAAACGACAACTTTGGTTTCTTGCCAAACCACAGTTCATAAGGCGTCGTCTCAACGGATTTTGATGGTGCCCTATTTAACGTGAATGCGGCCGTCTCTAAAGCATAACCCCAAAACGATAGCGGTAAATCAGTAAGAGACATCATAGATCGCACCATATCTAGTAAAGTACGATTACGACATTCGGACACACCATTTCGTTGTGGTGTTCCGGGTGGCGTGAGTTGCGAAACTATTCCGCATTGTTTCAAGTGTAGACCAAACTCGTAACTCAAATATTCTCCTCCACGATCAGATCATAGAAATTTTATTTTTTTGTTACGATGATTTTCCACTTCACTCTGAAATTCTTTGAATTTTTCAAATGTTTCAGACTTGTGTTTCATCAAGTAGATATACCCATATCTGCTCAAATCATCTGTGAAGGTGAGAAAATAACGATACCCGCCGTGAGCCTCAACATTCATTGGACCACAAACATCAGTATGTATGATTTCCAACAAATCAGTTGCTCGCTCCATAGTTCCGGAGAACGGCGTTTTAGTCATCTTGCCCATGAGGCACGGTTCGCAAGTACCAAGTGATTCATAATCAAGTGATTCCAAAAGCCCATCAGTATGGAGTTTCTTCATGCGCTTTACACCGATATGACCTAAACGGCAGTGCCACAAATAAGTTGCACTATCGTTATCAACTCTGCATCTTTTGGTTTCAACACTATGAATATGTGTATCACTACTATCGAGATTCAATAAAAATAGACCACTTTTCAAGGGTGCATGACCATAAAAGATATTACTCATATAAATAGAACAACCATTATTCTCTGATTTAAATGAATAACCGTCTCGCATCAAACAAGATCCAGATATAATGTTCATGCTCAACGCTGGCACCAAATAACAATTATTTAGGTCTAAAACTAATCTCGATGGTAGATGTAGAGGTAGCGTGCCGACCGCGATCACATCGACTTTGGAACCATTTCCCACGCGCATCGTCACCTCGTCCTTAGGCAATCTTCGCTTAATCCGTAGTCCCTGTTTCGAGTTGCAAATATTAGCAACAGAACCAGTATCAAATACCCAGGTGCTACTGCGAGCATTAGTAAGGTACACATCAATAACATGTATATCACATATACCTTTGTTCACTTTGCCATCCTTCTTATCCGCCAAATACTTGGGGCAGTTCCGCTTCCAGTGTCCAGTCTGCTTGCAGTAGAAGCACTCAGTTTTAGGCTTAGGTCCAGACTTGGGTTTCTCCTCTTGAGCAGCAACTTGCTTGCTGTTCTTTTTGAAGTTCCCCTTCTTCTTCCCTTTGCCCTTTTTTTTGAAACTGGTGGTCTTGTTAACCATCAACACTTGATGCTCCTTCTTGATTTCTACCCCCGCGGCTTTTAGCATCGCGAAGAGCTTGGGAATAGTCTTGGTCATCCCTTGCATATTATAGTTCATCACGAAGCTCTTGTAGCTTGGTGGCAGTGATTGAAGAATTCTGTCAATGACACTATCATCAGGAAGATTAACTCCCAGTTGAATCAAGTGATTATTATACCCAGACATTTTGAGTATATGTTCACTGACAGAACTATTCTCCTCCATCTTGCAGCTATAGAACTTATTGGAGACTTCATATCTCTCAATCCGGGCTTTGCTTGAAATATTAACTTCAACTCCTGGAACATCTCATATGCTCCATGACGTTCAAAACGTCGTTGAAGACCCGGTTCTAAGCCGTAAAGCATGGCACACTGAACTATCGAGTAGTCATCAGCTTTTCTCTGCCAGACGTTCTTAACGTCGTCAGTTGCATCAGCAGCAGGCCTGGCACCCAGCGGTGCTTCCAGGACGTAACTTTTCTGTGCAGCAATGAGGATAATCCTCAGGTCACGGACCCAGTCCGTGTAATTGCTACCATCATCTTTCAACTTTGCTTTCTCAAGGAACGCATTAAAATTCAACGGAACAACAGCATGAGCCATCTATCTACAAACAAACATAGACAAGCAAAATACTATCAGGTACTAAGTTCATGATAAATTTAAGTTCAATTAATCATATTACTTAAGAACTCCCACTTAGACAGACATCTCTCTAGTCATCTAAGTGATCACGTGATCCAAATCAACTAAACCATGTCCGATCATCACGTGAGATGGAGTAGTTTCAATGGTGAACATCACTATGTTGATCATATCTACTATATGATTCACGTTCGACCTTTCGGTCTCTGTGTTCCGAGGCCATATCTGTATATGCTAGGCTCGTCAAGTATGACCTGAGTATTCCGGGTGTGCAACTGTTTTGCACCCGTTGTATTTGAACGTAGAGCCTATCACACCCGATCATCACGTGGTGTCTCAGCACGAAGAACTTTCGCAACGGTGCATACTCAGGGAGAACACTTCTTGATTATTAGTGAGAGATCATCTTAAAATGCTACCGTTAATCAAAGCAAGATAAGATGCATAAAGGATAAACATCACATGCAATCAATATAAGTGATATGATATGGCCATCATCATCTTGTGCTTGTGATCTCCATCTTCGAAGCATCGTCGTGATCACCATCGTCACCGGCGCGACACCTTGATCTCCATCGTAGCATCATTGTCGTTACGCCATCTATTGCTTCTACGACTATCGCTACCGCTTAGAGATAAAGTAAAGCAATTACAGGGCGTTTACATTTCATACAATAAAGCGACAACCATATGGCTCCTGCCAGTTGCCGATAACTTCGGTTACAAAACATGATCATCTCATACAATAAAATATAGCATCACGTCTTGACCATATCACATCACAACATGCCCTGCAAAAACAAGTTAGACGTCCTCTACTTTGTTGTTGCAAATTTTATGTGGCTGCTACGGGCTTTAGCAAGAACCGTTCTTACCTACGCATGAAAACCACAACGATAGTTCGTCAAGTTGGTGCTGTTTTAACCTTCGCAAGGACCGGGCGTAGCCACACTCGATTCAGCTAAAGTGAGAGAGACAGACACCTGCCAGCCACCTTTAAGCACGAGTGCTCATAACGGTGAAACCAGTCTCGCGTAAGCGTACGCGTAATGTCGGTCCGGGCCGCTTCATCTCACAATACCGCCGAACCAAAGTATGACATGCTGGTAAGCAGTATGACTTGTATCGCCCACAACTCACTTGTGTTCTACTCGTGCATATAACATCAACGCATAAAACCTAGGCTCGGATGCCACTGTTGGGGAACATAGTAATTTCAAAAAAATTCCTACGTACACGCAAGATCATGGTGATGGCATAGCAACGAGAGGGGAGAGTGTTGTCCACGTACCCTCGTAGACCGTAAGCGGAAGCGTTAGCACAACGCGGTTGATGTAGTCGTACGTCTTCACGATCCGACCGATCCAAGCACCGAACGTACGGAACCTCCGAGTTCAGCACACGTTCAGCTCGATGACGATCCCCGAGCTCCGATCCAGCAAAGCTTCGGGGATGAGTTCCGTCAGCACGAAGGCGTGGTGACAATGATGATGCTCTACCGGCATAGGGCTTCGCCTAAACTCCACGACGATATGACCGAGGTGTAATATGGTGGAGGGGGGCACCGCACACGGCTAAGGAACGATCCGTAGATCAACTTGTGTGTCTATGGGGTGCCCCCCGCCCCCATATATAAAGGAGCCAGGGGGGAGGAGGCAGCCAGCCAAGGAGGGCGCGCCAAGGGGGGAGTCCTACTCCCACCGGGAGTAGGACTCCCTTCTTTCCTAGTTGGAATAGGAGAAGGGGGGAAAGAGGAGGAAGAGGGGAAGGAAAGGGGGGGCGCCGCCCCCCTTCCCTTGTCCTATTCGGACTAGGAAGGGGAGGGGCGCGCGGCCCCCTCCTGCCTCCTTCCCTCTTCTCCCTTGAGGCCCATGTAGGCCCAATAACCCCCCGGGGGGTTCCGGTAACCTCCCGGTACTTCGGTAAAATGCCAATTTCACCCGGAACGATTCCGATGTCCAAATATAGGCTTCCAATATATCTATCTTTATGTCTCGACCATTTCGAGACTCCTCGTTACGTCCGTGATCACATCCAGGACTCCGAACAAACTTCGGTACATCAAAACTTATAAACTCATAATAAAACTGTCATCGTAACGTTAAGCGTGCGGACCCTACGGGTTCGAGAACTATGTAGACATGACCTAGAACTATTCTCGGTCAATAACCAATAGCGGAACCTGGATGCCCATATTGGTTCCCACATATTCTACGAAGATCTTTATCGGTCAAACCGCATAACAACATACGTTGTTCCCTTTGTCATCGGTATGTTACTTGCCCGAGATTTGATCGTCGGTATCCAATACCTAGTTCAATCTCGTTACCGGCAAGTCTCTTTACTCGTTCCATAATGCATCATCCCGTAACCAACTCATTTGGTCACATTTCTTGCAAGGCTTATAATGATGTGCATTACCGAGAGGGCCCAGAGATACCACCCCGACAATCGGAGTGACAAAACCTAATCTCGAAATACGCCAACTCAACATGTACCTTCGGAGACACCTGTAGTACTCCTTTATAATCACCCAGTTACGTTGTGACGTTTGGTAGTACCCAAAGTGTTCCTCCGGTAAACGGGAGTTGCATAATTCTCATAGTTACAGGAACATGTATAAGTCATGAAGAAAGCAATAGCAATATACTAAACGATCAATTGCTAGGCTAACGGAATGGGTCATGTCAATCACATCATTCTCCTAATGATGTGATCCCATTAATCAAATGACAACACATGTCTATGGTTAGGAAACACAACCATCTTTGATTAATGAGCTAGTCAAGTAGAGGCATACTAGTGACTATATGTTTGTCTATGTATTCACACATGTATCATGTTTTCGGTTAATACAATTCTAGCATGAATAATAAACATTTATCATGATATGAGGAAATAAATAATAACTTTATTATTGCCTCTAGGGCATATTTCCTTCAG
>NC_041387.1:4359558-4370171 GCF_002162155.2 Triticum dicoccoides
GTTGTGTCAGGTCCGCCCATAGGGACACCCAGGAGCAACATCCGGGCCAAAACCGCAGCTAAATCCACTCCGTGTAGACTCGACGCGTCAGTTTCCCCACTCCCGGTGCCGGCGGCGGCGCCGTCCGTGAGGGGAGCCATGCACCGGAGACGCGTGCCGCCTCTTCGGACATGCCACGACACCAACCCGCATGTATGAGGGCCGGTACGACGCTCCGGTGGCATTGCTACGCCCCAAGGCCCCCGTCCCGCCTAACCCTAGAGCGGTTGACCACGAGATCTAGCCCTTTGACTTCACACGGACGGGCTTTGACCAGTGGACATCTCCACCCGATTGTGTCAGGTCGGCCCAGTGGGACACCGGGGAGCAACATCCGGGCCAAACCCACAGCTAATTACACTCCATGTAGACCCGACGCGTCCGTTTCCCCCCTCCCGGTGACGGCGGCGGCACCGTCCGTGAGGGGGGCTGAGGGAGTCCCGGACTAGGGGGTGTCCGGATAGCTGAACTACCATCATCGGCCGGACTCCAAGACTATGAAGATACAAGATTGAAGACTTCGTCCCGTGTCCGGATGGGACTTTCCTTGGCGTGGAAGGCAAGCTTGGCGATGCGGATATGTAGATCTCCTACCTTTGTAACCGACTCTGTGTAACCCTAGCCCTCTCTGGTGTCTATATAAACCGGATGGCCTTAGTCCATAGGATGAACAACAATCATACCATAGGCTAGCTTCTAGGGTTTAGCCTCCTTGATCTCGTGGTAGATCTACTCTTGTAACCCACATCATCAATATTAATCAAGCAGGACGTAGGGTTTTACCTCCATCAAGAGGGCCCAAACCTGGGTAAAAACATCGTGTCCCTCGTCTCCTGTTACCATCCGCCTAGACGCACAGTTCGGGACCCCCTACCCGAGATCCGCCGGTTTTGACACCGACATTGGTGCTTTCATTGAGAGTTCCTCTGTGCCGTCGCGATGAGGAAGGATGCCTTCTCCCATCTTTAAAGACGGCACCGTCGTCAAGAGAGCTTTGGCCGCCGGCTAAACTGTCCGGCTAGGTGGTGTTCTTATGACCGCCTATTCGGCCACCGCTTCGACGATGACCTCTCAGGTCATCAAAAGCGATCTTCATGTCATCCCGGAATTCGCCGAGCAGTTAGATCCGATTGAGCTCTCCTATGTAAACGAGCTCTTGGATCGCATCGCCGCCCTGGGAGTCGCCACAGACTACGATCAGATTGGGCTTAAACTCGATCTGAGAGAGATTAACTCTACTCAGGCCACCCACCACATTGTCGTGGTAGAGGAACAATGCGGCAACCCTTCTTCTACGTTGAAAACCAACTATGTCCGGATTCCCGATCCCTCCAAGCTGGATTCCCGCGAAGGGACGGACGCTAATCAAATACTGAACTTAGAGTCAGGCATCGGACTAGATTCGTTGGAAAGCATCCAGCAAGTCAAGCTTCCAAATCCGGAAACTTCTTGGCCTTTGAGCCTCAGATCGGGCAGGGTTCCGAACTTGATTCCACCCGCCCACCCAAACATAAGTGATCTATCTCGAATACGGCAAGAGCCCGATGAAACAGTACATCATTACTGGGCCAGATTCCTCCTGGTTATGAACAGGATAAAGGACTGCTGCGAAGAAAGCGCGATTTCAATTTTCTGCAACAATTGCACGGACAAGGGAATCATGAACGCCATAAGTCATTGCGAAGTTACACGCTGCATCGACCTAGCGACTATCGTACAAAAATACTATGCGGTAGAGAGTGCCAGGAACACCGAAACTAGGTTTTGGGACAGTCCAGCCTTGACCACAACCCTAGTCCGAATTAAAAGGGTGCGCCATACTCAAGCACCTGGGTTAAAAACCAAAAAGCAAAGACCCCCTAAAGGGCATGGAACCGTACTGGAGGGCTGGCTCAAAGGACCCTGCAAAATCCACAGTACGGAGGGCGCCACTCCAACACATAGCCTTCGAGCATGTTGGATACTACGGCAGGTGGCCAAAAGTGGCGAAGGCTTTTTAGCCCCGGGCAAACAGCCCAGCAGTACCGGTACGGTATTAACAGTCTTCGAGACTTTCGCATCAAATAACATGCGAAAACGAACAATCCGCGGCCTCGCTGAAGTCTACCAAGTAGCAACAGCAAATCCATGGAGTGACACGGCTATCACCTTCAACGCCAGCGACGAACCTAAATTCCGAACAGCTAGAGCACCAGCCGCATTGGTCCTCAGTCTGATAGTGGACGGCTTTCGTCTTACCAAGGTACTCATGGATGGCGGTAGCGGATTAAACCTCATCTATGAGGAAACCCTTCAAAAAATGGATATTGACTGGAGCCGCATCGAGCGAAGCAGCACAACCTTCAGAGGGATAATCCCTAGTCGAGAAGTACGCTGCACAGGAAAAATCACACTAGATGTAGTGTTCGGCTCACCAGACAATTACAGGTCCGAGGAGGTCACGTTCCAAGTGGCCCCATTCGGCAGCGGATATCACGCTTTGTTAGGGCGAGAGGCATTCACAATCTTCCAAGCTATACCCCACTACGGGTACATGAAGCTCAAAATGCCCGGACCCAATGGGATAATCACTCTTGCCAGTGAACCAGATACAGCACTCCACGCTGAAAATAAGACAGCCGCACTGGCCCTAGAGGCATTGTCCGAAGCCCTAGCGGCAGAGGAACTAACTACGCTGCACTCCACGGTGGATAGGGACGATGTGATACTCGATAAGAGGTCCAAGTCCACCTCTTTTAAACCAGCAGACGAAACAGTCAAATTTTAGGTCCATCCAACGGACCCCACAAAGACGGCCTCCATTGGGGCACAATTAAGTCCTGATGTCGAAGCCGCACTACGAGAATTCCTTCGGGAAAATTGGGACATTTTTGCCTAGCACCCTTCAGACATGCCAGGAATCCCATGCAGGATGGCAGAGCACAGCCTAAACATCCTAAAAGGATTCAAGCCGGTCAAACAAGCTCTTCGGCGATTTTCCGAACCCAAAAGACAGGCAATGGGAGAAGAGCTAGCCAAACTCTTAGAAGCCAGATTCATCAGAGATATAAAACATCCGTACTGGCTAGCCAATCTAGTAATGGTACCAAAAAAGGACAAATCCTCGCGCCTCTGCGTCGATTTTAAAGACCTTAACAAGGCCTGTCCAAAGGACCCTTTCCCCCTCCCTTGCATCAACCAAATCATCGATGCTACCGCAGGGCACGATTCATTGTGCTTCCTCGATGCATACTCCGGATACCATCAAATCAAGATGGCGGAGAAAGACCAGGCCGCAACGGCATTCATTACTCCATATGGGCCATTCTGCTTCAACACAATGCCCTTCGGACTCAAAAATGCCGGCGCAACATATGAGCACATGATTCAAACATGTCTGGCTACCCAGATAGGCAAAACAGTAGAGGCATACGTAGACGATGTGGTCGTCAAGACCAAACACATCAAAACTCTAGTAGAAGACTTGAGGGTGACATTCGACAACCTCCGAACATATGACATTAAGCTGAATCCGAAAAAATGCGTCTTCGGCGTACCAGCCGGAAAGCTCTTGGGCTTCATCGTATCCGGTAGAGGAATTGAAGCAAACCCGGCCAAAATCCGAGCTCTGTCACAATTGGATATTCCAAAAGACCTCAAGCAAATACAAAAACTAACCGGATGCGTAGCGGCCTTAAGTCGCTTCATCTCCCGTTTGGGAGAAAAGGCTCTGCCCCTCTACCGCCTCCTCCGACGCACCGAACATTTCGAATGGACGGATGCTGCCACAGCCGGACTCGAAGAAATAAAGGCCATACTGGCAACAAATCCGGTCCTGGCCGTGCCGAACCTGGGCGAACCTATGTTATTATATATCGCAGCAACACATCAAGTTGTCAGTGCGGTACTCGTCGTCGAGCGAGAGACAGAAGGGCACAGATTCCCTCTTCAAAAACCAGTGTACTATGTATCCACTGTTCTAACTCCATGCAAGTCCCGGTACCCACATTATCAAAAGATAGCATATGCAGTGTTCATGGCATCCCGGAAGCTGCGACACTACTTTCAAGAGTGTTCCATAATGGTGGCCTCCGAAGTACCTCTCAACGATATTATAAACAATCGCGACGCGATGGGTAGGATTGCAAAATGGGCTATTGAGTTCTTACCATTTGACATAACCTATAAACCACGGCGAGCTATAAAGTCGCAGGTTCTGGCCGACTTCGTCGCCGAATGGACCGAAGCCGAACTCCCTAAAGAGTACGGCGCATACTCCAACTGGATCATGCATTTCGACGGATCCAAAATGTTGGCTGGCTTGGGGGCTGGCGTCGTCTTGACGTCCCCAACTGGAGACACAATCCAATACGTACTTCAAATAATGTACATGGACTCCAATAACGCAGCCAAATACGAGGCCCTTCTACATGGCCTCCGGATGGCAATCTCCATGGGAATTCAATGCCTAGAGGTGCGCGAGCATTCAAACCTCGCAATATCCAGACTTTGATGCCAAAGATCCAAAAATGGCAGCTTACCGCAACGCCGTCCTAAAAATGTCAGCTCGGTTCGAAGGACTCGAATTCCACCATGTAGCCCGGGATAATAACCAGGCAGCAGACATGTTAGCACGCATCGGTGCGAAACGAGACGCCGTCCCTCCAAACATCTTCCTGGAACGGCTCTTCAAGCCATCCGTGTTATGGGAAGCGGAGTCCGGAAATAACAATCCGGAGCCAGCTGCATCACCTAACTCAGACCATTCTGACACAATCGGCGGCTCAGCCAACGAAATAACACCTTCAGCTCACGAAATAATGGCAGTAATTGCCCCGTGGACAGAACCATTCCTAGCCTACTTAATTCGGCAAGAACTTCCCGAAGACCAAAATGAGGCCCGCTACATAGTTCGGCGATCTAAAGCCTACAAGGTCCATGAGGGAGAACTTTATAAGAAAAGCACAACCGGAATCCTTCAAAGGTGTATCTCCGAAGAGGAGGGGCGGAATCTCCTGGCTGAAATTCACGCCGGACTCGGCGGGCACCACGCTGCAGCCCGGGCACTCGTAGGCAAGGCCTTCCATACAGGATTTTATTGGCCGACAGCCCGGGCAGATGCTCAGGACTTAGTCCAACGATGCGTCGGTTGCCAGCTCTTTGCTAATCAGAGCCACATGCCACCCACCGCCATCAAAACTATACCCATTACCTGGCCGTTCGCGGTCTGGGGGCTTGATATGGTTGGACCCCTTAAAGGGGGAACCCACAAGCACAAATACTTATTGGTCATGGTGGACAAATTCACCAAATGGATTGTGGCCAAGCCGGTTAAAACGGCAGAATCCGGACCGGTGATAGACTTCCTATCCGGGGTAGTACACCGTTTTGGCATCCCCCACAGCATCATCACTGATAACGGCACGAACTTCACTGCCGACGAGGTTAAACTCTGGCGCAAAAACATGGGCATCAAGCTCGATTACGCTTCAGTCTATCACCCCCAAACTAATGGTCAAGTCGAGCGAGCAAATGGTCTAATCATGAGCGGCATCAAACCCAGACTAGTGCGGTCCCTCAAGGAATCTAACACGCACTGGGTAGAGGAGCTCGACTCCGTACTCTGGGGGCTGCGGACCACGCCAAACCGAACTACTGGATTCACACCATTTTTCATGGTGTATGGCGCAGAGGCAGTTCTGCCTTGCGATATAATTCATGACTCACCTCGTGTGCGCATGTACGAAGAAAGAGAAGTCGAGTTGGATCGGCAGGACAGTTTGGACGCCTTAGAGGAGGAGCGGGACGTGGCAAAGGCTCGTTCCGCATTCTATCAGCAGCAGGCTCGAAGATATCAAAGCAGAGAAGTACGGGCCAAAACTTACAATGTCGGCGAACTCGTTCTACGCCTGCCGGACAAGAAAAAGGACAAACTTAAGCCCAAGTGGGAAGGTCCCTTCATCATCGACCAAGTCCTGACCGGCAGAGCATACCGTCTACGTAAAGCATCTGACAACCGACTCGACCCGAACCCATGGAACGCAACCTATCTCCGAAGATTCTACACCTAAACGCCGGACTCAGAGTTCATCTCACTCCCCCGTCCACCTTTTTATATTTTTTACTGTCTCTTGTCCCCCTCCTTCTTCCCACCTTTTTTTCAATACCTTTTATAGGCTGATTTGCGCTTTGTTCGCACACACTTGATGTGCTCCTAGCACTCATTATACCTGGGGGCTTCTTTACCAGAAGCTTATTAATATGGGCTTCACGCCCAATACATGTGTCATACTTCCGCATGTACCTTTTATTCACCATTATATGCATCGATATGACTTAAGTTTTGGCCAAGCTGGGTTGCCTGGCTCCTGTGCTTACCCCTACGTTCCCGATTGTTCGGCTAGGAGGTAAAGGGAGCACCTCTGCGATTGTTACTGCCGGGTCAGCCGGATGTGTACCTCAGACTGGGTGAAGCCGAAAGGTAGCGTTCTTAAGAGAATATTCGGTCGGTGACTTGAAAGATGATTTATTACTTACTTATTTATAAGCCCCCAGATGCTTTTTCTGCTATTTTCGCAGTCCGACATTGCACCTTAGGGCATGCCTCCCAGGGAAAGGAACCCTTAATGGAACTATTCTCCCTGGAAGATGTTTCTTACTAACCATGTAATATAACATAACTAGTTGGGCACTTGTCTGATAAAGCAATTATGACCCCGACGCCTTGTCTCCATGCATGCCCCGGTTCTTTTATAACCGTAGGGGTATTCAGACACACTCCGGACTGTTGGGTCCCGAGGTTGAAGCGAAACGGCCCGCAAAGACAAACGATCTACAATCCGGCTAGAAGGCATCTTACATGTCATTTCAAACTACATCGTCAAACCGACTGATTGTACTCCTCAATCCCATCTAACAGGCTGTCTAATTTACAGTCCTGTTGGGAATATTTCGCAGCCAGTTCTACTTGGCCATACATCAAGCTCACAGGGATCTCCTTCCCATCAGGCCCCACAGGACCGACCTCAGCCATGTGATTTGGGTCAGCCTTCGGGTAGCGCGTCTTCACCATGGCCCAGGCCTCCCTGGCGCCCTGACGGCAGGCCGATATCTTCCACAAACGGAGGCGTCGCCGTGCTCCCTGGAGCTTCTCAGCAAGCTCACCAAGGCCCTCGGGTAGGGAGACGGATGGCCATAAAGCCTGAACGACGCCACTCATCGCCTGCCGAACACGTTCGAACAATTGCACCAGCTCGGGAAGTTGGTCACCTGTTGACCCAGGCATTTCCTCCGCAGGGCGACCTGTGAGCACACCTAAAGACATATTTCTGTCAAACGACTTCCTCGCCGAATTCTTCTTTTCAAAGGAATTTGCTCAAGCACTTACTATAAATGCCGTGACGAAGTCGCTGATTCTCCTTCAAGGAGCCAGACAGTTGGGCCCGAACACCTTTCAGCTCTTCTCCTAGCTGGGTGTGGGCATCTTGGAGCTTGTTTCTCTCCTGCTGCACCTTCATAAGCACCCTCTCGCCAGCCTTTAGCTAACATAGTAGATGTTGCTTGTCCGAATCTAGTCCGGGGGTCTTTGTGGCTCCCCCTGTGGTGGCCAGTGCGGCCTCAAGTTGGGCCTTGCACTCTTGGAGCTCCTGGGACAGATGGGTATTCTTCTCCGTAAGATCCTGCATAAAAATTGATCCTTAAATCAGTTATTTTAACCATTTTAAGTCTCGGGGGCTACTGGCATATATAACTATTAAAATTACTTACACGTATGTCTTTCACATACTGCTCCGTGGCTCTGGTTAACCCATCTTGAGCGGCACGGAGGTGCGCGTTTCCCGCATCAAAGGCATTTAACGCCTCTGGGGAGAAACACGCGTCACGAAGAACTGTCCGGCGACGCCTGTGATTCATGGCGCTCTCCACCTCAGACCGGGTGGCGGACAGCTTGTCGGCATCCTCCGTCGGAGGAGCGTCCGACTCATGCCTTGTATTCGCCTCCCCTTCCGGGCCATGCGTTGGAGCATGGCTGGCGGAGGCTTGATTGGCAACCTCTCCGGACACTGTCCGGCGAGCGCTCTTTCTGGAAAAGTTATGAGCATTAATATACCTCCTGGGAATCCTTCCCTTAAAAAATAGCGGTGCTCCGTACCGTTGCGACGACGTTTCAGTTCGCGTCGCACTCCTCTTCCACCTGCTGGGCCGGACTGACCCTTGTTGGCCGGTCGCCGCGGGCTCGACTTCCTGCCGTAAAGGCGCTTCCTGTCGAACACCATTGGTGCACGGTGGTCAGAACTAAGCATTAAAGAAGTAACGGCGCCAGGACTTCGGTCGTACTCACCGGGGAAGCCGGACACAAACCGGGGTAGTCAGCCATAATGGCGACTAAAGCATTATCTATGCTGAGCTGGTGGTACACCCCGTCGATCAGTTCCACCGCTAAGTCCGGATCCTCTTCGGAGGCCGGATCAAGGGTCCTTTCTAGGTCTTCGGGTTGTGGGGCTGGGCTTTTTATGCCCTCCACATCCCGACGCAGTTCCTATGTAAAAATCATACAATAAGACAATTGCCTTTAAAGGCACGGTTCAGATATGCATGCGACCGCTTACCCAGCTCCGAGGGTTGTTCATGGAAAATCCGTTCAGAGGATTCGTGCGAAGGAAGTCCTCCTTCTCCCCCTTGTACAAGCCGGACAGGATCTTCACCAGATCGTCGGCCGAGCCAGGTCCCTTGCGGCCGTGACGGGTGGCGTCGTCGTCTCTGTTGAAGTCCCACATGGGGTGGCCCCTATATTGGAGCGGCTGCACCCCACGCATAATGCATGTGGCCATGACTCCGATCATGGTTAATCCGAAATGGGCTAGCAGCCGTATCCGGCCCATCAAGTAATGGACGCTACTATCATCTTCTCATCGAGGGCTCCGTTGGCGCCAACTTAGGCGTTTCTTCAGGGGAGCGTTGCTGAACTCCGGAAGGCCGATCTGGACTGGATCCGGCAGCGGAGCGTCCTCCATATAAAACCACTCCGAAGGCCAATCTTCGGACGCCTTCTTCGGGGTCCCGGACATGTATCCGGTCCTGGCGATGCGCCATATTTCGGCTCCGCCCACTTGATATATCGACCCCTCGTGAGAGCAGGGTACGAGGCAAAACAGCCTCTTCCACAGCGCAAAATGGGGCTCAATGCCCAAGAACAGCTCACACAGAGCTACGAAGCCCGCGATGTGCAAAATGGAGGCAGGTGTAATATGATGAAGCTGGAGTCCGTAGAACTCCAGGAGCCCCCGGAGAAACGGATGTATAGGAAATCTGAGTCCCCTTATTAAGTAGGAGACAAAGCACACCCGCTCTCCTTTGGAGGGATTGGGGGCGCTCTCCGCCTGCTTCCCACCTTTGTAGGTGGCCAGTCCGGCTCGAACCGGAACCATGAAGGCCGGGGGAAGATATCCCTCTACTTGGAGCGTCACTAACTCGCTGTGCGGGACTGAGCATCTCCTCCAATCTCCTGGCTTAGGGCTGGGAGCGCGAGAAGAGGAGCCGCGTCGACTGTCCATGTTGGAATGGGTTTGGTGTCAGATGCGCCTCGATGAGTGCTTGCGGAAGGAGGATGATGTGATTTGGATCTGGATCCTCGCCTCTCTTATAGGCAGCTTATTTGCGCAGCTAGGGAGTAAAACATAAAAATACCCTGGCTTTTCGCATTCGTGCGACGCGTGGAAGAAGACCATTATTGGACGCAGAAGCCAAGGAGCGCAGCATTTATGAAGCAACCGGACACTATCCGGCAAACACATGGAGCATGAAGAAGAACCCGCCTTGCAAACGCCGAAGACAACATACGCGCCGAATTCATCGTTATTGAAGCCTGGTTCAGGGGCTACTGAGGGTGTCCCGGACTAGGGGGTGTCCGGATAGCCGAACTACCATCATCGGCCGGACTCCAAGACTATGAAGATACAAGATTGAAGACTTCGTCCCGTGTCCGGATGGGACTTTCCTTGGCGTTGAAGGCAAGCTTGGCAATGCGGATATGTAGATCTCCTACCTTTGTAACCGACTCTATGTAACCCTAGCCCTCTCCGATGTCTATATAAACTAGATGGCCTTAGTCCATAGGACGAACAACAATCATACCATAGGCTAGCTTCTAGGGTTTAGCCTCCTTGATCTCGTGGTAGATCTACTCTTCTAACCCACATCATCAATATTAATCAAGCAGGACGTGGGGTTTTACCTCCATCAAGAGGGCCCGAACCTGGGTAAAAACATCGTGTCCCTCGCCTCCTGTTACCATCCGCCTAGACGCACAGTTCGGGACCCCCTACCCGAGATCCGCCGGTTTTGACACCGACAGGGGCCATGCACCGGAGACGCGTGCCGCCTCTTCGGACATGCCACAACACCACCCCGCATGTATGAGGGCCCGGTACGACGCTCCGGTGGCATTGCTACCCCCAGGGCCCCCGTCCCGCCTAACCCTGGAGCGGTTGACCACGAGATCTAGCCCTTTGACTTCCCACGGACGGGCTTTGACCAGTGGACCTCTCCACCCGGTTGTGTCAGGTCGGCCCATAGGGACACCCGGGAGCAACATC
>NC_041387.1:4372856-4375506 GCF_002162155.2 Triticum dicoccoides
GCCACAACACCATCCCGCATGTATGTGGGCCCGATACGGCGCTCCAGTGGCATTGCTACCCCCAGGGCCCCCGTCCCCGCTTAACCCTGGAGCGGTTGACCACGAGATCTAGCCCTTTGACTTCCCACGGACGGGCTTTGATCAATGGACCTCTCAATCCGGTTGTGTCAGGTCGGCCTAGAGAGACACCGAGGAGCAACATCCGGGCCAAACCCACAGCTAAATCCACTCCGTGTAGAACCGACGCGGCAGTTTCCCCCCTTCAGGTGCCGCCGGCGGCGCCGTCCGTGTGGGGGGCCACACACCGGAGACACGTGCCGCCTCTTCGGACATGCCACAACACCACCCGGTTGTGGTAGGTCATCCAATATATATATATAAACACGGATCGATGACGTGGTAAGGGCATCTATGCCGACGGCCTCCCGCCTCCGCCGTCGGCATAGATCGGACGCCGTTAGCCGCACGGCACGAGTGGGATCGCCGGGCCCGCAACTATGCCGACGGCCCATATATGCCGACGGCCGCTGTAGGCGTAAATTGGGATAAGCCGACGGCCGATCTGGGCCGACGGGGGCCGTCGGCATAGCTCGGGATAGCCCGACGGCTTTATTACGCCGACGGCCTGGACATGGCTGTCGGCATAGCCCAGACAAGGCCGACGGGGCCGTTGGCATATATATGGCTGTCGGCATAGGGCCCTGTTCCGGTAGTGCGTAGGCAACATGATTTTGTTGTGGTGTACGACAAGTTGGATGGACTCGGCGTCGGACTCCTTCCTCCTTATATAAGCCAGGTCTCGATCGATAGAAGAGAAGAGAAGAGAGAGAAGAAGAATCAAGCGACGCGAGCCATGGATGCGGAGGAGGGGAGTACGTGGGTGTGGGTTACTCCCACGGCTTTTCCGCTGGAGGAGGCCCTGGGTGAGGACACGGTGGTGTATCCCCCGCCGGCGCCGGCGCCGGCGGGCGGCGTCGATCCCCTTGAAGCCTTCTTGTCCCGTTTAACTTTCCCAAGAGAAGACGGCAAGACGTCCAAGGAAGTGCTCCGGGAGCTCTTGGGCGCGCTGCCGTCGTGCCCGTCGTCCGAGGAAGTTCCGCCATCCGATTTCCCCTTGCCGCCCATGGAATCGGAAGGATCGATTCAGCCCTAGCTAGCTAGCTACTCCTTCCTCCTGATGCTTGTTACCGATTCCTTACTTCCTTCCTCAGCAGCAGTCTAATTCATCAAGTATTAATGTTGTCGACCCTGTGCGTGCCCATCTATAATCTCTATGTGTGTGTGTGCTCAATAATTGTGACCATCGATGATGCATGGCGACTTTGTTTGTCTATTATGAGCAACTGTTTATGTTAATCAATGAAATCATGGACTACTGTCTTGTTTCTTGCTTGTTCCTACCTCTGCATATTGATATTGATTGATTGACTGCAACGGTTTGTTTGTATCTTGCTTGTTCATCTCCTCTCCTCTGCATACATAGTGGTTGCAGTCCATCTACAGCTGCTGCAGGGAAGAAATTCTTTGATTGTAACAAGGTGATCCGCAACCTCATCCCTGTCTTGTCTTATTTGATTGCGTTGCTTTTCTACATATCCTCACATCTATCTACTTACCTGCAGATCTTCAAGGACCTGACTGAAAGGGGGGGATTCATCAATGAATCTTGCCAGGTTGTTGCTTTCCCCTGCCTGTTTTCCAGTTCACTAGTACACTATGATATGCTCTTATATTGGATCTCATTTACTTGTCTCCCGCGGCCATACCTTGTTGAATGAGTTTATGATTCTAAAGGAGCACCATCAAAATATGGTTCAAGACCGGTTTCACTGCGCAGGTAGCATCAACCTGCTACCAATGTCTTGTCATTGATGGCTCTTGGTGACTTGTTGCGATGGTCACATTGTTTTCAGATTTAAGTTTGTGTCCAGTCATGCTGAAAGGGTTCATATAAAGGATTTTTTTTATTACGGTTCTACGGCGGGATACGCTGGTCTGAACCATTTCATTAATAAATCAGAGTACATTTACAGAGAGAGAGAGAGAGTGAGGGTACAAAAAGATTAAATGATAGATTACAATCTCATAGATAACTGAAACAACATGGTACTCCACTCTTATAGCACATTCGAAGCCTGATTGTTGGTGCATCTGTTGGACTATATTCCATAGAAATGCAATGATGACCGTGGAGCGAGCTTTATTTTAAAGGTCAGTGCCCCAAAGATGACTCAGGTCATTTGGGAGCACCGGGGCGATAGAGGACAATTCTTCCAAGAGAGGTGTATGTGTTTTTTTTTTGAAAGGAACACAAAATGCATTCCATTAACTTACACAAACTGGGCATACGCCAGCAACAAGGTCTTTTACAAAGGATGGAAGCGGATCTAACCATACTTGATAGTTTCCCCTTTCCTCACCCACACCAAACGCCGCAAGACAGTGCGCTGATATATTACAGACCAATTCTAGGACAAACCTCTATTTTACAACACTGGAACAAGACATATTTCATGTCCTTAAGTAAGACACCTAGTACTGAGTTGTCATATGTCATTGCTTGCTTCAGAAACAGTGGTGTCAGTCTCCAGTATGATCTTTTGACATCCCATTCTTGCTGCTTCCTTGATTGCGTGAAACATCGCTGCTG
>NC_041387.1:4376077-4391551 GCF_002162155.2 Triticum dicoccoides
CTGCCACCAGAGTTTTCCCTAATTCGTTTTTGATGGTAAACTCCCATCTCCCGGAATTAGTTGATTCTCTGAATGCCCCATCTGAGTTTATTTTCAGGAAATCCTTGAGAGGAGGGGACCAGACCTGTATCTTATTTTGCCTCTTCTCTTTTCTCCTTTTCAAGTGATCCCAGTACTCTCTAAAAAGGAGTTGACGAGAGAATAACATTTCATTTAGGCTCCTAATTTTCTGTCTTTGGTTGGATTTATTTCTTTAGTCCATAGTAACGCATATTACCTTTGTACATGTTTCTTCATTCAGTTGGAGGATCTGTATCATTACCCATTTAGCATTGGGGCAGTTCACCAAAAGTAGCCGTGTATCTTCCAACCCCGCAGCCCTCCAAAGAGCCTTCATGAAGAAATGTATGAGTTTACCTGGTAAAGGTAAAGCGCATAATTTCTTCCATGGTAGCTTAATATTCCCTTAAGGAGTGTGCGTTTTAGATATTGATGCCTCATCTGCTTCCCTTGCCTGAGTGTCCAGGACAACTTGGCATGCTGATTTTACACAGAAGTTCCCCTTTTTATCAAAATTTCATGCTATTATATCTTCTGCTCCCTCCTGTATTGGGATTGAGATTATAGTATTTGCATCTTCTTCACTGAAGGTCTTCAGGAGTACGTAACAGGTGGTTTGTTGATTCAGCCACCGGACAGAAGGGACAAGAAGCTGAAATATCTATTGCCCTTTTAAATCTTGTTTTGTTGGTGAAGAGCCTGTTCTTGTGTGCCAACCATAGGAAAATTCTGCACTTGTTTGGTGTATAGGCTTTTTCCAAATGGCCTCTGCCAAATTGTCTATTTGTGATCCTAGCCACACTGCCTTGTACGCCGATTTGCAAGTCAGAGGCTTACCATCAGAAATGGTTCATATTAATTAGGAGGAACTCTATTAGATGCCATGCGTGTAGAATAACCCATTCTCTGTACCTGGATCGAACGGCCCAACCAGCCACCCCCACTAGGAGCTGTGCGGTTCAATCGACCAAACATGCTTACCCACTTTTTGGCCAATGTAATTTCTTCAACTTTTCTTACGTCGCATAGGAAGGTTACTTTTTGGAATCATGGGGTTCTGGAGCTAGAACGACTCACCAGGTTGCTGTAAGACCATGAGCAGTTTCAGAAGCGAATAGCTTCTAAATCTGCTGAATGTCACCTTCGTAATGTTCATTTATTTATTTATTGCCAAAGTAGATGCTTCGGTTGGAAATTATGTTCAATTTCTTGAAAGGAGCCTAATTCACTGTCCATTTTGCAGGGTGGCTGGTGATGTTAAAAATAATAAGGGAAAGAGTGCCTTGTGCCTGAATACCAATTGATAAGTACGTAGATCTGTATTAATGCCAGGTTATGGTCCGACAGTGTCTTGTGCCTGAAAACGATCTGTATGCATCGCATTGAGGGTTTTCTGAGCACTCTGAAAATCGGTTGTGACATGCTGACTGAACCCCAAAAACTCTCTTCTGTGTAGCTCTATTGGTTTGCAGAGTATTAGCATCTACTTGATTGAAAGGAATGGAACTCCCAAGTTGTCGGTGGAAATCGAACCTCCGTCACCTCCTCCCGTGATTTGGTGACGGTTTAGAGCATCTCCAACAGCCGCGCTAAACTAGCGCCGCGCCGCAAAATAGGTAGTTTTAGAGCGCGCGCAACGCGTCAGGGCGCTCCAGCGGGCGCGCAAAAATGGCGCGCGCGCTAAAACGGGTTGGGCGCGGTCAAAAACACTTACCCGCGCGGCGTATTTCGGGCGCCCACTACAGCGCGCGGCACACTCGAGCGCTCGCGCCCGCTCTTCCTCTCGCGCTTCCACCCCCAACCGGCCGCGCCGCCGCCGCCGCCCGCGCACCCCGGCGACCGTCTCAGGCTTCCCCGGCCTATCCCCGCGCGCCCGCGCTTCCGCCCATCCCCTCCTAGTACCGCCGGCGCCTGCGCGCCTCCGTCGTCCGAGGAACAGCGCCCGAGTGCTCGCTGCCGCGCCGCGCCCGCAAGGTGTTTGACAAAACGCCTACAAGGTATGTATTGCTCAAACTTCATGAATTTGGTGCATGTTTTGAATTGTAGTTTTTATAGTATAGTATTGAACATTGTAGATGAGTTCGTCGTATGATTCTTCCGAAGAAGAATTTGATATGGAAGAGGAGGAGGATCTTGCAATGATCGTAGCTATGCATATCAATAAAAAACCGAAGCACGGTGGTTCGGTTATGGGTCGGAAGAAAATTTGGAGAGATAGGATTGATGCCCATAACAGGTTGATGAAGAACTATTTCGTGGAGAATCCCACATACCCGGAGTCGTATTTTCGTCGCCGGTTTAGGATGAGCACCGACTTGTTCAGGCGCATTGCAGAGAAACTAGCGAGCCATGACCGGTTTTTCCAGCAAAGGAGGAATGCCGCCGGAGAGCTCGGGCATAGCACTTTTCTGAAGGTGACAGCCGCTTTGCGTATGTTGGCATACGGTATCCCGGCTGATCTAGTTGATGATCATTTGGCTATGGGTGAGAGCCAAGCCATCATGTGTGTCAAGCGCTTTGCAGTGGGAATTGTGCAAGTGTTTGGCGAGGAGTATTTGAGATCTCCCACTGCTGAAGACGCCGCAAGGCTATTGGCGATGAACGAAGCGCGCGGCTTTCCTGGCATGCTTGGCTCAATAGATTGCATGCATTGGAGTTGGAAGAATTGTCCAAAGGCATGGCATGGGCAATTCCACGGCCAAAAAAAGGGTTCCACTATAATCCTTGAAGCGGTGGCCGATCAGGAGACTTGGATTTGGCATGCATTCTTTGGAATGCCTGGATCTTTGAATGATATCAATGTTGTCAACCGGTCACCACTGATGAATAAGATTGCAAACGGTGAGTTGCCACATGTGCAGTTTGTAGCAAATGGTCGTACGTACAACTATGGCTATTATCTAGCGGATGACATCTATCCAAAGTGGCAAACCTTCGTGAAGCCGTTGAAAAAACCGGAAGGTAAGAAAAATCTTGATTTCCACAATGCTCAGGCGGTGGCTAGAAAAGATGTGGAGAGAGCATTTGGGATTTTGCAAGCCCAATTTGCTATTGTGAGAGGACCGGCAAGATTTTGGGATCAAAAAAATGCTTTGGTACATCATGCACGCTTGTGTGATCATGCACAACATAATCATTGAGAATGAGTGTGGCCAAGATTTAGACTACTCACAGTATGAGCTCTTGGGACATCCCGTGCGAGTGCGGCGGAGGGCTGAAAGGGTAGCCCGTTTTGTTGCCTCCTATCATGCCATTCGGCGTCCCGCAACGCGCAAGGAACTTCAGAATGATCTAATTGAAGAGTGGTGGGCATGGCATGGACGGCAAAGAGCATGATGCTATCTGCACTCGACATTGTATTGTTCATGAACTATTTGTTGTGTTGTAATAATTTATTTTAAACTATTTGTTGTTGTACTGAACGATAAACTATTTGTTTGAGTTGTAATGATTTATTTTGAACTATTTGTTATTGATTTTTATTTTGTTTGTTTGATCATTTTTGCTCATCTTCTTTGAAATGTACATGTGGTTTGTGCGGCGCGCGCGCTGTATTTTTGCGCCCTGCTGGAGCGGCGCGCGCGCGCTGCATTATAGCGCCGCTGCTGGAGCCAGCGCAGGCGGGCGCGCAAAACCAGCCGCAGCGCGCGCTAACAGGTTTTTTGCGCGCGGCGCTTTAGCGCGGCTGTTGGAGATGCTCTTAGAACAAGTAGTATACCTGTTCTGCACCAACAAGGAAGTGGGGGAGGGGGTAAGCACAGCGAACACTGCAACCAGACTCTGTATAGCAGACCGTCGATGGTACACTGGAGTGGTGGTGGGTGGAATTTTTCCCGCTAAAACAGTGTGCATTTAGATCACTAAAGTAGTGTTCTAAACTTTAGTGTTCTAAACGTTCTTATATTAGTTTACGGAGGGAGTACTTTCTATCCAAACTTGCACCTGAATGAAATTACCGCTGCCAGTGCCACTGGAAACACCACACCGACGCCGAGAACAGGGTTGAAGAAGACAAAACCTAGCTCTGAAATTCAATTGTGAGGTCCTACCTAGAACTGACGAACAAACGGAGATCACACTGCAGCAAAATTTAGAGATTTTGAGGGTCGACCGTGACAGAATGAAGCCGCTTTAATATACACCTAAGGGCCAAGCATGAACACATCAGCTAGGGTTTACCTAGTACAAGAAGAATGAGCTCCAAGCCGATAAATCCATAGCTTAGGGCATCTCCAACCAACGGCAACCTGGATCTCTCCTTATCTTATATTTTTTCGAACGGCGATCTCCCTTTAAATATAGAGAAAGAACGATATGTACTATACAATCTTATATCACCGCATTGTAGTTTCAAGAGGCTTTTGCAGCGCCATCACGGCACACAACACATCATAGAGGGATTCACTCCTTGTAGAAGTTTGACAAGAATAGGCTGCTGCAATGATCGATGAACTCCATGAAACATATTTTAGAGGAAAGTAACACACAATGAAGCTGAGGCAGTTTTCTTTCTTTGAAACACCAACACTGCCGAGCCCAAACACTTGCCATTACAAGGTGCCGGGCCAACTCTATCGATAATTAATAAAGCAGGAACTTCATGTGTACTTTGTACTACTATAACAGTTGATGAATAGATCGAACGTTTTTAAAAAGAGAACATACTCTATGAATAATTAATAAACCATGTACTTGTCAAAAACTAATAATTATGCTTCTTCACGTTATATGATGACATCCTTTCGTCGGGAGCGTTGTATGGGCCGTAAGGGAATGCGTGGTCGGCACCACACCAGAATTTTGGATCAAGTCGTTCGCAGCCTAATCCATGGAATGAACCTCCGATGGCTGCCTAATTCAAACTAGGGACATCTTGGTTCTTGGAAGTGCGTCCATGTAGCACGGGCGGTAAGCAAAGCTACTCATTCCAATTCTGGGTGTTTGGCCTAAACATTGCATCCTCGATGTGCTAAGATGGTATGCCATGGCTATGTCAATTGGAAAGATATAGAGGAGGAGTACGTCCTTGTAGGGATCCAACCCTACAATCTTGCAGCGCATGTACTTTATCTGGCCCACGGTGGCGGTGTCTTCATCCACGTCCATGAAGTTGTCCTCGTCCGAGTTCCAAGAGTAGTCGGAATCTCTCCGCTTATGTCTTCATCTTCTTCTACTTCTTCTTTGTTGTCATCGTCGCTGTCGCTTGTTCCAAAGAGATCTAGAATGCTTTGTTCGGTGAGACTAAGAGGTTCAAACAAACTGAATTTTTCTTTTCTTCTCTTATTAAACACCTTCCATTGCACCATCCACTTCATAGATTGTGATGAATGTTGCATATCAATATGATGACAGCAAGCACTAAGGTCGGCCTCGTGCGTCAGTGTCCACCCTAACTGCCCGTTAGTTGGTTCATCCAGTGTCCATACATGAAGCTCGAACCTGTTTTTGATTGCCACGCAGTGGATCCCTTTCTCATAGCTTGCTAAAAGCGAACTAGCACGGAGGTCAACAAGCAACCGTTTGTGCTCATCCATATCATTACAGGGTAGCTCAATCAAATTGCTTGTGAGGTACGTATGATCATAAGGATGTTGCTGTAGCAATGCACGTAGAGCGAGCCCCTCCAGTACTGAGATGATTTCCATATACACTCCAAGCTTGGGCACCGTGAAAACATGGGTAACACGTCATCACGGAGGTGCTTATGATCGCAGCGGCCAGGCACAAACTCTCGTCTCTCCCACTTGTCGGTTCGCGATGAGAACACCACCAAAGACAACACCTCATCTTTGGGCTCCTCAACCTCCATTGGCTCTTGCTCAACTTCACATTGTTGTTGTTGTTGTTGGTCTTCTTCTTCTTCTTCTTCTTCTTCTTCTTCATAATAATAATAATAATAATAATAATAATAATAATAATAATAATAATAATAATAATAATAATAATAAGAAGGTGGGTCTTCTTCAGAAAAAATATTAAAGGACTGTAGCTGCTCCATAGAGATCTCCTCCCATGGTCGTTGTACTTCGACTCACGGTTGGGCCGGGTGCAGCTTCAGGAATAGGAACACCTCGTGGTGCCATGACATGGTGGGGTCGAAAGCGAGGAACACACCTTTCTTATACCTCGACTCGGTCGGTGGGGACGGTAAGCTGGCGCATCATATCGTCGCCGGGTTGCATACATATAGATCGGCGCCGCTATGAAGGAGGAGGAGGCCATTACAGTGGTCCACCGTGCTGGCCCAACCGTGCTCAAAGAGAGGATACCGGAAGGTGTGCTCCTCGTCGTCGTTGCAGCATGACGGCTTACGGGAGCGTGACTCCGCGGGGGCAAAGAAGGAACTGCTGAGGAAGACGCCATGGTAGGAGCGTGGCGAGAATATGCGGTGGAAGCGGGCGAGAAGGACGATGTTGTCGTCGATGGCGGCGCGCCACACGCGGCAGACCCACCGGGACTCGGCGAGCTTGCGGTTTCCCAGGTGGTGCAGGACGTCGAGGAGCAGATCGTACGGCAGGACGCCATGTTTGTTGCCGTGGGTGGCGGTGTCCATCATTGTTGATGATGATGAGATGTGGCGGCGGCACTAAAAACTTGAAGCAATACGCGTGTAAGAGCATCTCCAACAGCCGCCCAACGCGCGGCACGCTAAAATTCGGTTTGCAGCGCGCTGATCGCCTACTTTGGTGCAGCGGGAAGCGCTGGCTACAGCGGCCGCGGTAAATTTAGCGTGCGTGCTTAGCTCCAGCAGACGCGCTAAAATGCAGCGCGCGCTCTCGCACAAACACTTTGGACTACCGTGCATAGATAATTTATTCATAGATAAAAAACCATACATATTTCTCATAGCATAGATAAAAAACAATACAAAGATATTTTACATATTTCATAGCATAGATAGATAAAAAGAACTACGGTGCAACTACATAATTAAACTACGATGCAACTAGATAAACTACGGTACAACTAGAACTACTCCGAGTCGTCCTCATCATCATCACCCTCGCTGGTGTTGTCCAAGATAGAGATCCACACGTCCTCCCAACGTTCATCGTCTGTCGTAAAGAACGACTTCCCGGCGTTGACAAGATCGCACCGCAATATGGCCAGTGCCTTCCGCCGACGCCGGTCCGCCCGCTCCGCGCAAAAGGCGTCCTCATTGGCGACGTCCTTCGGGTGGCGCCGGTGCCACTCCGCCATGGCTCGCTCATCCTCCTCGGTGATGAGGAGGCGGCTCTGCCGCCGACTGTGCTCCGCACGGTCCAGGTCCGTGATAAGACGAGGAGGAGGGGCGACGGCCTGCGCCTACTCGCGCATGTAGACGTCGCGGAAGTTCATCTGCGAGGGAGGCCTTTATAGGTGCCACGCCGCCGCGTCGTACGCGCGGGGCGGCCTCGTGCGCTGTCTCGAACGTGAGCCGGACGTCGCCGGACCAGATCTCGACGTAGTAGGTGCTGGAGGGGCGCTCGCGGACGCCGTGGTAGCCCGAAGTTCCTCGGCGGGGCGGCAGCATGGTGGCGTGGTGGCGGCAGAGCAAGGAAGCGGCGAGGAAGCGGCAGAGGAAGCGATGAGGAAGCATCGAGAGGGCGCGTGGCAGTGCGGATAGGGATGGGGTGCCGCGTGGCGAGCGCCGCAATTTATAGGCGCGCCGGAAGCGGTGTGCCAAATCTAGCGCGCGACCGCCTGCTTTCTTCCGTGTGCGCATAATCGTTTCTCACGCACGCTAGTTTCCCGCCTTCGTTGGAGCACGCGAAAACATCCCGCGCACGCTATAATGTCAGTTTACCGCGTGCGAGCGTTTTTTGGCGCCGCTGCTCGATAGTACTGGGATAGTTCGTAACTAAGTCGAATTTACAATCGGTTCCGTGACATACGATAAAGGAAGGGATTGATCCCTTCGTTTAACGGCAGCTTGATTAATCTGGACATTAACGAAGATTGTGTATCAATTGGGATCTTTTTTTTCCACATCGGGATTGCTATTTTTTTTGGGGTCCCGATAACTGCCACACGTGTGGGCTTTTAAGGGATTTGCCCATACGTTCTGTGTGGTGCCTAAGCCCACACGCCTTTTTTTTTTCACCTTCCGGTCTCTCTTATACGCGTGCGTGTGAGCGAAATAGATAACGCCCACACGCCCGGTACGTCAGGCCTCGTACCTCGTGGTCCAGCATGCCCCACGTGACACTTTACCGCGTGCACGTAGTTGCCATGGGCCGGACCCTCGTATATGTTCGTTTAAGTGCAGTTGCCATGTCGCTGAACTACGGTTGCCATGTCGGACAACTACAGTTGCCATGTCTGCTCAACTGCAGTTGCCATCTCAGGTCGAAGTTCCAGATTGCCATTTTTTGGACAACTATAGTTGTTGCATGTGTGGTCTGGTCTACTGCAGTTGCCATGATTTCAGAACTTTAGGAGTTGCCACCTACTAACACTAGGCAGTTGCCATCTCAGGTCAAAGTTCCAGATTGCCATTTTTTGGACAACTACAGCTGTTGCCATGTGTGGTCTGGTCTACTGCAGTTGCTATAATTTCAAAACTTTAGGAGTTGCCACCTACTAACACTAGGCAGTTGGCATGTAGCACTGAAAAAATGGCATGGCAAAAAAACATGTTCGGGTAAAAGAGAGTTGCCATGTGCTCACAAGCACGTTAGGGCAGTTGTCATGTAAAAAGAAAGAGTTGTCATCTGCTTACGTGCACGCTAGGGCAGTTTGCCATGTACCATGCAAAATATATGGCAACTGACATGTTCGGGTAAAAAAAAGAGAGAGTTGACATCTGCTTGCAATCACACTAAGGCAGTTGCCATGTACACTGCAAAACACATGGCAACTGGCAGCTTGGGTGTGGGAGAGGAGGCGAACGTGTGGGCGAGATGGCAAACGCCCACACACCAGCCCTTGTGCGTGACTGAAAACTGGTGTGTGGGTGAACTGCTAAACGCCCACACACCACACACACGCCTCGTCCTACGTGGCACAGAAAATCAGCCAGATTATGCCAAGATTCGTGCATATAGTACTGGACGGTGATGGATGCGTGTGAACCAGATGGTCAAGGCCCACACGTATGGGCGTTAACATTTCCATTTTTTTTAGACCGGAGGGGAAGAATCCCTCGGTTTACTTTTATAGAAGAATTAGGTGAGTATGCGCTGGTATTGCGAGCACGGAGGCTCGAACCCAGGCGGGCAGGCATGCATCAGCCCATGCCTACCATCCCGGCTATGCCGTGGTTCTCAATCGGCAACTTTGGATGTGCATAGTATGTAACTAGCATAGCCCGCCCGGCGGCACGCCGCGCCTGGTGATGCATTATATTTATACGGATCGTAAAGGCCATTGTTATATTTTTAATGACAGAATCGCATAACTAAAACCCAGAAAGAGTTCTAAAAGGTGGAAAATTAATACATTTATTGCAGCCATGTATGATAAATACTGATGAACGGAAGTGTACACGCTATTAATAAGGTCTACTTATTGGCACATTATAGAGACTGTTCTATGGAACATACCATATCCAATGATGCAACTGCATGAAAGTAAATGATTGCGGATGGCCTAGTTGAGTTAAATCATCCTAGTGTAGCCCCCTGTAAGATAGTTTGTAATGAAGTAGTCAAGAGCTTTTGCAAATTCCTCTACCTGTCCAACGGGTGTCTTACCTTCTTTGTATGTAATGATGGGATCATCTCTTTGAGGACGTTGGGGTACATGAGAAGAAGTGCCACGTCGGAGAAATCATTGCATATTATCGCTAAGATCATTGTTTGTCTTGCAAATTCATTCTGTTAGGTACTTACTTGCTAGCGAGCCATGTTGAATTTTCATGCCCCTGCGGTGGCACGCCGCGCCTATTGATGCTTTATGTGAGAAATTCTATGTACAATAATATTAAACTTCATATACCAATTATTTATATTTTATTCACTTTTTACGTGTTCACTTCAAATTTTATATTATGGTGTATGTAAAAAAAATATTGGTACAAATGCTATAATCTTTCATAAAGAAAAATTTTATTGAATGAAAAGAGTCAGTATATTAATTGTACATAAAGAGAATACATATTGATATTGCATGATAAATTTTTGATTCCTTGGTAATTCAAGGCATCCTTGTTTAACCGCCCATTGGTTTTGTGTTCGTAATGAAATGATAGCTGAGGAAGTTCACATCAGTAGTTAATATGATAGAGCTTGTATATGGGGCAGTTGTTCAGCTTCAATAAGAAAAACAGATTGTTAATGCCTTGCAATTGCTTTCGACTTTTCGCCCCGTAAGGGTCTTATTATGTAAGTTAATAGTATGTCATCCAAATTCATCATAGCTTGATGCATCCATACAATAAATATGAGAAGGGATCGTTCAAAAAAATAAATATGAGAAAGGGTTAAAACCATATCTCTAGTATTGATGCCTACATACAACAAATATAATAAGAGGGTAAACCCATATTATTTAGTCTTGATGCTTGCATAGAACAAATATTAGAAGGGAGTAAATCATGGTCATCCCAAAAACCATATCATCAAATTAGCAGCAGATGCAGCAAATGACACGGAACCATGGAGAATATATCCCACACTGAAACCGCTGTGGGTTTAACGGTTGCAAATTCCTGCACCAAGTACAGATAGTAAATGTTTGCAACAATAATGGAAGGGATACTATACCTTAAGAGCACAAAAATGAACCTGAAGCTAAATAACACCAATCAGTTAGTGGCCATCTCTGAACCTTTAGTCTACAAGAAAAGGCTTCAAAATAATCGACAGAAGAAATCCCTATATGGATTATCAAGAAGAAAAAAGATCAGGAGAAACCTTGTCTTATTACATAGCAATGATAGCACCAGAATTTTGACCACTTGCAAATCTCCCTGGCTGTTGAGCTGCACAAAAAATATGTGAGAGAGAGAGAGAGAGAGAGATGATCACACGAACCTGGACGTACGCGAAACCTCGTCGGACCATGCAAGGGGATACAACGCGGATGGCATGCATCGCAGTTTGAGTGCACTTCATGTTCAACAGCATCACATAGTAGTGCAGTGCGCAACGCCAGGCCGTGCCTTGCTGATGGACGTTTCACGTTGAGATCCACGTACTCATCCACATGCCCGCAGCATCATCAGCAACAGCCGATCCTGGCTAACAACGGACCACTCCGGCTCCAGTCGCTCCTGCGCAGTGTGGCCGCCTTCGAGACCATCCTATTGTCTGCTGCACCGCCTCCCCTCCACCCCGACGCTGCAACCTAACCCCTTGTTGGCGCCACAGAACAACCTGCTGTCTGCTACACTAGGAGCATCCGCCCTCGCCACTGTCACACCGCTCGCACTGGCAAGTGATCGTTATCCGGCGGTGGTGATGCCGTCGTCGTTGTCGTAGAGGTTGTTGCCGCAGGATCTATGCTCCCTGAACAGGGCGTCCTACTACGTCCGAGCGGAGACCATGGCCCCGCCAAGGGGATACGCAAGCGCCGGCTGCCGGGACACCCGGTTTCCGCACAGCCCGTAACCAATCGACAACATCTTCGAAGTAGTCACCGTCGGTCGCGGACGGCCGGTTGGACGGACTCAAGGCGATGCCGGATCCGAAGTTGTGGCTGATCCTCACCAGGCCTGCCAGCACCGCAAAGAAGGTCAAGGGAGATTAGGAGGCCCGGGGCAACAGCAGTGAGTTGCCGACAGCCAGGGCGCGGCGGCGGCAACGGCCGGTCATCAGAGGACGAAGCATGCTCCATACATACGGGCCGAGCCGAGACAACAGCCGACGCAGCAAGACAACCCGAACCACCACACCAGCCAACCAGAGCTCCCTGCGACGGAGGAGGCCGAGTAGGACGCCGCAGTCCATTACGACAGGAAGAAGGATATACCGTAGAAACAGTATATGCTAACCCAAAGAAAACCTAGCACAATGATATGAGAAGAAGAACGATCTATTTATAACCCCTAGGACGTAAGCGATGGTGGTATGTGGCGAGGTTTCGAGATCAAACGACTACAACGGCGCAAACCAGAAACAAAAAGCGGACTCTAGATCGAAACATGAAAGCGGCACGGATCAAAAAACGCAAGAACCCTCCAGATCAGGTGATGGAAGCGGCACCGTTTTTCACCATAGAGCGGCAAAATCGCTAACCGCACCCAACCGCACCCAAGAATTCAGCACACAAGTTCAAAAAATTTGAAACTAAACACCGAATCCACAAGGCGTTTGTACACCGCCACATACCAAATTAATACCACGCGGCACATACGCAATACATCCTGGGTTGTTTTCACCCAAGTGGCCGGTTCTCACGGCAAAAATCTTGCCTGCAATAGAGGCTTGGGTATTATTCGTGCAGTTTTTACTTTTTGCCTAAACTCTAGAAAGCTGACGTTGGTTTTCTAGGAATGTGGTGGTGCCGGAGGCAGGTGACGGACGTTGGTGTCAAGCTTAGAGATGTTCTGCTATCTTTTCAGTTTTGTCATCTCGGTCTTTACGCAACTTGTACTTTGTTCTTTCTGATATGAATGAGACACGTATTACCATGCAAAAAAAAAGGTCACAACGTCCATTGATAGGGTTTTGATTGTTACGGCCTAAGTATTGCCTTGGATCGACGGCACATGGATGAATGTGGTAGATGGCACTAAAAATCTGACGGCATGGCAAACCTGACTTTTTTTCATGGAAATTTATATTAGCGCGGTGATGACAAATTTAGTTTGCAAGCACGGTAATTTTCTGACAACAAAATAACTGAAGCGGATTTGCCATGCTCGCCAGTTAAACTTGCCATCCTGTGAGAATATAATTTTCTATGAAAATAGTTCGATTTGTCATGGTCAAAAATCTGACATCGAATTTGTAGTGGAGTCAAAAAAATGTATACATATGTACCACACGCTTGATTGTGATTGGTTAATAATGGCATCTTAATTTGACTTCACATTTTCCAACAAGAGTACACGACGAGATATTATAAATTTCTTTTCATACAAATTTTGGAAGAAATGGCCAAGCTTGACTCTAACATATTGAGTTTTATAAAACATCCTATCTCTTTGTGTTTGAAAAGAGGTGTTGGGTCAATTGAAGGTAACTGCAGGTTTTTTTACTTTTCGTGTTTGCTGTTCTTCTGAAAGCGTGAAATATTCAGTCGATTCTGGAACGAGCGGCACATCATGGCCTCACCTACGAGCCTGAGTCTAGAAAGGGCGGGAGATGAGTTCGCCGGTGAGAGAGGCAGAAGCTTGATGGACACATGGGCGGGGGTTGAGGGTTCAACAATTTCAGCGAAGGGTCGTGTTTAGGAGGAAGGTCGGTCGGGGCAATGGTGGAGTGGTGAAGGAAGCGGCATGACACGCATGGTAGCACCGCCGGTCACGGATGGTGGGGGATGGCAGTTCAGCCTGTGTTGGAGAGCATTTCATCGGTTTGAAGGGAGGAAGGCAATTGAAGGTGAAAGAAAGACTTTCAAACATTGGATCACAATCGGAAGGATGCTGCCAATTTGACTGAACTCGAAAAAAAATCAGACGGCTGATAGATGGTCAACCCCTTTTCTTTGTATGTTTGTGGGTTCACCTTTGTAGGAGTATTTACACTTTCATTTGTAGGAGTATATATTTTTGGATATACATCCACACTTTTTTTTATAACAATTGACATGATAATGTGTAAAAGAAAGGATGTTAATCGAGAATCCTGCTAGGATTGAAAGACTAGTGACCCATGAAACTTGCAGTGAATCCGCCATCTCTAGAAGGCGTCAGAGCATGGAGAGAATTTGAGTAGACCAGGCCCGCGCCGTTTCATACACCCTCCAAGGCCCATGTATTTCGCCAACTTTATCCACTTACCTTTATGATTTTTCACTTTGGTGCATTCCATCAATCTCCCTGCAAGAAAGCATAGTCTACAGTGTGTTGCCCCATACAACAAATTCACATGATCTTCCAAACCCGTACGTAACCCACCTCAGCAACGCACAACATCATCGAATAAAAATTCAAATATCTTTCTTTCAGGAGAAAAAAACTTACAATAGTATATGTTAGCAAAAACAGTAGTAAGCGGCAGCCTAGAGATGGATGGGAAAGGAGGACTATACTGGGCTTACATGTGAGAGTTTGGTAGGTCGGGGCAGAAGTTTTCTTATCTTCTTCCCTCCCGGTTAAGTGGGCTCGACTAGGGTTTAAAACCTTCCTAGCCCATACCTACATGTGGGCATCTTTGTTGTCAGGAGTGAGTCCATGTAGCATGGGCGGTAAGGGAACGCACTATTGACCCATTTGCCCATGGCAAGTTTTCGGATAAGTTGCTTTCCCAAGTATTGCATCGTTATGGTGCTAAGATGGTACACGGTGACGTGCCCATTTATGTGGAGGAGGAGTGCATCCTTGTGCGGGTGCAATCCTATGATCCTACAAAACCCATGGCCCGGCAGTCCTAGGTGGACGACACTTTCGTCTATGTCGATGAAGTTGTCCTCGTCCGAGTTACAAGAGTCCTCTGAATCTTCACCACATTTGGCTCTTTCTCCTTCTTTGTCCACGCCATCCTCCTCGCCATGGGTGATTTTTTCAACGCGACCGGAGTCAAACAAGCTGACTGTTGCTTTCCTGCTATCGACCACCTCCCATGGCACAATGGATTTTATAGGTAGCATTGAGTCTTCCAGTCGAGAGTAAATAGCATAAAACTACTACTTTACAGGTTAGCGTTCCAAAAAACTACCGGCTTTTAAATTTTCTCAGATAACTAACAAATGAGTGGTCGGCTGTTTCAAAAAACCCAAATCGTCGAGTGCTTTAAGATTGATCATGATTATGACAGGTTGGGCCCGCAACTAAACGAACCGTTTGATTGACCGTTAACTTACAAGTGAGGCCCACATGTCAGTCCTCACTTTTTTTACAAAATAGCCCCTATAGACATTTCTAAAAAGCAATCGGGTCCCTGCCATTTTTCTGAAGAAAGCAATCAGGTCCCTGTAGTGCTCGGGTCCCTATTCACGGCTACCGCCGCGCCATGCCGTGCTCCATGCCGCCGCCACGCACCTGCAGGGCGGCCTCTCCTGCTCCTTGCCGCAGAGACGGCCTCTGCTGTTGCTCCTTTGCAGCAGCCGAGCCGCGATGGCCTCTGTTGTTGCTCCCTGGCCGTCGATTTGGCGCATGCGCCCTGGCCGTCGGACTTGGTCGCATCCGGCGGCGGCGAGCTGGTGGCTTCGGCGGCGGCGAGCTGGTGGCTTCGGCGGCGGAGGAGAGAGGGAGGCCGGGGAGGGGTGTCGCTGGCTCGGGAGACGACAGAGCCGCTGGCCTAGCGCATGCGCCCTGGCTGTCGAACCTGGCGGCGGCTAGCTGTCGGCGGCGGCGGCGAGCTGGTGGCTTCGGCGGCGGAGAGAGGG
>NC_041387.1:4391939-4423650 GCF_002162155.2 Triticum dicoccoides
GGCGGCGGCGGCGAGCTGGTGGCTTCGGCGGCGGAGGAGAGAGGGAGGCCGGGGAGGGGTGTCGCTGGAGACGACAGAGCCGCTGGCCTAGCGCATGCGCCCTGGCTGTCGAACCTGGCGGCGGCTAGCTGTCGGCAGCGGCGGCGAGCTGGTGGCCTCCGGCGGCGGAGGAGAGAGGGAGGCCGGGGAGGCGTGTCGCTGGCTTGGGAGAAGACAGTCGATGGCTCGGGAGGGGGTTGTGTGTTGTGCTCGAGCTCGCGAGAGAAAAAGAGTTCAGGGGAGGGAGAGAAAGAAAAGAGAAGAAAGAGACACCGACATGTGGGCTCTATTTGTAAGTTAACAGTCAACGTAACGGTCAAACACACAGTTCGTTTAGTTGCGGGTCCGACCTGTCATAATCATGATCAATCTTAAAGCACTCGACGATTTGAGTTTTTTGAAACAACCGACCTCCTATTTGGTAGTTATCTGGAAAAAAATAAAAATCGGTAGTTTTTTGAAACCCTAACCTGTAAAGTAGTAGTTTTATGCTATTTACTCTCCAGTTGATGACCATATGGAGCAAGGTTGGCCTCATGCATCAATGTCCATGCTAAATACCCGTCAACTGGTTCTGACAATGTCCATACCTGGAGCTGGAACATGTCGATTGCCACATAATAAATCCCTTTCTCATAACGCGCTAGGATGGACTTAATGGGAAGGCCCTGCTCGAAGGTGACTTCTTCATTGTTGCAGGGTTTCCCTGGCAGCTGGACCATATCATACATCTCTTGTGAGTTGCGTACGATCATAAGAATGTTGTTGTGGCAATGCACATAGAGCGATCCTCGCCAATACTTAGCTGATTTCCATATAATCGTGTAGTCTTTGTATCTTGACACCGGCAATAAGTCGCTGAGATGCTGGGGAGTGCAATTCCTGGGCACAAACTCTCGACTCTCCCAGTGGTTATTCCAGGAGGAAAACACCAGTAAAGACAACACATCATCTTTGGGCTCGTCGGGCGCCAGCATGTGGGCATGCTGCTCTTGTTACTGAACTTCGGTTTCTTCTTCGTCTTCAGATAGTTGCTCTTCGTCGAGTAAACAAGACCAGCGTAGCTGCTCCAGGGAGATTTCCATCCACGTTTCCTCTGTTTCGACCATGGATGGCCGGACCACCTCCTTCTGATGGCGCAACTGCGTTAGTATTTCTGGGAACACCAACACCTCATGGTGTCGTGACACTGCTGGGTCAAAAGCGAGGAACAAGCCTTTGCAATACGTTACTGACGACGGTGGGGACGGCAGACGGGCACACCTTACCGTCGCCGGATTGCACACGCAATAATAGTTATAGCTTTTTTGGAGGAGCAGGAGACCGTTGCAGTGATCCATCACAGAGGCCCAGTGATGCTCAAAGACAGGGTACCGGAAGACAGTGATGCTCAAGTTTGGGACAACCAAATAACCAACTGCAGGCCCTCAAATGTGCATCTAAATGATAATTGCGTTCAATTTAAAATTCAATAGCATAAGCATAACCTCTACAGACGTTGAGAAAAAAATTGATGTGCAGGAAATAAATTCAGACAAACACCACGGTGTTTCCTGCTTGTGTTTTTACCTCCAGTGTTCTTCTTGCTAAACTATGCTTTGAGGCATCTTCAAATTCTTTGATATTGATGTTGTTTTATCGTCCAAATGCCTAGATGCTGTTGATTGACATTGATGTTGCCATTTTTGCCAAGTATGGTGGTTCTCTCTTGGACTTGCAAGGTTCTCTTTGGACTACTTTGAGGAGGTCACCTTTAATTCATTTGGATCAGGATCACCCAGCTAGCTAACTTCATGTGGGTGATGGGTTGATTCCTTACCGTAAAAAACGATTGCAAAGTTTAACCTACCAAAAAAATGAGGCATCCATGTAAAAAGATTGACCAAGGAACATACATCCATGTGGCGCTAGATGAGTGGCCAGTGTAAAGTTCCAACAGAGCAACAAGGTTGAAAAGAACAAGGTTCAGAACTTAAATGATGTCTCCACTCTCCAGTTTAAATTCAGTAACAAGGGAGAGCAAAAACCTTTTGCTGCTGCTGGAGGAGAACGGAGAAGGGCGGTTGCTTGATTGCAGAACGTGAGCACACTCATGACGTTGGGCGTTGTTTCGTTAGCAGTTCGTCGGACCGGGCGACCAAGGGTGCACATCATATGCCTGTGAAGATCAGCAAGCAAGTGGTGTGCTGAAACGAATGGTGATGAAGTAGGGGATACATGCGTGCATGATGATGCAACATTTTCTGATTAAATGCAGTCTAGACTGACTTTTAGACTGATTTTCAATCAAAATTGAAAATAGCTACACTAAGTTTCAAAATAGAAAATACACTTCTCAGTTTTACAGACTGAAAATTACTGTATGACAGTACAAAACTTGCTTGCAATAAAATCCCAACGCTCTAAAACTGAAACTTTAACTGACATTTAGACTGAATTTTTACTCCAAGAGTTTTTATATTCAGATCACTTTAACTGAATTTTAGATTGAATTTTAAACTTTCTTGCAATAAGCTTGTAGTACACTTTATATAAAGATCAGGATCCAAGCTCTAAAATTGAATTTTTAACTGAGTTTTAAAGTGAATTTTTACGACTGCACCTGTTTCAATCTCAGTTTCAGAAAGTTTATATTCAGATCAGGAGACTGACTTTTAAACTGACTTTATATTCAGTTTCAGGTAAGGACATCAGAAATCTACAGCAGTGAGGCCAATTCTACATCATCTGTGACAGAGATTCTACGGCTGTGTGGCCAATTCTACAACATGTGTTTCAGAGAATCTACAGCAGTGAGGCCAATTCTATTGTGTGGCAATTCTATTGTAGCAGCCCAATCAATTCTACTCAAGCAAAGAATCTGTAGTACTCAAGCAAATTTGTAAGCAAGCAATGAATCAGTATGCAAGCAAACGTGTACTCAAGAAAATCTGTTGTCCCGAGGCCAATCAGTATGAAAGCATCTGTGTAAGCAAGCAAAGAATCTACAATACCGACGAGGAACAGACCTTGAGGTTGGTGTGCTTGGCGGTGGAGTCCTAGAGCGGATGGAGGAACATGTCGGAGCTCGCCGCCACCATCCCGCCGCCGCTGCTGCGTGGGCCGTAGCCACGTCGTAGTCAGACCTGTGTTGATGCTGGATGAGCATGACGAAGGCGGCCAGGTAGCCGCGGCTGCAGGAGATGAGCTCCTCACCTGACGACAAGCAGCAGCAGCCCCGTGCAGGCGACCGGCAGAAGTAGCTCTGTCGCGCCGTATTGGTACTCTCCGCCGCAGACTGAGCACGACCGCTGCAGATCGAAGAGCCGGAGGGGGAAAATCGGATTTTTACCGATGCGGAGGGACATGCGAGAGGAAGAGAGCGCCGGTAACGCGCGCAAGGGAGAGGGCGCCGGCGCTGGGGAGGGAGAGGAACTGTGGGGGAGGGGGAGGAGGCGCAGGCAGCGTGGAGCTGCGCGGAGGGAAACGGCGTCGGTGGTGCCGGCCGGTCGGAGAGGAAGGAGGAAGAGAGCGACCACGCAGAGGGACTTCGGGTTCGGTCGGGAGAAGGCTGAGGACTAAATTGCAAAATGACAGCTGCGACATGAATTTCGGGACGGAGGGAGTAGCTGTCTTCCGGTACCCTGTCTTTGAGGACTAAATTGCAAAATGACGGCCGGATTAACGATGGACGTGGTAGATAGATATAATAGTAGTTAGATCGAGCCCGTGACCGACTTCAATTAGCAGCCAGCTTACGTTACGTGTCGACTTCGATTCCTACGCATACACACATGTATGTATACCTTCTTAGGAAGTTCAGTTGGAACAAAGTGTCACAAACAACTGTGTAAGTACAATACAAACAACGACAGCTCACGACAGCTCATGTGTTTTAATTTTCTAGAACTTTTTGGAGAAAAAAAATCAATCATGCATAACGCAGACGCTAAAAAAATCTATCGTATAACATTTTGATACCTTTTTAGGGTCCCAAAGTATCTTCTCTCTTTGTGTGTGCATTTTTCCCACATGATATACGAAATTACTGCATTTTGTTTTCTTTGCGTCACTCAGACGTAATTAAATGAATTTTTCCGTGCTTCCACTTCTAATTTTAAATCACAAAAACTGGCTGTGGGTGCTACATCTTAGATACTTTATTATAATTAAAAAGTATGGTTGCCCTTCATGTTGTCCACAGTTTAAATTTGATTCTTCAACCAATTTTCCTACATTTTCTGTCTCATATTTGCACACCAGACACGATATATCATCAAAAATCAGAATGTTTGGACGCTGACACCGCCACCAACTCGATCCTGGACCCATCCTTCAGATCTTATCGCCCTTCTGTCAGTGTAGCTTCATAAAGGGCGCAGGCCGCACAGTGGCAAAAGTAGCCCATCATCCCAGCTGGATAGTATGTTCTGATCAGGAAGCGGATTTGTAGCACCCGGGTGCTCCACACCCCTATACAAACATTAAATTCAAGAAAAATACCAAAAAATTTGAAAAAAAAATCTGAGTTTGGGATATCAAACTTGGGGTCCTGATCTACTTCCGTGTGAAATTTCATGAAAATTTACCAGGAAACGTATTCGTGGCAAAAAAGATAAAATTTCATATGTATAGAAAAAAATGTTTGTAAGGATTTTTTTTCAGACAGTATTTCCTTCGTCATGAATACGTTTCCTGATATTTTTTGACGTAATTTCACAGGGGAGTAGATTGAGAACCCACGTTTCATATCCCCAAGTTTCAGTTTTTTTTCTTCAGTTTTTTTGGTATTTTTTACAACTAATATTCGTATAGGGTTGTGGAGCACCCAAGAGCTCCTGTGTATTTTCCATTCTGATCACCATCTTATTAGTTCAGTGACAATATCTATGTCAAACAAAATTGGAAGTCATGTCAGCAAACATTGGATGCTCATACTATTATGAACTGTCCATTTTTTGCAAGAAAAAAAATACAAGAGAGGACAGATTTGGGATTAAGAGGACATATTTGGGATTAAGAGAGAAATATTTTACAAAAAGCCAAAAAAAACTTCCTATGTATTCATCACAAATCAAGAAAGTAGAAAGAACACCCTGACTCACAGACCACCTAGAGACGAATACAAGCATCAAAACGTGCCAAAGGAGTCCCACCATTATCGTCCCTCCCTCGTCAGAGTTGGGCAAACTTTGCTGTAGTAGACAATCGGGTAGTCGTCGTGCTAAGGCCTCACATGACTAGTGGACTAGAACAATGACCATCGCCGATGAAGTCAATGGTAAGTCGAAATGATCCAACTTGTAGACACGAACGAATTAATTAGGTCGACGACCGGGTTAAAGAGGGTCCACCTAAGACATCCTTTGAGCGAATCCCTTGAGATCCACCCGAGACGCACATCCACACACCCTACGATGACGCTCAACACATTGTCGCGACATCGGCTAGAGGGGAGACCCTAATCCATTGTCAGTGAGCCATCACCGTCTCTCCTTCCTGATTAATTGGGTCACAAACACTAATCAAACACACAAAACTCTTTAAACCGGAGCCCTTCCGCTGACAAGGGCCAGGATCCACCGCGCCGCATGACCCTAATTGAGGTGACATGACACGAGACAGATCGGCGGTGGCGTGTCTATTTACAAAATGGTGATTTTTTTTTAAAGGAACGTGAATATATTTGAAATTGTCAAAGTCAGCTAAGAAATAGGAGGGATATTTTCTTAGTCAACTAGTCTCTATCTCTACCTAATATTAAAGGAAGTATTGTTTCTCCAACTTTTTTCGTTTACAGTGGGACCAAAATAATTTTTCGTCCGTCGGCACGATTTCTCGTTCTCCTGATTTTGTTTCCGTAAAAAAAAATCGTAGGACGCACAAAGCCATCGTGAGCCGGCCCATTAGCGTTCTCCTGATTTTGTTTCCGTAAAAAAAAAATCGTAGGACGCACAGAGCCATCATGAGCCGGGCCATTAGCGTACCAACTACTCGCGCATAGAAAATATCCACGGAAAAAATACTACATGGCGAGGAATCGAACCAACACATTCACGCTAGGCCCCGAGCAATGCTACCACCAGACAAAACAAGACTTCGTGTTTCATTGGCAGCACAACGTCTTTAATTAAGCTAATAATCGTGCCAGTTGCTGAGAGCAAAATAAATTGTTTAGAAAAAGTGAATATATTTTTGAACGCGAGTATTTTACAAATCTTTGAATAAGAAATTGAAACTCGAACATCTTTTAGAAAAAGGAACAATATTTTATTTTTTATCTTTTTTAAATCTGAATACTATTAACACAGACAATTTCTGCAAACTAGGAGGTAATGTACTGATTTTTTTTGAATTGTGAACATTTTTCTAAAACACAAATATTTTCCGAACTTTCAATTTGAAAAGGCAAACATTTTACAAAACACGATTTTTTTGGGGGGAAAACGGGGAGGTACTGTAGCTAACATTTTTCTAAATCTACACCTATTAAAACTAGGTGAGATTTTGAAATATGCATACGGATGCATTGTTTTAGTTCAATTATTAAACTAGGGATATGAAAGGAATCTTTGTCCCCGTCGTGTCTTCACGTACGACCAGCCTCGCTCGACCCAGTGACACCCATCAAAATGGATGAGGAGTCCAACTAAGGTTTCATGATCTATCTGACACAAACTACTCAACTTACATGATAATAACACAGACATATATTATGTGTAGAGCTTTTCCCTATTATATTAGCTGGATGATAAAAAAATCTTTGTTCAACGTTCTTGATCTTGCCGGACACGAAGGAAGCTCAATGATCTAGCTATTGAATCTCACCAACCTTGATTAGTGACAACTGGTACTGCGACCACCGACGACAAGGACGATAAAGAGGACAAACGAAAACATGGGTATGGTGTTATACTAAAATAGAGGATGTGGACCTAAGGATGAGATATTAGTTATGTTTATTATACTAGGGGCATGAGGGTGAGGTCTTTAGCCATACTCAGTGCCAGTGCTAAGGGCGTGTGAGAGTTGATGTTCTCCCGTTGCAACGCACGGGCATGTTTGCTAGTATACTATATTATCTATGCAATAGATAAATAATTACTACCAAGAGGTGAACAATTTTATAATATTGAATGAACAAATTTGTAAAATCAATCAGTAAACAAGATTTTCTCAGGGTAAGATTTTTCTCAGGCGACTATGAAAGACATATAGAATGCCAGTTTGACTTGTATAAAGGTACACAAATTAATCGATGCGAGGGTTGAAGGAAGCCACCGGATGATTAAAGAGAAGCTGCATGAAGAGGTGAATATTAGCCGGAGGGTAGGGACAGAAGGAGGGCAATGCAAACGCGCCGGGACTTGGCGCGTTCTTTGCTCGGGAGGCGGCTAGGATGTCAACAAGCAGAATGTAGGGCGAGTGGACGCTGTCGTCGCCATTTGTCGTGTCCATCGATCGATGATGATCAGCGCTTGTGGAGGCAATGCAGCATGCATGGCGCCATGGAAGATAAAGTTGTACTAGTCGATCAAGTCCGTAGTGGGTCAGTTATGAAGGTCATACGCTGCTGTTTAACAGTTGTGAGTCAGTTCCGAGACATAGAAAATTATCCAAGTCATACTCTAGCAAACACTGGACGCTCTGAACTCAAAAAGAAAAAGAAAAACATTTTCATGCTGTGTTTTTTTCGTGCGTAGTTTAAAGCTGTCTAACGGTCAATCTATCTTTCCACCTACTTTCCCAGCGAGAGAAATATGCAGAAAAAAAATCAAAGGGAGAAATGTGAAAAGAAAAAGGGAAAAGAAAATTAGATTTTGCGAACAATATTTTACGTCCAAGCTGACCATGGTTTTGATGGATTATGGATGAGCTTAATCCCATATAAGACAATAATCCCTGGTTAATCTCTAAGATCCATAAATGTGCACGTCAAATAGTGGGAAGTTTGATGGGAAGTTTAGTATCATACTCCTCGTCTTCATCCGCCTCTGCTTCCACTACTTCCCCTTCATCGACACCATGGTCGAAGACGCCGCCGCCAAGAAGTAGGCCAGGGACGACGCCGAGGCTGCCGTTGCTGCCACCGCGTTGGCCTGGCTAACCGGAGGGTATGATTTGTTCATCCCCTGTTTACTCGTACATGTGCTAGATGTATATATGTTGTTCATAGATATTTCGGTTCTATGTACTATACGTGCTCATATGCTTAGGTATCGGTATGAGATACATATATACCGTATTTGCCATGTTTACTGCTTACTCGTGGATTAGATTAGTCGAAGAAGTGCTAATATTTCCAACCGGTATACCTCCTCTTCTTACCTTGATATGGCCAAGGGTGTGAGCCATAAAACAAAGTCGCATGTATGGCCTATAAGGCAAAACATCTGTGTGTGGTATAGTATGTTTTCTTTAGAAAAATACACGCATGGCATGTGGGCCCTACAAGTCAGAAATGTTGTCAATCGTGTTTTATGCGCTTGTTTGCCCTGGAAGAGTAGGTATAAACAAGGTAATATGGTTGTATATGTATAATTTCTCACTTGATATACGGTTTTCAGAATCAGCCTATTATCGACCCAAATGAGCATCACAAAATATAATGTGAATATGTCAGATTCCCAAGTGTGTGTGACTACTTATTATGCCATGAGGCCTTTAGTGGTTTTCTTTGTGTTGGGACGTATGCCATTGTGTGGTGTATGGTGCGGTGTGAAACTGTGAATTACGTATGTGTCGGGTCTGTGTGTTTGAAGTCGTGATCATTCTTGGTTCTTCAGTTCGGTGTTCTCAGTTTGTCTTTTCGGTTCATGTCGATACCACATCCTGGTTAGAATGAAGTGACACCATCCTAATGAGTCCCATTTCCATCAGGTCCTCAGTAGCCATGCGTGCCAGAGACGTTGATCTTCAGTTAGATAAATGCTTGCTGTCCCCTAAAAAACGATAAATGCATGCTGAGTGAGATGACCAGGATAAGGAGCTAATAAGCCCCGAACCAATCAAACACTAAGGTTCAGACAAACATGGACTTGAGTCAATAAGATTACTCGAGCCAGCACCTTTTGAACGGATGGCTTACAGAGGGCACGCGGTAGTATATGGGAGCTCTCGCCTAGCCTCCACGCACATGGCTTACACAAAACATATATGGCTTATAGATTCGCCACGTGGCGTCGTTGTTAGTGCTGCCGGTCGTGATCTCACTTTTTTTTTACCGTGTGCCTCTACTTATACCCGGCTTACAGATAAGCCGTATGCCCGATAACTGACACTCGGCTTATATCCCATAAGCCGAAACATTCTAAGCCGTGAGCGGGACACCGAGTGCAACACTCGGCTTACAATTTATCGTGGTTAAAATGGCCTTTGCCGTGTATGAAACATACACTGCTTTGTTTGCTTTTCCTGTAGCGATTGCTTCTTAGAGAGGGATTATAGAGGCGTTCTTGCTAGCACGCAAACATAGGCGAACTAGAGAGAAACCCTAACAAAAACGAGATGCCATAGCTAGCCCTAGATGGGGGCTTCTATAGTCCGAATTACAAGTAAAAAGTAGGTGTGAAAGCAAAAATGATCTAAATTAAAATGGTGCATAGTAATAATGACGAGCTGGCAAAAACAGTAATTTAACGGTGGTCGCACGACCGACAATGGACGACTGTCACTGCACGTTATGATCAAACTTTTAAATAGCCGCCTATAGCCCCGCTATGGCCCTAATATAGCGGTTTGAGCATGGTGCCTCTGAATAATGTTCATGTACAATTGTCCGATAAAGTTATGACATAGCCGGCTATAGCCTTGCTATAGCTAATTTGGATGACCGCCGCTACTTGGCATATCCCGTTGTTTCAATGGTTATGATGGCATGTTCTATGCCCAATCTTCATCCAATGGCTGAATTTGAAAGATAATGCTTGACGCTCATGTAATTGCCGTGCCTTGAGACTGAACTTGTCCTCAAATCTAAAACTGTGGAAATACTTTCTAAATAAATGTAGAATCGTCCCAGGTTGCCTGCTTTTGCAACAAATTCTTCCACTTGATGAGCCACTGGACAACAGGAATGCTGATGCCACCTTGTGCACGAGGGATCGGCTCACGGTCCAACATAACTTCTAGTTCGATTAGTATTGTGTCGTCTAGTTTGGGCAAATGTAAGTTGGGGTTAGGAACAAATGCAGGTCTCAAATTAATGCTTCTTGAAATGACTCACATGAAAGGTGTGTTATAGACAAGTGGCTACCTCTTGAAGGTGAAACCAAACATGAAGAAAACAAAGAGGAGCAAAAGTAAGAAGGGTGGCGCCATCGAGAAGGCGTCCACAGTTTCATGATGGAGGGTGCTCAATTTTTATCATTATCGGTGTTCTCATCGGGAGTTCCGTTGTGTTGTACATGTGTCGAGGGTTGTGGTTCTCGTGCCTTGGGAAGGCCGCCTATGTGATTACGGTATTTCATGCTTTGTGAGTAGTTACTACTTATGTGTTATTTGTATGGGTTTTTCATAAATTAACTAGGAAACTCTCTTCTCCTTGATTAATCAATGGTGCAAATCTTTTGCCTCCGTTTAAAAAAATCTTCATCTAGTTAGGATTTTTGAACTATGATCTCAAGACAGGGGCAAGTAAGCACTCTCAGGCCTGAACTGAAGAGATTGCAGTTCATACAAGGGACGACTAAGATGAGTTTGGGTAAGAATGTTGTAACGACTGACGACCTCAAGTCAGATGGCCCCGGGCCCGACCATCAGATGCACCCGGCCGGCCGTGCTGAGCATTGTCCTCTTGGTGATTCCGTGACACATTCCACGCTGCCAACATCGACTCCGGTTTCTTCTTTGCTGCCGACCCTACACCAGCAAACAACAAGAGGAGCCACCCCACTCCAGGACACACAGCTTCAACAATAACGTTTGTGTCCCACATCATTTGCCTTGGTCTGGGGCTGGTTTCCCTAAAGAGTTGCGGGTGACTGAGTCCATGTGGCGTTGCAGCTCGCATGAAACGGGTGGCATATTGGGGCGACTTGATTACTCAATCTATGACTGACAAACTCTTTAGGCTCTGTTGGTATATATGGAGACATGCACTTCCATCTCCCATCACTCTAGGGCCAAGTGAAACGTGGCGAGCTATCAATACAAGTGTAATAATGTAGCGTAACATGCCATAAACATTTCACACACACACACACAAACACACACACACACACACACACACACACACACACACACACACACACACACACACACACTTACTTCTTAGTTTTCGCAAAATTCGTATATATAGCATTGTTGAAGGAACATGACAGAATTATTGTAAATATCATAATTCAAAACCAATGAAATGAGCGTATGCATAGCTGCTCATTCATATGGCACATCTCATTCTCAAAACACTCTGGGAAATGATGGCGACAGAGGATAAAAGTGGACAAAAAAATCAAAAATATTATAATGCAAAATACAATTATATAATGAGAAGTATAGCCGCTCATATGGCGTTCATATCGCCATCTCGAAACTCTTGGAAAAGATTAAGCCCCGTAGTTGATCCAAACCAATATCTTCTACACGTCAACTTCAAGTCTCGGCATCTCAGTCGTGTTTCCTGCAATATGCTCAATATGCTTAAAGTCTTGCTTGTCAACTTTGGAAACTATAAAATTCTCGTGAAACTACAATGCAAACTAGATTTGAAGAAAAACAATATATACTTGTCATTTGAACAGCTTCACTTTGCTGCTAATTAATTCGTTCGTGGCGTTGACAAACAAAATTAGTACTCCCACCATTCCCTCATACAAGGCCACTAATTGTAATCGAGGCAAAAATTAATTATGTTTCCTCATGCTACCAACTGTTTTAATATTTGCATGCATGTAGTCATAATGACATTGTGATATTTCCTTCTAAATTCCTTTGTTGCATGCATATGGGCGTATTAATGATCCCGGTTAATGAAAGGAAAAGTGGGCTTGCAAAGCAGTCATTAAATTTTACCTTGGTACCTGTAATTTGAGTTTGTGGCCTTGTATAAGGGAATGGAGGGAGTAATTCTATCGACAAATAACTAATGGACCCACAAACACGGTATAGTACAACACATACATTAATAGTTGAATTGTGTTCAAAAAAATACCAGAGCATGTCATTCTTGAGTATGATCATGTGTATTTGCCGTCAAATAATCTTCCCTTGCTGAAAAAGATCGGGCAAATCGCCATAGCCACCAGTCTGATCAAAGTGAAGCTGTTCAAATGAATGCAGACGTAAGCAAATTATCATCAAGCAACAAATCCAACCAGTAAAAGTTTCTCTGAGAATTCTGTAGGCTTAGCTTAGCTCTTATAATTGTTCTATGGTGTCAAAGAAATGCTACCATATGATTGCTACAGAAAATAAAAAATGTAACTAGAACCAAAAATAGTCCTGCCTGCAAATACCAAAAGATTATTATATTATTATTAATACTAGAAGTACTTCCCTTCATATTCAAATTAGTTGGAATTTCAACACAAGAGAAGAGAGCACAGAAGGATCATCAGTGTCTTATTAGTATCCCGGTCCAAATTACAACCTCCGTCCAGGTTTATTAGTCCCCGTCCTATTTTGGGTCAAACTTTGACCGCATATTTTACTAAGAAAATGTTAATGCACATCATTAAAAAAATATTGTTGAGTATTTGAATATAGTTTCTAATGATATTTGTTTTGCTACATAAAGTTATATTTTATTACTTATCATTGTGGTCAAAATTTGACTCAAAATACGATGGGATTAGTAAATCCAGACGGAGGTAGTACTGAGTCATTTTGAAAGGGGATGTCCTCGATCTGACATTACTACTGATTGCAACAGGGAGGAAGCGTACCATGGCATCTTGAGTATGATAATGTGCAGTTGCCATCGAATAATCCTCACCCAGGTGAAAAGGTTCCAGCAATGGCTCGTTGACATTAGCCTGTGCAAAGTAAAGATGTTATTCTTTATGCCAAACGGGGTGCAGCTGTAGGTAGGTTATCATCGAGCAAAAGTCCAAACAGGTAAAAGTTTCTGAAGAATGATGTAGGCTAAGCTTAGCTCTTATAATTATTTTATATCACACATTATTATGAGATAGCTCTGGGTTGACATGCCACCAACCTGAGAATGTTGTCTAGTAAGCTGCAAATAAAGGGAAATATATGGTCAGTTTAATTTCAATATATGTGGCAACTAAAACTCAGAAATAGCTGGTCGATTATGGCCATGATTCTATACACTTTTGTTCTTATTTTGCTAGGTTAGTAACAATATGATACAAGAATAGTTCCACTTAAATTAGGTCATACATACATATAACAACACACTTTAAGTAATGTAGGATTGAAGACATCAATGAATCAAGAAAGGACAATTATGTCCAGCAAGTTAACTACAGTTATGACTTAGGAGCAGAGAGAATGAATTCTGGAACAGCTTATATGTGTGTTGATGCCTAGCTAGGCAGTGAAGGGCTGCACCAAGTTGAGAATTGGTATTTAAAAATATAACATCGCCCACATCATGAATTCATGATTGCAAGGAAAACCAAACAGGAAGTATTGTACATACCATGTTAGTCTCCCACAACATATCATCATACATGTCATTCATAGGCCAACTCATCTGTGTTTTTATTTCAGTAAGAGGATGGTATCCAGAGCTCTGCAAATAAAGCGCAATGGCCAGGGTTACTTCATTCTTTCATACACATTCAATATGTATGATGTTAAACCCGGGCATGGGCAGCGCGGCCCGACGACCCCGCCTGAGCCTGGCCCGAAAAACCCGGGCTGGGTCGGGCCGGGCTTGACACTCGGGCCGGGCTCGGGCTTTGTTTTGCAGCCTGAAATGTAGTTCGGGCCGGGCTCGGGCATCTCTTTTTCTATTTTTCGGGCCGGGCTTTCGGGCTTTGGGCTTGATTTTGGGCCGGGCTCAGGCTTGAAATCAGGGAGTATTTCGGGCTTCGGGCCGGGCTCGGGCTTGAGAAATGAAGGTCGAGCTTTTACAAGCCCGGCCCGGCCCGACATTTGCCCAGGTATATATGATGTGACCAACACTGATTGAGCATAGGCGGTAATCGTGATAGGTAGGAAGCAGTGGGGGGGGCAGTACTGATGATGCATGGGGTTGAGATAAATAACCTAACAATCTTTTTTAGAAATCTTATAACATGTTACGAATGGAATGCATGATATCTCATACATTTGTAACCTGTAGGAGTCCTGCGTGCTAATAACCTAATTCCCCCTTATTCGAATTGCATGTTGTCTACAAAATTATGTCCAGGATATCAAAGGACTTGGTGCCTTAGTTTTCAACATGGTTTCCCGATGAAGTATTCACATCTCTCTTACCCTACAACCAGTAAGCAAATGACAAGCATGTACGAACCAAAATCGACTCACTAAAGCATCTTTATGTCTTAATATGGGAGATAATGCAACTGAGTTGTCATATTTGGGCAAACATAGTGGTTACACAAGAAATTTAACACTAGGTATAACATGTTCTAGTATGTGAATGGAAAATGTAATTACCTCACTGTTAGGAACTGGATTAGTGGTGTAATCAGGCTGTGAACCATTCGTCAATCCACCAACATTGCGAGCTGCAAGCATGGCATTAAATTAAAGAAGTGCAAACAATTATCCAATTAAAGACAATGCAATTTAACATGAAAGGCGTAGAAGTATAAACAATTTATACAAAGGACAACTATTGCTAAAAATGTGTAGCCCAGATTAGTTCATAATAGGAAAGAGCAAAATATACCAATAACTGTATCTACTGACTAACCAAGACTCGATCGTGGGTTGATCGTTTAATATTATTCAATTATTCTTTATCATTCTGCAGTGACTAAGTTTGATCATGACATGGAAATACATCTACGTATGGGTCCTTAAATCAATGCAAGTTACTTTACTTAGATACTAAATCCGTCTCTGCTATCAAGATATCTGGACCCTTAGTTAACTAGTAATGTTGTTAACAAATATTATGTTGAATAAATCTGGATAGCAGATAGCAGATGTGAAGTGCTTTGCATTGTGTGCAAATATCTAATGTCCTAGCACAAGTAATAGTAATAATAATACTACAAAGAAATCAGCACTTTTGTGTGCCAAGAAGATCATTATTCCTTGAACAAATATTACCACCTATTAGGTTCAACACTCAAAATGATACCCTAATAAGCACTTATGTGTGTCTACTTATGCATCAGGTAATATGGAGAAAATCAGCGCTTCCGAATACCAAGAAGATCATTATTCGAAGAACAAATAATATATACTCTCTTATACGAATACCTACCTAAATAGTGCTTCTCAAGTTGCACCACCATCTGGTCTGCTTGGTTTGCTCCCGGAATGTATGTCTGAACATCGAGTAAGCCATCTTGTTAGAAGGTGTTTCAAAATAAACTAACATGATAACATTAAAATCGGAGTACTGTAAAAGTTGGCATGCATGTATCCTAGTGCTGCTAATACTATCTTGCCATCCAAATTACCATTTCCTGATCCATGTACACATGACATGAAATGAAAAGAGAAAAAAGGCCTTGTTCTTTACGTGATTGTTAAATGTATTCTCATCTTACTCCATTACCAATAAGCAAATTATTGAGAAGTATTTCTTGACAAAATTTACTAACTATAATACTTTGTTCGGCCTTGACAAGAGATAGTACGTGCAAACTTAAGAGGTACAAAAATATGTAGGCAAACATACATGTTACACATGAAACTGAACTCTCGGCATGAATAACTTGTACTGATATGAAAGGACAGTTACCCCATTGTTGGAAGCTAGATTATACGTGTAAACAATACGAGGATTATTCACGGATCCGTGAAGATGGTAGTCTGCAAGAAAGGTAGTAAATGATCCTTTTGCCGGTGTAAGACCATATATACAACTTAATAAGCCACAACGCTGAGAATAGGAGCACTTAATCAGCCACAACGTAGAGAATTGGAGCTATTTTGTGTAGCCTATATAGGAGGACAGAGAAAAACAATATGGCCATCTTTTACTGCTACGTTTAATTGCTGCATACAAGTTGAAAAACCCATGACTGACATTATCCTCGGTATAAGATCAGAGGACTGATAGCTCTACTTTTTTTTTCTCACATTGCATATTCTATGTTATAAGAAACGGACATAGGTATATTAAAGAAATCAAGGCTTTCAATGTACCTAGGTTGAAGATCGTTATTAATTAACAAACGGTTGCGGCCTACTATATTCCAGTTATACTGCCAATTACTACCTCCTTCCAAAAATACTTGTCAGCAAAATGGATGTATCTAGATGTATTTTAGTTATAAATACGTCCTTTTTAATCCAATTTTCCGACAAGTATTTTCGCACGGAGGGAGTATGATTTACGGATACCTGGATGAATTGGCTGCATCCGAGTGTTTCTTTGATTTTGCCCCGGGAAGCATCCCTGGCAGAAAGCATAGGTTGCCATCTTACTCAGCGGTGTTTCATCAGACCAAAATTAAGAATCACAAAATTGTTGTCAAGCTCGGTTGTGCAAGCAAAACAGAGGAAATGTTTACCTGTAGGACGTATTGCTTCAGATCCCGAATAACACGACGATAATTGGTCCGATACAGCACGCAGATAGCAACACGGGGCTAGAAACAAGAAAACAAACACGAAAGATCAGTATCGTCTGCTCGCTCGATTGCTAGGGTTCGGGATGCGGCGGCGCGCAGCGCACTGTGGTTTAGTAGCTTTGGTTGTGACGACCCCCTAAGCCGGTGTACCTGGAGCTCCATGGTTAGATGGAACTCGAAAAGAGTGAATCCGGAGCCGCCCGCTTTGTAATACAGCTTGCTGACGACGACGTGGTTTGGTATGGTTTGCGCTGCTTTGCTGATCCATGTCCCGTCGCGTACCAGAGCCTCCCTGCTGAAGCGGCCTCCGTGAGGGTCCAGGAGCGTGAAAACCACTTTCGCTCCTTCAAACATGCCATCTTTGTCCCACCGTTCAGTGAGCAGCCCACCTGTATATGCATATGTGTGTGAGTGATGCCACAAAATTTACGTCCATCTCTAAAAGTGTACTTAGGCCTAGTCGGACAACATAGTTTCTCCAAAACCATATAGTAACTGAAAACCTTAGTATTCTAATGTGTGGACAATGAATACTTCTCTGTTTCTAAAACCAGAGTTTAATTTTAACGACTAGGCGCTAGGATCTGTTGTAGCAAAACTATCAAGGTGTTTGACAAATGCAGTTTCTCAGTTCCCTGGTTTAATTTTAACGGAACGTTGCATGAATAATCAGAGCTTGCTGAACCGAGCTGAGCTACACTCAAGTAGTTATACAACGACGTGACCATGTTGTGCTAATTAACGGCCGTCGCTTGCATGTAGCCTTGTCATGAACGTCGCATGTCCTCTCTCCTAGGCGCTAGGATCTGTTGTAGAGTTATGTTGTACCTTTTGGCGCTAAATCATTTTGCATGTGTACGTGTACGTGCACCATCCGATGCGAATCTACAGGCTGCCCCTTGTTGCGCTAGCACAACAGTCAATAGTTTAGAGGAAGAAGAGAGGTGCTGCCCATCCGGCTTAGCTTGACCTCGAACCTTGATCATCTTGCTCGAACGAGCCTGGGTGCGGGACGCAGCACACAAGAGCACTCACCGCCTTCACAGACGGCACCGGCACCACCGCAGGCAGCCCTCGTTCTACAGAAGCCGGCAACAGAGCGCGGCGCTGCTCATCCTACACCGGCTCCCACCTCCGTCTTATCCGCCTCTACCAGCCCACGGACAACGCCGGCACTACCGTGAGGCGCGTGCCCACGGATGAACGCCAGCACCACCGTGCGCCGCTGCCGCCACCTCCATGCCCGCCGCGTCCCCGAGTCATCAGAGTTTTATGTGGTTACTCACATTCAACGCTAAGTGAGTACGTGTGGGTTACTCACATTCTTGCTGCCAAGCAGGGAAGGAGTGGTAGATCCGGACCCATGGGATTCCTCCCTCGTCATTGAAGCGGATCAAGAAGTCCCGGATAGCTTCAATGGTCGCCGCGTGGACGCCGACGCCAGGAGATCGCCGGATAGAACCCACCAGCCTCTCTTTCTCAGCTAGCAATAATGCCGAGGTCTGCGAGGCGTGGACGCCAGAATCAGCAAGCTGTCGTGGTAACGCCATAATACATATGACTGCTAAACTCCTCTACGTGGTCGCGGCACCCAGCTCAGCTAGCTAGTAGCTTATGATATGCGGTGGTACGTAGTCAGCAAGGTCATTTAAATAGTGCCCACCTCGCTCGTTTGTACCTTGGATAAAAGAAGAAGAAAATTTGAGACAAATCTGCCTCATTAAAAGAAGAAGAAATATTGAGACAAAGCTGCCTCACCAAAAGAAGAAGAAAAATTGAGAAAAAGCTGCCTCATCAAATTGATGAAAGGAAGAAAAGGCTCCACAAATTGTGCCGGTGACTATACGTGCAAAGTAGGCTTTCATTTACCGGTTTCGCGGGAAACCGGATTTCCGTTTCGGGAAACCATTCTATTCATCAATGGAATTGTAGGCTGAAGAGCAACTCACCGTCCCGCGACCCCTCCCCCTCCCCCCCGCGCCGCCACCCGCGAGGCGGCCGGGGCGGGTGCCTAGATCCCTCCGCCGCCGGTCTCCCCTCCTCCTCCCTCCTCCCTCGCCGCCGCCAGGGGGCGCGGCCGGGCTTAGCCTGACCGGCGGCGGCGGCGGCGGGGCCCTGCTCTTCATCCTCCGTGCGTTGGGGGCGACGCGGGTCCCTCCTTCGTGGGCGGGCGCGGTGCGGGCGCGGGGCAAACCTTTTTTTATAGATTCTTTCAAGATTGCACAGCTAAACTGCATTGCACAGGGTACTATTTCTCGGGATTGAGTAATTACTATTTCTAAGTCAACTAACAACATGAAAATTAATATATTTTAAAATCATTTTTGGACTATAGAATGCAACATCCTTTTGAACAGGCCGGTTAACTTGTTAATGTTAATTAATATTTAACTTGTAGTGAAAATAAATATGCTATCTCACTGAATGTCAATCAACTTTGTATCTTTTTATTTTTCAACCAATTCTGTTTTTCTTCAATAATTATTTTAATTTGGACAAGCCGGTGAACGCACAGGCATATTTTCTAGTCGCTATTATTAAAGGGGAGTTGGTGATAGTACGTTGGTAGGTAAAACTCCCCCTCCCACTTCCCTCACGCAAAAAAACACATCCCCTGGTCAAGCACAAAAAAACCATCTTCTTTCCCTCACAAAAAAACATAAACGTTGCATTTGAATGTCTGTGTTGCAGGCCTCCGTATTGAAATTTCAGTAAAGAAACTGTAATGGCATGAATACGAATTCGATTGTTTGGATGCTCATGGAATCTCAATGCGGTTTCAATTCCAAATCTTGTTTGGATGTCAAACTATGGAACTACATATTGCTTTGTTATTCATGCATTGGGGATGATGAGAGCAAGAGCAAGAGGAATGGCGTGAAGGTGGAATGATTTTACCATGTGCCTTTTATAAGCAAGTAAAGGCACGGAAGAGGCGCACTGCATGGCAGTAATTCTGTAAGTTCCCAACACGGGGTGCGTTACGTGCGTGTGTGAATTGAGGAGCTTTTACAAATGATGTCGCCGAAAATTCGGGGCACAATCTCTTTATTGAGGAAGGGTGCCAATAACAATGGCCTCGAGCTGCGCTAACACATCATAAAGATTACTGAAGGGGCCTGAGGGAGTCTTGGACTATGGGGTGTCCGGATAGCCGAACTATCATCATCGGCCGGACTCCAAGACTATGAAGATACAAGATTGAAGACTTCGTCCCGTGTCCGGATAGGACTTTCCTTGGCATGGAAGACAAGCTTAGCAATACGGATATGTAGATCTCCTACCATTGTAACCGACTATGTGTAACCCTAGCCCTCTCCGGTGTCTATATAAACCGGAGGGTTTTAGCCCGTAGGACGAACAACAATCATACCATAGGCTAGCTTCTAGGGTTTAGCCTCCTTGATCTCGTGGTAGATCTACTCTTGTACTACCCATATCATCAATATTAATCAAGCAGGACGTAGGGTTTTACCTCCATCGAGAGGGCCCGAATCTGGGTAAAAACATCGTGTCCCTTGTCTCCTGTTACCATCCGCCGAGACGCACAGTTCGGGACCCCCTACCCTAGATCCGCCGGCTTTGACACCGACATTGGTGCTTTCATTGAGAGTTCCTCTGTGTCGTCGCTCATAGGCCCGATGGGTCCTTCGATCATCAACAACGACGCGGTTCGGGGCGAGACTTTTCTCCCCGGACAGATCTTCGTATTCGGCGGCTTCGCACTGCGGACCAATTCACTTGGCCATCTGGAGCAGATCGAAAGCTACGCCCCTGGCCATCAGGTCAGATTTGGAAGTTTAAACTATATGGCCGACATCCACGGAGACTTGATCTTTGACGGATTCGAGCCACAGCCGAGCGCGCCGCACTGTCATGATGGGCATGATTTAGCTCTGCCGCCGGACAGTGCCCTGGAGGCCGCACAAGAGTCCGCTCCGATCCTTAACTCGGAGCCGACTGCGCCGATCGAGGATGGGTGGCTAGACACCGCCTCGGGGGTTGCTACCTCTACGGCGATGGAGCCGAATATAGACCCTGCCCCCTGTGAAGCTCGTGACTCCAAGGTGCCGGAATCTTCTCCGGACCCCGAACCTTCCGCGCTCCTGCCAATCGAACCCGATTGGGCGCCGATCATGGAGTTCACCGCTGCGGACATTTTTCAGCACTCGCCTTTCGGCGACATCCTGAACTCGCTAAAGTGCCTCTCTTTATCAGGAGAGCCTTGGCCAGATTATGGCCAGGATGGTTGGGATGCAGACGACGAAGAAATTCAAAACCCACCCACCACCCACTTCGTAGCCACTGTCGATGACTTAACCGACATGCTAGATTTCGACTCCGAAGACATCGACGGTATGGACGACGATGCCGGAGACGACCAAGAACCAGCGCCCACAAGGCACTGGAAAGCCACCTCGTCATACGACATATACATGGTGGACATCCCAAAGAATGGGAATGGCGATGGAACAGCGGAGGATGACCCCTCCAAAAAACAGCCTAAACGCCGGCGTCAGCGGCGCCGCTCAAAATCCCGCCACAGCAAGAATGGAGATTCTGGCACCAAAGATAATAACACCCCGGACAGTGCCAAAGACAACCCCCTCCAGCAAGATTCAGCACAGGATGATGGAGAAGCCAGCCCTCATGAGAGAGCGACAGACAAAGAGGTAGAAGACGATAACTACATGCCTCCCTCCAAAGACGAGGCAAGCCTCGACGACGACGAATTTGTCGTGCCTGAGGATCGTGTCGAACAAGAGCGTTTTAAACGCAGGCTTATGGCCACGGCAAACAACCTAAAGAAAAAGCAGCAACAGCTTAGAGCTGACCAAGATTTGCTAGCCGATAGATGGACTGAAGTCCTTGAAGCCGAAGAGCATGAACTCGAACGCCCCTCCAAAAGCTATCCCAAACGCAAGCTGCTGCCCCGATTAAAGGAGGAAGCACATGAACCTACATCACCAGCGCACAATACGGCCGACCGGCCACCTCGTGGCCGCGACAGAGAGGCCTCTAGGCCCCCCACTAAAGTCATACCCCGGCGTCGCTCGAAAAGTACAAAGTCACGGGGGAACGCGCCGGACTTGCGGGACATATTGGAGGATAAGGCAAGACAATCAAGATCGATCTACGGATCGCGTGGGCGCCCCACGATGCGCGACGACAACCGTCACGCCGGATACAACAATTCCGGCCGGGCCGAACACAGCAAACAAAGCTCGCTTGAGCTGCGTCGTGATATAGCCCAATATAGAGGCGCCGCACACCCACTATGCTTCACAGATGAAGTAATGGATTATCAAATTCCCGAAGGGTTCAAACCCGTGAATATTGAATCCTACGACGGCACAACAGATCCCGCGGTTTGGATTGAAGACTATCTCCTTCATATCCACATGGCCCGCGGTGATGATCTTCATGCCATCAAATACCTCCCACTCAAGCTTAAAGGACCAGCTCGGCATTGGCTCAACAGCTTGCCAGCAGAATCAATTGGGTGTTGGGAGGACCTGGAAGCCGCATTCCTTGATAACTTCCAGGGCACGTATGTGCGACCACCAGACGCCGATGACCTAAGCCACATAATTTAGCAGCCAGACGAATCGGCCAGACAATTCTGGACACGGTTCTTAACCAAGAAAAATCAAATCGTCGACTGTCCGGATGCAGAGGCCCTTGCAGCCTTCAAACATAACATCCGCGACGAGTGGCTTGCCCGACACCGAGGACAGGAAAAGCCGAAATCCATGGCAGCCCTCACATCACTCATGACCCGCTTCTGTGCGGGAGAGGATAGCTGGCTAGCCCGCGGTAACAACCTCACCAAACATTCTGGTAGTCCGGAAACCAAGGACAACAATGGCAGGTCGCGTCGCAATAAGCACAAACGCCGCATTAACGGCGATAATACTGAAGATACGGCAGTCAACGGCGGATTCAGAGGCTCTAAACCCGGTCAGCGGAAAAAGCCATTTAAAAGAACTACTCCGGGCCCATCCAATTTGGACCGGATACTCGATCGCTCGTGCCAGATACACGGCACCCCCGAAAAGCCAGCTAATCACACCAACAGGGATTGTTGGGTGTTCAAGCAGGCAGGCAAGTTAATTACCGAAAACAATGACAAGGGGCTGCATAGCGATGACGAGGAAGAGACCCGGCCGCCGAACAATAGAGGACAGAAGGGTTTCCCCCCACAAGTGCGGATGGTGAACATGATATACGCAACCCACATACCCAAAAGGGAGCGGAAGCATGCGCTCAGGGACGTATACGCGATGAAGCCAGTCGCCCCAAAGTTCAATCCATGGTCCTCCTGCCCGATCACTTTTGATCGAAGGGACCACCCCACTAGCATGTGCCACGGTGGATTCGCCGCATTGGTTCTAGACCCAATCGTCAACGGATTACACCTCACTAGAGTCCTGATGGACGGCGGCAGCAGCCTGAACCTGCTTTATCAGGATACAGTGCGCAAGATGGGCATAGACCCCTCAAGGATTAAACCCACAAAGACGACTTTCAAAGGCGTCATACCAGGTGTAGAGGCCAATTGTACTGGCTCAGTCACACTTGAAGTGGTCTTCGGATCCCCGGAGAACTTCAGAAGCGAGGAGTAAATCTTCGACATAGTCCCGTTCCGCAGCGGCTATCATGCGCTGCTCGGACGAACCGCATTTGCAAAGTTCAATGCGGTGCCGCACTACGCATATCTCAAGCTCAAGATGCTAGGCCCTCGAGGAGTCATCACAGTCAACGGAAATACAAAACGCTCTCTCTGAACGGAGGAGCATACAACGGCTCTCGCGACGGAAGTGCAGAGCAGCCTCTTAAGGCAATTCTCGAGTCTGGCCGTTAAGCAACCGGACACCGTCAAGCGCGCCCGGAGTAACCTGCAACAAGACCACCTGGCACGTTCCGAGCACGCGTAGCAATGCAGCCCCAACCCCAGCCCTCGCAAAATTGCGAGACCAGTGCCACGCGTACATCACTACGCTCTGGAGATACCATGGACATAGGGGGAGGGGCACGACCACGGCATGCCCAGAGTGCGGCTCAACCACACCAGGGGCTCCCAAATGTGTCATCCTTTTTTTTCTTTTCCTTTTTTTTTCTATCCTCAGGACTCCGTTTCCCAGAAGCCCTGCCCGGCAATAGACCCGCCGAACTCATGATGCAACAGCCAGGGAAGCAGAAAAGCTACGACGAGTATTCAGGTGGTCTCCATTACGAGCATTATACCTGTTTTATACACCATTCCGCAGCCTACCCCTGGAGGGGGACATGTTAAATAGTCCCACCCCTTGTTTATTGCATTATTTGTATCGTTCTGCATTCATTGCAGTATTTTTTGAATAAACAATGCATCACTTTTTGCCTATCATTGCATTCCTTTTTATATATATGTTCAATTATGACATGTTGCATCCGTACGCTTTGGTACGGCCAAATACATCAGGGGCTTAAGTTCCCCAAATCATGGTGTGATAAGTCCGAACACTTTCACAAGTGCGGCACCCCGAACTTATAGCACTACATGCATCGGCTCCAAATCATGTCTTGGGTCAATAGTTGGGTTTGCCCGGCTCCCATGTTTTGGTACCTTACGTTCCGTTATATCGGCTAAGGTAGCGCTGGGAGAACCACTGCGATTGTGCCCCAGTTGAGCTGGGCTGAGCACCTCAGCGGAGAAAGCTAAAACTGACCGTCATGATGGGGCGAGAGCCGGTCGCTGTTCGAGAGGATTTTTCGAGTCCCTAAAGACTTATGTCGTTTAGAGCGAGGAACCGGCTTTGTCCGGCCCAGGCATGGATAGCGCCTCGAATTCGGCCTTCCGAACACTAGGGGCTTCGCCGAAATTTAAAATTATAGAATTCTATGGCTAAGTGGGAGTGTTCAAGCATTAAAAGTCCGGTTGCCTCATTCCTTGTGTTGAGTGCCTCCCTAGATGGACCCAAAAATGGGAACAAGAGCGCTCAAGTTTATCCCGAACACCCCAGCACTCGTGGCATGGGGGCCGAAGCCAACGACTTGCCATCTCTCATATTTGATAAACGGCCGCACAGAAGGTAATATTTTAAATTAACAAGCGTTGCTTAGCGCATATGAACAAAGTTTTCAGTGCACAAGATAACAAAATGCGAGTCTACTCAAAAATTACATCTTTGGAGCATTCACCCGCAATAATGCGGGCACCCTTCAGGACACCCTTATAATACATCTCGGGCGTGCGATACTCCTTGCCTGGCGGTGGCGCGTCCGTCACAAGCTTCTCGGCGTCCATCTTGCCCCAGTGCACCTTAGCGCAGGCAAGGGCCCGACGGGCACCCTCAATGTAAGCGGAGTGCTTGATGACTTCAACCCATGGACAGGCGTCCACCAGCCACCGCACCAGACCGAAGTAGCTCCCAGGCATTACTTCCTTAGGCCACAGCCAAACTATGATGCCCTTCATGGCCTGTTCGGCCACCTTGTGGAGCTCGACCAGCTGCTTCAGCTGGTCGCTAAGGGGCACCGGATGTCCGGCCTCAGCATACTGAGACCAGAATACCTTCTCCGTCGAGCTTCCTTCCTCAGCCCGGTAGAATGCGGCAGCATCGGACACGCTATGGGGCAGATCTGCGAACGCTCCTGGAGAGCTCCGAATTCGGGTAAGTAACAAGTAATTCACTTTTACATGCTTGCTTTGCATGAAGAATGCCTTACCCGCCGCTATCTTCTTTACTACCTCAATTTCCTGGAGGGCCTTCTGGGCTTCGGCTTTAGCGGCTTTGGCACTCTCAAGAGCCGAGGCAAGCTTGGACTCTCGGGTCCTCGAGTCACGCTCCAAACTCTCGTGTTTTTCCACGAGAGCCTGGAGCTCTTGCCGCACCTCCGCCACCCGCGCCTCCTGCTTCTCTCGCTCGGTGCGCTCCAAGGCTGCACTACTTTCGGCCTTGGACACCGCCTCCTTCAGGGTCGCCACCTCATTCGTGGCCCCTACAATACCCACGTTATTCTTGTCATTTTTTGCAACCAAATCCTTTTCTATAAGGTACTACTTTCATAAGGTATTACTTACCTTCCTTATCCTCGAGCTGCATCTTGGCAAGGCCGAGCTCGTTCTCGGACCGTTCGAGGCTCTGCTTCAGTGCATTCACCTTCGCAGTTAGTGCGGCAGAGGTCGGTAGCGCAGCCTGCATTCCCATATTGACATATTTATGTTAGACTCCTGCGTATATCGTTTTAGATCCTCAGCTAGGCTATTCTTTCCGAACGCCAAACCGAGCATCAGGGGCTACTGTCTATACGGTAACATTTATATATGTTTTGAATACATACCTCAAAGCCTGTTAACAGGCTTGTACAGGCTTCTGTCAGCCCGCTCTTGGCGGACTAAACTTTCCAGATCACCGCACTCATAATAGTACGGTGCTCCTCGTCGATGGAAGCGCCGTCGAGCGCCTCCAGCAAATTATCCGGCGCCTCCGGTTGGACGGAGGCCACCGGCGTCGCAGTCTCGCCCTTCTTACGAAGCGGCCGCCCGCCGGACTCCGGAACCACTGCAAGTTCCGGTACGGAGTGCGGCACAGGGCCGGACTTGGAACCCTTAGAGGTTCCGCCCTCTTTTCGCCCAAAATCCGGAAGGTCGCCTTGCGGTGCCTCCAGGACTACCTCCTCCTGGCTGGGCCCCTTCTGGGTCCCCGCCTCGGTGTCGTCTGCGTCACGAGGGGAGGAGGCGGTCGGAAGTGAAGTACTATTCACATCCGACGAACCCAGGGACCCGCTCGATGAAGCGGGGAGTGTCGTGGTTCTAAGCCTGACAGTAGAGTGGGGGTAGGTATGGAGAGGCAAGGTCCTAGCTATGGAGAGGTTGTAAGCACAAAGGATGTACGAGTTCAGGCCCTTCTCGGAAGAAGTAACAGCCCTACGTCTCGGAGCCCGGAGGCGGTCGAGTGGATTATGAATGTATGAATTACAAGGTGCCGAACCCTTCTGCCTGTGGAGGGGGGTGGCTTATATAGAGTACGCCAGGACCCCAGCCAGCCCACGTAGGAGAGGGTTTAAGGTGAGTTAAGTCTGGGGCGTTACTGGTAACGCCCCACATAAAGTGCCTTTACTATCATAAAGTCTACTTGATTACAGGCCGTTGCAGTGCAGAGTGCCTCTTGACCTCCTGGTGGTCGAGTGAGTCTTCGTGGTCGAGTCCTTCAGACCAGTCGAGTGAGTCCTTGTTGGTCGACTGGAAGGCGACCTCTTCTAAGGATGTCCTAGGGTAAGTTACTTGGATCAGGTCCATGATCCTACCCTAGGTACACAACCCCATCATTAGCCCCCGAATGGATTGAGGCTTCGAGTGAAGGAGTTGATGTCGTTTCCGATTGACCTTTGCGCTCTAGTTGTGCGCTGTTCTGGACCAAAGAATCTCTTCGTTGACAGGGAGCAATTTGCCTTCAGTCGACTCGATCCATTCTGTTTTTACGTCGAGTGATCTTTCGGGCTTCGACGATCTCCGAGCGACGGATCGCCGGAAACACCGCGTCTGACAGACTGATTTGTTGCTCGCGGATTCCACGGGATGCGAAATTTGGGGGTGCGCGCGAAGCGGGGCGGACCGTGGCGTTCGGATGGGACGGGGCATAGACGCCTCGATCTCCGCGCCGCCTTTTTCGCCACGTATCCAGCCTGCATAACTGCTCTCAGATATGATTAGATCGACCGGGCCCGCATGTCAGACACTCGGAAGGGACCTTATAAATGCGCCCGGCGAGGATTTCTGTGCTGCGCCCCAGCATTCTCCCTCTCCCTTTGCTTCCTTCTTCCCTGCTCAGCGTGCTCGCTCTCGCCCCCGCACCACTTCCCTTCGCGCATCTCTCCGGCGACCATGGCCAAGGAGAAGACGGCGGTGCTGGAGCGCGCCAAGAAGGCGTCGGCGTCGGAGAAGGCGAAGGGGAGATCCACCAGCCGCGGAGGGTCCTCGTCCAGGTCCCGTCTGCCGAAGGGCTGGGTCCAAGGAGACTGGATCCAGTCGACCATCACAGAGAAGGACCTCCTCGACATGGCCAACGAGGGCTTGATCCCTCACGGAGCCGCGAGGTTGCCGGGGGAGGAGTGGCATCCACAGCCAGAAGAGGGTGAGTGTGTGCTTTTGGCCACTCATGTTGATCGTGGATTTTCCTTGCCGCCAAGTATTTTCTTCCGTGGCTTCTTGAATTTCTTTGGAGCGCAGCTTCACCACTTTACCCCAAACTCCATTGCCTATCTTGCTGCATTTGTGTCCATGTGTGAGGGTTTCTTGGGCTGTCGACCGCACTGGGGTTTGTTCAAACATATCTTCACGTGTCGCTCTCAGACCGTGAAGAAGGCGAGCCCAGGTGATGAGAAAACCCGAGTCGTCCAAATGTGTGGGGGCCTGGGGATCCAGGTGAGGAATAAGAGCACCTTCCCGCCCATGACCTTTCCTGAGTCCGTCAGAGGCTGGCAGTCGACTTGGTTCTACTGCCAGGTCCAGTCGACGCCAGGGCAGTCGAGTGGACTCCCTCCGTTTACCATGGACCGAGTGAACAAGCCCTCCCCTCTGAAGCTGATTCCGGAGGAGAAAGCCGACGTGAAGATGTTGATGGAGCGCGTGGTGCAGTTGGTTCGGGAGGGGGTGACGGGCATGGATCTTCTGGAGGTCTTCCTCAGGCGTCGCATCCAACCCCTTCAATTCCGGAGCCACTGCATGTGGTTGTACTGTGGGACCGAAGACGAGACTAGAGTCCATCCAGAAGCAGTCGACGACGTCACTCTGGAAAGATGGATGGTAGACGTTACCGGAAACAAGGACAACCCGCGCGGAGCCAGAAGGATTCCTCCACTCGACCACAACAGCGACCCAAACAAGGTACACTTGCTCTGCTATCCACTGCGCCCTTGTCGTATTCATTTCTGTTAATCCTGCCGACTGGTCGACTGATTCTTGTCTGGGCATTTGTTAGGCCCTCACCGAGCTGTACTCGATGCCCAATGGGGCACAAGCTTCGACTGAGGAGGGCGAGGCGAGCGGAGGCGAGAGCCAGGAAGAGGAGGAATGGGACTCGGATGTCGCAGAGGACGATGACGACGATGATGATGATGTCGATGATGAAGACGACGTCGAGGACAAGGAAGAGGAGGAGGAGGAGGTCGTGCCACCGCGCTCGGAAAGGCGGTCGAAGCTCGTCCACGACCCTTCGACTGAACGTGGCAAGGGGGTTGCGACGCAGTCGACCAAGCGCCCTAGGACCACCTCTCCAGCGCCGACTGAAAAGGCGCCGAAGCAGCCCAGGGCGGCCTCGTCGAAGCCGATCAAACTCTTGCCGAAGATGAAGGTGTCCATCCCTACCATATCAGGGTAACCGTGCTGCTCATATTTTCTTATTCCGTGTGAACTTTATTTCTGGTCGACGCTGAAGTTAGTCGACTGATCCTTTGGAGTTGCCGTGCTGCTACTTCTGAGACCTCGGCCCGGGCCGATGACCATGAGATGGAGGATGCGGCAACTTCGAACCCAGGTACTGTATTCTTAACCCCGTTTTTAGTCGACTGACTCGCGATCTCTGATCCTGATCCTTCTCCGCAGCTCCACCCAACACTGTTATCGATCTCCCTGACGACGACGAGGATGAAGAACCACTGACACGCAGGAGGAGTCGGAAAGCGACCACCAGTAAGGTACCTCAGGATGTGACGGCGCCTGAGATTCTGACTGTGGAGGAAGGGAACACCACTCGACACCAGGTGTCCTTCGCAAATCCACTGACGAGTGCTCAGCAACCCTCCCTCTTTACGACGCACCACGTCCCAGAGGACCAAGCTGGCGCAGCGAAGGAGGCAATACGCCAGGCGGGACTCATGATAGAGCAGCTGAAGACCATCCGGGACGCGAGCCAGGCAGCTTATGACGCCAGTTCTGCCCTCCAAAGCAATGTCCAGGTCAGTCGACCGTTGTTTGTTCTGTTGGATATGCTACCAAAAACTTTTCTTTTCCGGAATTTATATTAGTCACCCACTGGGTGTGTCGAATAAACTCCGTGTTAGCGGGGGCACGCTGAGTGCACCCGCTGGGTGTAGTCCCCAAGGCTAAGGTCGACTGCTGGCAGTCGGCCTTAGGCTTTATGATGTCAATCTTTCTGTCAGTCGACTGGTCGACTGTATTTCACAAACCGGTGGGGGCACGCTGAGTGCACCCACTGGGTGTAGTCCCCGAGACTGTGGTCGACTGCTTGCAGTTGATCACAGTCTTAGAGAATGCATTTCGCACATTTTTTTTTGAGGTCGACTGGTCGACTTTGTCTTCAACAGGATTAGTGGGGGCACGCTGAGTGCACCCACTGGGTGTAGTCCCCGAGACTACGGTCGAATGCTTGTATTCGGCTGTAGTCTTAGAAACGTGTGTTTTTCCCTTTTTCACTCGGAAGTGAATCATATTTGACATTTAGTCGATTGGTTCTTCACAGAACTCCTGTGATCTTGTGGCTCGCTACTCAGAGCTGGAACAAAAACATACTCAAGTCGAGCTGAGCTTGAAGCTGGTTCAGGAGAAGCTGACAAAGGCAAAGGAGGAGACCGAAGGTATGTTTGGTGAGACCCTGACGACTGCTTTTCCCCTTGCTTGTTTCAGCATCTGATCTTGCTGTAACTTGCAGGTAAGGTAAGGGAGGCCCAGCAGAAGAAAGACCTTGAGCTAGCTGAGAAGATCAAGCTTGCTGACGAGAAGTTAGCTTCAGTCACCAAGCTCGAACAAGACAATACCAATCTGAAAGCTGCTCTTGGGATTGCCAACAAGGAGGTCAGTCGACTAAGAACTGACAAAGCTGCCCTGACCGACCAAGTCAGCAAATTGACTGGGAAGAAAACTGATCTGGAGGCCTTCCTGAGTGGACTTGCCAAGAAGCTGTTTCTTATGCTTGAAGGTAAACCTCTATGCTTGGCAGACATTTCCAATTGTGATTTTTCCATTCGACCATCCTCTTGACTTAGTGACCACCCTTGCAGAATTTTGTCAAAACTTTGAAGAAGAAACTAGCCGGCTGGAGCCAAACCTCGACCCCGTCAATTCTCCGGTGAACGACGAAGTTGCCATGGAAGTTTTCCGACTGGAGTCTCGTGTTGCAACTGTCGTGGACTATCTCGCAAGGCTGAAGGCCGCCACATCTCGCATCGACTCGACGCTCTGGCCTGAGGAGACACTTCAGAATGACCTTGAGTCGCTGATGGCTCGCTTGAATATGATCCCTGGTCGAGTGCAGGAGTGGAAGAAGTCTTCGGCTCGGTGTGGTGCAGATGTCGCTCTGTGTCTGGCCCGAGTCCACTGCAAAGATGCACGAGAGGAGAAGCTGGCGGCCCTTCGGGTGGCCAATACCAAGAAGCACGACTTCAGGTCCTTTATGGAGACTTTCCTTGCAGCTGCCACTCGGATCGCCGACGGAATTGACCTTGATGAATTTGTTGCACCTTCCAGCCCTCCACAGGAGGGGTAAAAAACTTCTTCTGGCTCGACGCTTTAAATTTGCCTCGGTATGCCGAGTGAAATTGTAACCGACAAACCTTAACGGGCTTGACGCCTGAGCACTTTCGGTTCCTTTAGATATCGATTCAAACTTGAATTTGGTGCTTGAATATGATTGCCTTCGGCTCGGAATGTCTTTTGCAGGTTCAAAGCAAGGTGCCTGTACTGCAATCGACTTATTCTTTAGTTCACTTAGGCGAGCACTGGGCTGCAGCTAAGCCCCCCGAGTGAGAGGGTTGCTCTCCACTCGGCAGGGTTTTTATACCTTAGGCGAGCACAGGGCTGCAGCTAAGCCTCCGAGTGAGAGGGTTGCTCTTCACTCGGTAGGATTTTTATAACTTAGGCGAGCACAGGGCTGCAGCTAAGCCCCCGAGTGAGAGGATTGCTCTTCACTCGGCAGGATTTTTATAACTTAGGCGAGTGCTTGGACTGCAGCTAAGCCCCCGAGTGAGAGGATTGCTCTTCACTCGGCAGGGTTTTTATAACTTAGGCGAGCACGAGGCTG